>NC_083358.1:77262645-77589235 GCF_030254825.1 Meriones unguiculatus | reverse complement strand
TTTATTGCCAATGTCCTTTTAACAGTTACAGAAACTGAGACACAGGAAACCTCAGATAAACAAACAAGAAATAAAACTAAGAGCACAAGAAACCGGTACAAATGTGGTAATTTGGTTCCTCAACTAGAAGCAAAAGGAGTAAAGGTATCCCTGAGCAAAAGACATAAATAAAACTAAACACTCCACAGAGCAGTTCCACAACAAAGAATTATCCAACCAGGAACGTTAATAATGCAGATGTATAAAAGCCTAGGCTGGCTTTTACATTTCCTCATAAGCAGCCCCAAGGACTTGATATAAACATGTCTGTAATATCAGCCTTTATACCACACTATACTTCTCATCTCAGAGGAATAGCCATGTAAATAAAAGTGATAAAATAGTTAACTCATCAGAAGATAATCAGCAAAATGTAACATTAAATTCTCTCTAAGGTTTCAGCCCTTTGCATTGCAATATAAGCAATTACTGAAGAATTACACTAATGAGTCTACCTCATACTAACTACTTTAATTCAAGTAGCAACCATTAAATGTAAATGTGCTGCGAATTATGCTAGGGATATAGATACTTTCTTTTTTTTTTTTTTTCAATGCAGTTTATTCAGGAACCTTGAACAATCTTCTGACCCTGGGGAAAGCCAGCCCACAGCTTAAATAGCCTCTGGGTAGCCAACCCCAGCATGCCACGTGGGCAATGCAGATAGGTCCACATACATGGAAGCAAGCCAGATCCTCAGCCTTAGCCAAATGTGGAGTTGTTTGTGACAGAGAGCACTCACCATCGGGAAGGTGGAAGGCGGAAACCAGCTCCATCTTTAAGGCATAGCATTCCGCAGCTCTCTACAGTTCCCCCTTTTTGTTTTAGACGCATCAGGCAAGAGTAGAGGTCTGATCTCTGATATTAGAAATAAATTGGGACTTTGTACTGATGTTCATTTAGGTGTCATCCACCCAAAGAGCATCAGACCCGTCCGATACCTTTTTCTCAGAGGCGGGACCTGGGGCATCAACCCGCATGCAATCAGACATGCTCTTCTCTGGGTCCAAAGCGGCTGACCCTGACTAGCATATCAAATTTAACAATTAGTTTATCAGTGTGTATATGTGTGTGTGTGTGAGAGAGAGAGAGAGTGTGTATGTGTGTGCGTGTGTGTATGTGCATGGCATCAGAACTTGATATACTATTGTCTACACTCTAGATGGCAATCCACTTTACAAAGAAATAAAAGTAAAATGAATAAGGCATTAGGGTCCCATAAATTAAATGACCTATTGATAGATTTTAATAGCATGGACAAAATACATTAGGCAAACAGATTGAGATTTTAGGCAGGCTTGAATATGAAGTTGAATATCATTCTAACAAATTTTCATGTTTACTTTTATAGTGCAATTTAAATCTTCTTTTTGGAGCATGGTAACAATCCCAAGCATTTTTGTGACCATTTCATTGAAATTCCAACATGTTGTTTCTCCACTTCAGTCACTTATTTGCAGCACCTGGTGAAGCTACTAGTCAATGAGCTTGCAGTTGATCGGAAGAAGAGGTTTATCCAAAGTATGAGGCAATTGGATACTCTTATCAACTTACTGAAACAGAGAATTAAACTCCTTCCCATAACCTATGACTTCCCCTATCATAGGCTTTTCTGTGTGCCTAAAGAACCATGTCTAGTTTTCTTCCTGTGGAGAAAGTCTCAAATTCAAGTTGAGAGTGTTGGTTACCCCCTAGGAGTTGCACCACTGTTGCTCAAATGCCCATATCTTGGCTGAAAGTTTGGTGTTGCAATTCATAGGACTAAAATTTGGGTGAGACCATTAGTGCCTTTTCTTCCCTAGAAGCCTCATAGCAACTTCACTAAGAAATCTGGTTGTCAGGACCACAGTAGGTGGGTAGTAGTTAGGGAAGGATGAGCGATGGGTGGGTAGGCTTCCAGCTCCATTCAGTCTCAATTTCTTTATATAACACAATCAAAGTATGTGGTATCTTCAGCTTTCTTCTACATGTATCTGGCAAAGAGTCTTTGATTATAGGAATAATTTTCATGATTTGTCTTTCATGCAATATCTTCTTACAGAATTTGACTGCAATACCCTTCATTTTGTCCTTGTTGTTACTCCTCTTTCTTTATCTTCAATTTGGAATGACTTTGAACTCTACAGAAATAACCTGCATTTACTTTCAGAGATACCCTCCATCTGTCATCTGTCTCTGCTGTTTACCCTAGACTTTCTGCACTTTTAAAACTGACCTTCTTATAGGAGAAGTCACCAGCATCTAAGTTGGGTTGCCAGGGTGGAATAATAATTGAATAGAGGATTGTTGGTTTTACTGTCTGGTAGCTCTGGCTGTTTTTGCATGAGAGTTCAGGAAGCTTAAATAATTATACTGCTGCCACTTTTCAGATCTTCTCTTAGTAACTTTGCAACACATTCAATTATAACATTGGAAGATGATTAAGAAAAGGTGTATACATTCCGACATATATTGCTTGTATAAGACAGGCCCTGGTTCTGAAAATTTACTCTTCAAGTATAAATAGGTAATTCTCTTTTATTTACACTGAACTCAAAAAGTAATTTATAAATATGATAGGCAGAAGTTGAGCACTTTATTGATTATATTTTATTTTTCTTGACATTTAGAAGAATCTTGAAAGAAAAAAAAATCAGAATCGGGATAAATTCTTATGATTTAAGGAAATATGTGTGATTGTTGCCTTTTCTTTTACCTTGGTGTTATTTTTGTGCCAGAGTCCATCCCCAGTGGGATTCAGGGGTCCTCACGTTTATTTGGGACTTGACCTAAGCTAGAGTTACGTGAGATGTAGAACCTCAGGTGAAGTGTGTTGTCAGAAAGGGACTCATGACAGTGATTCTTGGAGTAATTCATTCATTCTGACTCTTATAACCCTGAGCAGTCTACAAATCAATGTCTACTGAACTGTAATGCCACCTCTGAATCTGAACCTTTCCGATGGCCTATATTACTGATCACTCTTTCCTATGAAAAGTCATTCAAATTTATCCATGTTTCTTTTTATTGGGTTTATCAAGGCACCTTTTCTGCTCCTCTCCTGGACACACAAACACAGGTCACAGAGACATTTGTCATCTGATTAAGTTCAGTTAATAGCAGTAACGAATGTCATAGCAGTAAGGAATGTCACCCATGTGTTATACGCTATTGTTTTGATAAGTAAGTAATGGATTCCTAAGCTGAAAAGTATTTTTGATTGCATCCTTTTCTTTCTGCTTCCTGTATGACTTACTGGGATTGTTTTAACAGTTCAGTTTTGAGTTTTCATTGAATTTTAGAAGTAACGTCAGAAATTTGGTAGTCTACTCCAAAACCCATTGCCAGGTGAAAACTTGGAGCAGATCCATCCCACACCCCGTTCAAAGCTGTTTTGCATTCCATGGGTATAGGTTAGCTTGATCTCCATATAGTTTCTTCAGTTTAGTGAAGACGTAAGTGCTCTTTGAAACCTTTCAGAGTTTTTCTCCTACTTTTCAAGGATACTTGGTAACTGAAGTTTCCTTATACTCCCAAAGTACACGTTTATGAAGACTTGGGATGTGGAGGAAGCTGGGACATCCTCTATCCAGAATAAGCATTTTTGCCAACAAATAGATTCATAGAGAGGCACTAGGGAAATTGTGAAATATTTAATTCTGCTTCCATAAATTACACACACACACACACACACACACACATGCATGCACATGTTTCTTTTGTACATTACAATTTTCTTCTGTTAGATGAAAACGTGCTACTATAATATGAATGTGTGTGTATTTTACTTGAAATCATAGAGCAGTAGTGTTCAAACTAGTAAGGTCATCAGTATATTAAAAAAACTTTTTATTTTTTCTACAACATTGGGTGGTTTTTCTGCATATGACACAAAATGCATACAGATTATGGGATGGTGCTACTCAATATGTGTGTTCCTTCATGCAGTTATCCTTTTAGTAGTATGAGAACATAATATTCATGTTATCTATCTTCTCGATGAATACAAGAAGTCATTAACTCAGGCTTAAAATTTTTAAAAAGGAACTTTTAGGATGCTCTTGGATACACATATTGATTTTCATTCCCTGAAACAACATGCAAGAGGCCCCTTTTTGTTTTGATAACAGTATATTAGTTGTGCTGGGCACTAATTTTACTTTTGATTTGACTTTTCCTAATCACTTATAGTGTTAAGCAATTTTCATGTGCTCATTCTTCCCACTACTTGTGAAAAAAGGCAATGTGTTTTGTTGACATCTAAGTAGAAAATCACTTAACTATAAATGTATGGTTTTTTTTGTTGTTGTTGTTAGCTACTCTGTTTCATACGCTGTTTCATACTCTGTTTCATGGTTAATGTTGTCTTTTTCATAGGTTTTCATTTTTTCCCTAATTTTTTAAGTGACTGCAATTTCTTGTTATTTTTAGATTAAGTAATATGCTGTTTTCAGGTTCATTCTTTTAAGATTGCTTTGGCTATTTTTGTCGTTATTGATTATTTTTGCAGTTCTGTTCAAAAGCATTAAAATAATTTGTCGCATTTTATTTCCTTATCTTAGTATGTGTACGTGTGTACTGCATTTTATTTCTCTCTCTCTCTCTCTGTGTGTGTGTGTGCATGTGTGTGAAAGAACTCACGTGCTATAGTGTTCGAACGGAAGTTGGAGGACAACCCACAGGAGTAAGCTATCTTTTGTCTGTCATGTAGATCCTGGGAATCACGCTCATGCCATCAGACTTGGCAGCAAGCACCTTTACAAAGTGAGACATCTTATTGGCCCAGTTCCACACCAACTTTATGACTAATTTCTTCTGTTCTATAAATAGCACCTTAGCATTTAGATAAGATTTTTGTTAAACTGGTAGTTTGCTTTTTGTTGTTTTGTTTTTCGAGACAGGGTTTCTCTGTGTAGTCTGGCTTTCCTGGACTCGCTTTAGAGACCAGGCTGGCCTCAAACTCAGAGAGCTCCTCCTGCCTCTGCCTCCCCAAGCTCTGTGATGTAAGACATGTGCCTCCACACCCAGGTAATAGTTTGCTTTGGATATCAGTAACGTGTTCATAATAATAATTTTTCAATTCATGGATACACAATAATTTGTATATATAACTGTCAATACCTTTTACCAATGTTCAGTAATTTTCATTTATAGAGATTACTTATTTTCTTGACTAAATTTTTGCCTAGATACTTTTGGAGTTGTGGAAACAAGCATCATTGTCTTACTGCAGATTTTAGGGGAAATCTTGTGGCTTTACCCTTCTAGTAATTGTCAGCTATGGGTGTGCTCCAATGATCCCTTAGTGTGAAGACAAATATTCATTCTAGACATTGAGAGCTTTGTTACGAAGAGACATCAAAATTTTCCAAGTGTTCTTTTTCTGTATTTATTGAAATACTTGTAGAGTTTTTGTTCTTCCTTCTCTGGATGTATTCTGTATTTTCACTTGCACATGGTTGAACTATCCTTGTGTGCTCAAGGTGAGACTACTGGGTCAAGAACAGTCTTTTCAACATACTTTTTGAGTCAGCATATTAGTATTTTGTTGATAACTTTTTCACTTATTTTCATCAGAGATATTAACCTATAGTTTTGTGCTACATTGTTGTCATTTTGGTATTATAACCTGACCTCATAGAATGAGTTTGGCAGAATTAGCTTTACTTCAGTTATTTGGAACAGTTGGAGAAAATAATTGTTTTTAAAAATATTTAATATTAACTAGCGATTTCTTGGGTATTTTTCTGGTAAGAGACTTAACTGCCAATTCAATACTTTAAAAAACAAAACAAAACACCATTTGTTAAAAATCTACTTCTGCACAAATCAATCTTGTCAAGTTACATGTGTCTAGGCACAGATTTAGTGTTTTGTTTTTGGTTGGGTATTTTTTTGGCACGTAAATGTTCATAATTACAAGTAAAATAATTTTTATTCTTTTTTCATAGCAGTTTCACCATATCCTTATTCATTTCTGATTTGGATATCATTCTCCACTGTACTATTACTTAAATTGCATTGTTTGCCTTTTCAAAAGGTCCAGTAGCACATTTTACTGATGTTTCATTTTTTTGTCTCTCTTCTCAATTTCGTTTTGTGTGCTTTCTTGAAGTTCTACTCATTTTGAGTTTATTTATTAGTTGTCATTTTAGTTTCTTGAGGTGCAAGGCTAGTATTTTTTGTTTTATGTGTATGTGAGATTTGCCTGTACACAAGTCTGTGAATCACATGTGTTCCTGGCATCCATGGAGATGAAAAGAGGACAATGGAGTTAGCAGAAGGTTGGAAGTCACCATGTGGGTTCTAGGAACTAAAGCTGGGTCTTTTGAAAGAGTAGCCTGTGTTCTTAACCACTGATCCATCTTTGAAAGGCCTGTGGAGCTCTTTTTGCTCTATCTCTTTGCTTTTGTGGGTTATTTTCATTTCTCTCAGGAAGCTTTGTAATTATTCTTTTAACATTTTCTTTTTTTTTTTTTTAATATTACTTATTTATCTTGTGCGTGAGTGCTCTGCTGCATATATGCCTGCATGTCAGAAGGGGGCATTAGATATTTTTACAGATGGCTGTTAGCCACCACATGGTTGCTGAGAATTGAACTCGGGACCTCTGAAAGAACAGCCACTGCTCTTAACCACTGAGCCACCTCTCCAGCCCCTCTTTTAACATTTCATTGCCTGACATTTGTTTCTTTTTATCTGTAATGATTCTGAGTTTCCTCCTTTTACTGATTTCAAGTTTCATCCCCCTGTGGCCAAAGACATGCTGGATATGCTTTCTATTGTCTTCAATGAGTTGGGACTTGCATGCTGGCCTAACATATGATCTGTCCTGGAGAATTCCATGTGTGCTTTAAAAGAACACATATTTTGCAGCTGTTGCTAGGAATGTCTGTAAATATCTGTTGGATCCATCTGGCCTAGAGTTTAAGTATGATGGCTCTTTGTAGACTTTGAGTGGTCTGATCGTTGTTGAAAATGAGATGTTGAAGTCTTCTCATATCATATTACAGTCCAGCTCTTCATTCAGGCTTATTAACATTTGCCTTTTGCATTTAGGTGCTTCAATGCTGAGTGGATATGGATTTAGAATTGTTCTATTGTCTTCTTGAATTTTCCATTATATCATTATATAATGACCATGTTTCTGTCTTTTTACTGTTTCAGACTAAAAGTTCATTTTATCAGATGTAAGGACAGCTTCTTAAACGTCCATTTTTTCTGGTATACCTTTTCCATATTTTTCATTTCAATTAATGTGTTTCAAAGTGAGATTTGGTACAGCTTTATCCTCATCACTTAACCTGTTTCTCTGTAAGTAGATTGATCCATTTACTCACAAGGGGGCTATGGGCTCAATGGCTTCAAATTAGCATGTATACTTAATTTTTCACATGGTACTTGAAGCGATAGGATTTATGTTTACTCAACGAAGGTTTGGGGGACAAAATATGCAATGCTAGATGTTGAACTAATGAACATGGCAAATCAAGTGAAGCAAAACCAACTTCTTTTGTCATGTTAAAATGCATTTTCACATCTGTAGATATTGATACTTTTCTTCCCACTTGTTCATTGATTACCTGTTTTGCAAGGTCAATCAAAGAACAGTGCATTTTTGTTTTGTCTACATTACTTCTGTAAGTCCTGCTCAATTTTCTTACCAAAACCTGCTCTACACAATCTGAAGTATCTGAGAGAGAAGTGTGTTAGCACTTTGAAGTGACCCCAATTAATAAACTTGACACTTGCTTCAACAAATGCAGTCAAAAGTGGAAAAGGTCCACTTTTAAGTGGCACTTACGAGAAGTGGGAACGCATAATGGAAAACATAATCACACAAATCACTTATGAAAAAATCATCTTGAAAACCTGGTCCTACACAAACAAGTTAGATGTGAAGTTCTGTGGTTTTTATAATGTCCACAGGAGTAAACTCCAGAGTGTAATATAATTCAGCCCCATGGTGGCAGCCAGAGTTAGGAGCAAGTACTGTGAAGGAAGCCCACTGGATATGAAATCCAAGTTCAGATATAATGACACTTACATGAATTGTAGCAAAAACAAAGAAACCATAAGACATCTCTTGGCATAACTTCAAAGATATTACAAGTCAGAGGAACCAATGGAAAGCAAGACTCAGATTCAGTACTTTGATACTGAGCTTAGTGATCTCTTCACAGTTCTGAATGGATTTCAAAGTAGGCAACAGAGTACTTTTTACACCTTGGTTTTATATATCACAGTGAGCAACATGGCTCTCCCTATCACCAAACTAACAGGAGCAAAAACATAAAAGACAAAGGGGTCCTTTTCCACTAACAGTCACATCATGGCTACCAACCTGGATCAACCATACATCAGGATCCCTATACTTTTAAAAACTCGGACTGTAGAACCAGGACCTACAAGCAACGAAAGTGTTAACTCGATTCATCAATGCAGAGAACACTCATGAATTTCCACCTTGGAAGAACAGATTCTGTTGTTCCTTTAATAGAACCCCTGCTGGAAATCAAACACAATTTTTATTCTGGAGAATGATCACCGTGTCTTGTTTAATTCTCCCCTAACAAATGTCAGCACTAATGTATTACAGATTATTCAGTCAATTTGATGGTTCCAGGTGAAAGAAAGGAACACAAATCTCTTCTTTTAGTGCCGAAAGGGTCAGCAGGATGACTTCCCCTGCAGGAGCTGAGCTGAGGCTTGACATGAATCAATCAAGAAGGCTCAATTTTACAGTTATAGTGCCTAATGCCTAAACATGAGCGTACGGGTGGAAATTAGCACCCGATTATGAGCATACATGATCTTCCCCTGGAAGACAATAATATTGGCATTAAGCTTCTCAAGAGGGAAGATGCTGCTGGTTTTTAATATGTCTTAAATTATGTCAGGAAAAACACTGGAACATCACACAAAAGCCACAGTCAGTGTCTATTGCTATCTCATAAAGCTGGAGATCTTTACAACAATATTGACACAGGAGCAGGCAAGCAAATGTCAGCCAATATAACATATGAAATACTTAACGTAACCAATTTTCACCTGTCAATCAGCAGGGAATAATGACTGATGCAAGGAATCAATACGCCACAATTGAATTCCAGCTCACAAACTTGTTTCGTTCTGTGCTATAAAAGACTGTCAAATGTCACACCCCAAGAGATGCAACAGGATTCCACAGATTTATTTATTTCAAGCTCTGAAGTCTATTAGCACCAGTGCCCCTTTGCTTGGAAATAGAGCTTCGATGACATTAATTTCAGATATGACAACTTGCTTTTCTGACAAATTAATGATAGGTCTTCCTCAGTCCCATATTTATTTATTTTGCTAACATGAAGTACAACCACACTCATCCAATTCTTTGGATTTCCAAAAACAAATATTTGACATAATTTGTCGAATGAACTGCTCATTCAACTATTTTTTAACCTAATTGTCCCATCAATGTGAATAAATGGAAATGTTAGGAGAAACCTCAAGCTTCTACCAATTCTGAACCTTAGCATCATGCAGGTGCTTGACAGTGTATTAAACCTACAGTTTTATTCTCAACAGCAATGGGGAACTTTTCTCTACAAGATAATAAACTTTTAGGGGAATGAGTTGTGTGAAAACGACTGGCTACTTGGAATTTGTGGCACTGACTCTAGCTTTTACATGACAATGTTTGAGGTGATGGGCTGGAAATACTTTCTAAAATGTCCATGTGGTATTGATCAAACAGTTTTTTGAAAATTTAACTTTGGTGTATTATATTAACTGGAAATATGCTTCTCATAACTTGTAAAGAGACAAAACAGAATCGCTGTCTAATTCCTCTTAAGAGAAATATTTCATCTTATCAACCTGCTTGTGTGTGTGTCCTTTTCTCTTTCAGGTGGAGGAAAAAGCAAGTTATACTATACCTTCTCTAAACAAAAGGAAGCAAGGTAGTTAAACACAGAGATTCAAAGGCATATGGCAGAAATTGACAAGCTTTGAACAACACTTGATGGGTGTAAGGTCAGACGCAAATCAAAACTTGCTTACTCACAGAGGCAACTGAGCTCAGCCGCACCAGGATCCTTGTCTGGTCAAAGCTTTGCCTGTGTCTCTTTACTAGATACACATTGTGTGCAGAGCAAATGGTTTAGAGACTGAGCTGATGCCTGGGGTAGATTTTCTTTAGACAACTGTCACTATAAAGTTGATCTGACTGAGGGCTAAATGTTTAAAGGGAAAGTGTTCATTTAGATGCACTTGCTATGATGAGTAGCTGATACTCAAATAAAGTCCATGGAGAGTCTGATATTTGTTTACGAACAGACCAGCAAAACAACGCGTGCTTTGTTTTTTAATGGGAATAAGAGACTGCTAATGCAGGGTTGCTCATGTGGTTGAGTGGGCTGATTAAAGCCAGAGAGAACAGCTTGGCAGACTCCATACCCTTCATTTGTTCTTCACTGAAGATGATAACGTCGAACTGTAAAAGCTGAGATTGGAAAGCCACCGGCGTGCTGTCTAATTCCATCTGCTGAAGCCAGCAGTGCTTGCCGGTGACTTTAGGAGGGTATAAGATTATAGGTCACAAGAGCTTCTTTATTTCCCACCTGTAGCTTCTAACAACATTTTATTAAGGATTTTCCCATCTTCTCCCTCTGACCTATGGAGGTTGAAATCCTAACAGCAGTTACAAGACCCTGACCAAAATGGCATTAATACAGATTAGTGATTCAAAAGCTATCTTCCTTTCATTAGAGCCCCATTATGGATAGTTACTGATATTTTTCACAGTGCTCTAAAGATAAAGTTAAACATTATATATTATTACGTAAATAAAAAGGGAGCCCTTAATACAGTTAAGTATTTAGAGCTTCACGTTTGCTTCAGAGAAAATCCACACCAAGCTATTGTTATTTGAGGGTTTAATGTTAATTTGTAAAACAAACATGTCGGAGAGTGGCCCACAAACTCCTTCTTGACATAGGCTTTCTTCCCATCGTGTGGAGGGGGTTTCCTAACCACTCACTCACTCACCTGGTCTCCAGCATAAAAACCGAGGGGAGGATTTTAAGTGCACATATACACACTTATTGGAGGGTATAAATTCGCACTCACTGTCAAGGATCGTTTTTGAGATGAGTTGTATGATTTCTTGCCTGGATAGTTTTGAAGAGTAATGGGATGATATTCGTGAGGCACTTAGAAAATACAGAAAGGAGCTGAGTACCCCAGGCCATCATGGGTCTTCTCTCAGAGACATCCTTTAACTGAATGTAGGTAAACACAGGAGTACAAGGACTCCATGACCATTACACTGCTTGAGTGAAAATTAGAGAACACACGTGGGTCATTGGAAAGTCTGGGGTTAAGTTTCATATTTTCTTAATGTTGCTTTATGCCCGGTCAATGCTGCTGCTTCTTCTCATTTTAAGAGACTAAATACAGTTTGCCGGCAGTGTGTCATCAATCCTAAGTGAGTTTAGCTCCCGATAGTCAAGTTTGAGTATCTCAAGAATTCTTTGTCTTTTAGGTTTCATCTCTAAACCTGTTGATTCAATGAACTAGTCCTGTTAGGCAAATTGATTACGGAAGTGTGCTTTACTGTTTGTCCTGTTAGTCAAATCTAAAAAAAAAAAGAAAAAGAAAAAAAAAAGAAATCAGGCTTTATTTTTTCCCGTAGTCAGATGGAGGACTGGAGAACACTTTAACAATAATTGTGTTTATATGACACAGATGAGAAAAGAGTCAATCTGGTGTTTTCAGTTGTCTTAATGACAAATTGAATTGCCAGCAGAGCTGATTCAGTCGATAGTAGAGGAATGAGTAGACGTGACTGTCGGAGTGGCTGCAGAGAGGACCTGTTACCCAGTGGATATGACCCGTTTACCTATCAGCAAAATAGCTAATGTGCTGTTCGTATCAAGGATGTTCTCCGTCCTCAGCTGTTCTTATGAACAGGCATTCTCTAAGGATAGTAGAGAAACAAGTATTCCTTAGAGTCTATAATTATTAAAATGGGTCAGTCTGAGAAGTCGTCAAAATTGTCTCAGACTGTTGCTCTCCTCAAAATTTGGGTTCCACATCAGTTAATTAAAAAGCTCACAGTGTTTGTGTTGGGCTAAATAATAGTGGTGATGAAATAGGTGGATCTTGGTCCTGAAAAGGGCATCATTTGGCTCCCTTTCCTGTAGTGTTCTAAGGCTGTGTGCATAATGAGGAGACTTCTGAGCAGCATCACCCGTGAAGCACAGACTGACAAAAGGCAGATTTTCGCTAATCAAATGTTACCATCTATGACTTTATCAAAAGAAACCAGGAACACATGGACACACAGGTGCATCTAAGCTATGTTTAAAAAAAAAAAATCAGTGCTAAGAGCTGAGGCAAATTACCAGGTTAAATAATGATTCAATGAGGGTGCACCTGGGTTGTGAGCATGGGGACAGCCAGCACTAGAGCACAGCAGCATCATTCTCCCGTCATCAGGCCAGGCGTGTGTGTGTCTCACCTGCTGCACAGGTGATGTTCTCTGACTGTTTCAGGGCTGCAGGACTCAGCGTGATAGCTCTGCTTCACTCACACTCAAATCTCAGTTCTTCTAGATCTCCTGTGCCTCGAACCAGCCCTGAGCCCGGGCAGCTTTGTTAATATTTACCCACTTGTAGTGGTGGCTTTGTCTTAGGTAAGGAAAATTTATTTATTTTTCCTTTTTTTCTTTATTAATTACACTTTATTCACTTTGTATCCCCCCTGTGGTTCCCTCCCTCCTCCAGTCCCAATCCCTCTGTCCTCTGGAAAGGCAGTCTAAAACAGTATTGGTATAGCCAATTTGTATTTCCAATAATTATAGGCTACTATATATGATTATTTTTTTTTTTAAGGAACAAAGGATGAAATCACAGGAAGACCTCTGAGCTTGGAGAAAGTTGTCTTTTCTGATGTTGGGGTGTAAAATGGCCCCACTTGTGCCATGGGATCTGTTTCAGCAGTGTCTATAAGACTCTCTGTGTCGTTCTAAAGGCAGTATTGCACATTCGTCTACATTTTGATATCAACAGGGAAACATTTTTATTGTTAGCTGCTTCATCAATTAAAAAAAGGTAAAAAAAATTCCGGCCAAAATCCGGTGACAGATCTGAGTGAGTGAGCTCAGCAGCTTGGGATGTCCCTAACAACTGAGTTAAGGAAGCTGTGCTATTGCACTCAGAATCACTTCAACCAGGACAGTGCAAAAGCTCTGCGTTTGTGTTTAGCGGGCTCATCTGACTGCTAAGTACCCAAATCAACGTCTTTGCAGTTAATCTACTCTTCCCTCAAACGCTTTTCTTTCCTATACTAAACACTCGACTTAAAGGGAATCATAAGCCCTCATATGAACAGTGAATACCAAGGAGGAAAGAAATGTTTTTGGTTAGCACTGTTCGGTTTTATAGGAAAATTGCATAAGCATAGTATTACTTAATGAACTCATTTCTGTCATATTGGATTATTGTGTTGAGATCATTACTGAAACAGACAGACCTCCTAACTCATGTATACATAATTAAATGCTAGAGCAAGTATGAAATTTACTTTTGCAGACATGTGTTTTTCAATTTCTCTCCATTTATTCTCTTTCAGCCTTCCCCCCCCCTCTCTTGCTGTCTGTGGATCTCTCAGAGAACTTCGAAAGAGTTCTCTGGAATAAAATAATGTAGGCCAGCCTTCTGATTGGTAGCTTGACATAAGTATTTTCCCAATAAAACTTCCTGTCTTGTACTTAACGTGATATATATTGGGTTGAAAAATGATATTTTCAGCCCTCTTTACAATGCCAAAAGTAGCCTACTCACTTTATTAAAAGATAATATTAAAAGGTTATAGAAAGGGAAAAGATTAAATCATTTAAAATAAAAATAAGGGCTCTTTGCAGTTGAATTCTTGCCTGCATTTTATAGAACTAACATGAGTTTATTTTGCTAAGTCAAGCAGCAAAAAGGAGGAAGTAGTTTTCTCTTACAGTCGTGTACTTCTAAAATCACTGTCCAGGAATTTTCCAGCACAAGCATTTTTATTCTACTGGGACCAAAACTATGCAGATAAAAATCAAGATAATGTAGCAACGGTTCCACAAATGTAACCGAGTTTTACAAGCAGAGGTAGAAAACAAACTCATGGATTTAGCGCAAAGTTTGAAAAATATAATCCCATAAAACTGTCATCCAGAAGCCCGAAAGGACCCACTTACCTACTCAGGATCAGGGCCTGACAGACATTCTGTGCAGGTGATGGTCAGAGTGTGCCACGCTCTCTGCTAATCACACAGCAGGCTGAGTGGACATGCAGATTTTGTTTTTTTTTATTTCTCCTCACAAAGGCTCATGATTCGACACAGTGTTTCTTTTTTTTAATTTTTTTAAATTTTTTTTTTATCAGTTACATTTTATTAACTCTGTATCCCAGCCGTGTCCCGATCCCTCATTCCCTCCCAGTCCCTCCCTCCCTCCCTCATCTCCACCGTGCCCCTTTCCAAGTCCACTGATAGGGGGGACCTCCTCCCCATTCATCTGATCCTGTTTTATCAGGTATCTTCAGGACTGGCTGCAAAGCCCTCCTCTGTGGCCTAACAGGACTGCTCCTCCCTTCGGGGGTGGGGAGACCAAAGAGCCAGTCATTGAGTTCCTGTTAGAAATAGTCCCTGTTCCCCTCACTTTGGGAAACCAATTGGTTACTGAGCTACCACAGGCTACATCTGAGTGGAGGTTCTAGGTTATATCCATACATGGTCCTTGGTTGAATGTCAGTCTCAGAAAAGACCCTGTGCCCAGATATATTTGGTCCTTGTGGAGCTCCTATCCTTTCCCCATCAGACTAACTCCCCTTCTTTCTTATGATTCCCTGTACTCTGCCAAAGGTTTGGTCATGAGTCTTTGCTTTGAAAACACTGCTAGTTAGAGTCTTTCAGATGCGCTCAGTAGACTCCTGTCATACATTCAATGCACATCCCATCTGTCTTTCTAAACGAGGATTGATCATCTTACCCCATGTCTGCTCAATTGATTATCTTTTTTAGGTGTATAGATTTCATTATGTTTATCATATCTTATAGGTCTATATAAGTGAGTATATCCCATGTTTGTCTTTCTCCTTCTGGGATATTTCACTCAGAATGATCTTTTCTAGATCCCACCATTTGCCTGCAAATTTCATGATTTCCTCCTTTTTGATTGCTGAGTAGTATTCCATTGTATAAAAATACCACAATTTCTGTACCCATTCCACCGTTGATGGACATCTGGGTTGTTTCCAGGTTCTGGCTATTACAAATAGAGCTGCTATAAACATGGTTGAGCAAGTGTCCTTTTTGTGTACTTGAACAAACTTTGGGTATATACCTAGCAGTGGTATAGCTGGGTCTGGAGGAAGCACTATTCCTATTTGTCTTAGAAAGCGCCAGATAGCTTTCCAGAGTGGTTGTACCAGTTTACATTCCCAACAGCAGTGGAGGAGGGTTCCCCTTTCTCCACAACTTCTCCAGCATGTGTTATCGCTTGAGTTTTTCATCTTGGCCATTCTAATGGGTGTAAGGTGATATCTCAGGGTCGTTTTGATTTGCATTTCCCTGATGGCTAATGAGGATGAGCATTTCTTTAAGTGTTTTTCTGCCATTCGATATTCCTCTACAGAGAATTCTCTGTTTAGCTCTGTTCCCCATTTTTTAATTGGATTACTTGGATTGCTGCTTTTCAGCTTCTTTAGTTCTTTGTATATACTGGATATTAGTCCTCTGTCAGATAAAGGGTTAGTGAAGATTCTTTCCCAATCTGTAGGCAGTCGTTTTGTTTTGATGACGGTATCCTTTGCTTTACAGAAACTTTTCAGTTTCATGAGGTCCCATTTATTGATTGTTGCTCTTAGAGCCTGTGCTGTTGGTGTTCTGTTCAGGAAGTTGTCTCCTGTGCCAATGAATTCTAGGCTGTTCCCCACTTTTTTTTCCAATTGATTTAGGGTATCTGGTTTTATGTTGAGGTCCTTGATCCACTTTGACTTTAGTTTTGTGCAGGGTGATAAATATGGATCTATTTTCATTTTTCTGCATGTAGACATCCAGTTGGTCCAGCACCATTTGTTGAAGATGCTGTCTTTTTTCCATTGAATGGAATTGGCTTCTTTGTCGAATATCGAGTATTCATAGGTGTGTGGATTTATTTCTGGGTCTTCTATGCGGTTCCATTGATCCTCCTTTCTGTTTCTATGCCAATACCATGCAGTTTTTATTACTGTTGCCCTGTAGTACAGCTTGAGATCAGGAATGGAGATACCTCCAGATGATCTGTTGTCGTACAGGATCGTTTTGGAGATTCTGGGTTTTTTGTTTCTCCATATGAAGCTGAGAATCTTTTTTTCAAGGTCTGTAAAGAATTGAGTTGGTATTTTGATGGGAATTGCATTGAATCTGTAGATTGCTTTTGGCAGTATGGCCATTTTCACAATGTTAATCCTACCAATCCATGAGCACGGGAGATCTTTCCATCTTCTGATATCTTCTTCGATTTCTTTCTTCAGAGACTTGAAGTTTTTCTCAAACAGGTCTTTCACTTGCTTGGTTAGAGTCACACCAAGGTACTTTATGTTATTAGTGGCTATTGTGAAGGGTGTTGTTTCCCTAATTTCTTTCTCAGCCTTTTTGTCTTTGGTATATAGGAGGGCTACTGATTTTTTTGAGTTGATTTTGTATCCTGCCACTTTGCTGAAGGTGTTTATCAGCTGAAGGAGTTCTCTGGTTGAATTTTTGGGGTCGCTCATGTATACTATCATATCATCTGCAAATAGTGACACTTTGACCTCTTCCTTTCCTATTTGTATCCCCTTGATCTCCTTTAGTTGTCTTATTGCTCTGGCTAGGACTTCAAGTACTATGTTGAAGAGATATGGGGACAATGGACAGCCTTGTCTTGTCCCTGATTTCAGTGAGATTGATTTAAGTTTCTCTCCATTGAGTTTGATGTTAGCTATAGGCTTGCTATATATTGCCTTTACTATGTTTAGGTATGTGCCTTGTATCCCTGATCTCTCCAAGACTTTAAACATGAATGGGTGTTGGACTTTGTCAAATGCTTTTTCGGCGTCTAAGGAGATGATCATGTGGTTTTTCTCCTTCAGTTTGTTTATGTAGTGGATTACATTGATGGATTTCCGTATGTTGAACCACCCTTGCATGCCTGGGATGAAGCCTACTTGGTCATGGTGGATGATATCTTTGATGTGTTCTTGGATTCGGTTTGCAAGTATTTTATTGAGTATTTTTGCGTCAATGTTCATAAGAGAGATAGGCCTAAAGTTCTCTTTTTTTTGTTGGGTCTTTGTGTGGTTTAGGTATTAAGGTGACTGTGGCTTCATAGAATGAGTTTGGTAGTGTTCCTTCTGTTTCTATTTTGTGGAATAGCTTGAGGAGAATTGGAGTTAGCACTTCTTTGAAGGTCTTATAGAATTCTGCGCTGAAGCCATCTGGTCCAGGGCTTTTTTTGGAGGGGAGACTGTTAATGACTGCTTCGATTTCCTTGGGAGATATAGGGCTATTCAGTCTTTCTACCTGATCTTGACTTAGTTTTGGTAGATGGAATCTTTCAAGAAAGTTATCCATTTCATTTAGATTCTCAAATTTTGTGGCATATAGGCTTTTGTAGTATGACCTAATAATTGTTTGGATTTCCTCAATGTCTGTGGTTATGTCCCCATTTTCATTTCTGATTTTGCTGATCTGGATAGTTTCTCTCTGCTTTTTAGTTAGTTTGGCTAAGGGTTTGTCTATCTTGTTGATTTTCTCAAAGAACCAGCTTTTTGTTTCATTGATTCTTTGGATAGTTTTATTTATTTCTAGTTGATTGATTTCAGCCCTTAGTTTGATTATTTCCCGCCGTCTGCTCCTCTTGGGTGTATCTGCTTCTTTTTTTTCTAGGGTTTTCAGTTGGGCCATTAAGTTGTTTGTATGTGATGTTACGAATTTCTTCTTGCAGGCATTTAGTGCTATAAATTTTCCTCTGAGCACTGCTTTCAATGCGACACAGTGTTTCAAGAAATGTTACTTGCTCACTCTAAGAAGTCTGAAAAGTTTGAATTGGGAATGTGACCTAATTAGAAAACTGACCCAGCAGTCATTGATGGAGGGTCAGGCTATAGAAGGTGCCCAGAACAGTTTACCAGCCACATGCTTTTCTGTTTTACTAAAACAAAAATTGTCACAAAAATCGGTGTGCCTCATTTTGAAACGTCTCTTTTCACCAAAATCAATCAGTCATTTGGCAAATACAAGAGTCAGTCTCGTATTAAGGCACCTCTCCCAACAGTCGCAAGACAACATTGATCATCTCTGTGGTATGTGTGTGTGTTTGGCTTCCAGAGATTATATTCTAATTAATTTACATAAAATTCACATACATTTACAGAAAATTTTATTGTCCCCAATATTTTACTGATCATTTATATTTTTAAATAAAATCTCTTGTATGAATTACAGATTTTATATCATTTAAGGTAGTCACAGGTTTTGTAGGAAATGGACAAAACCTGTGAATCAGAAATTACCCTGCCTACAAGACGTGTAGGGATAACAAGGGAACAAAGATAATGGGAAATTCCAAACAATAATTGGCCCAACCTGAGACCCACCCATGGTAGAGAGCCAGCCCCTGACATTAATGATACTCTGCTATGCTTTCAGAGAGGAGTCTAACTTGCCTGTCATCTGGGAGGCTCCAGCCAACAGCAGATTGAGACAGATGCTGAGACTTGCAGCCAAGCATGGGGAGGAGCCCTGGGGGTCCTGTAAAAGTGTTGGGGGAAAGACAGAAGGACCTGGAGGAGTCAGGAACATCGCAAGAAGAACTACAGAGACTTTCAGAGACTGAGACATCAATGAAGGAGCAAGCATGATCTGGACATAGGGCCCCTGCACACATGTAGCCAGTAGGGTGGCTTGGTCTTCCTATGGGACACCTGGTGAGTGGAGGGGTGGCTGTTTCTAACATGGACACTATTGTCTGCTTTTGGATCATTTCCCTACTGGCAGTGCTGCCTGGCCTGGCCTCAGGGGATGAAGATATGGTCAGTCCTGATGTGACTTGATGTGCTAGGGAAGGTTAAAGGTGGGTGGAGGTGGGGGCCTCCCCTTTTCTGGGGAAAAAGGGGGAAAAGGGGAAGAAGGAGAAGTGGAAGGGACTGGGAGGAGAGGAGGGAGGGGACATCTTCTGATGTAAATAATCTAATATCAAATTTTAAATAAATAAATAATCAAACACTTCTAGCAATAATAGAAAGGTGGTCACAATTCATTTATGAAAAAGCATCAGACTTGATAGTAACTCCCAAATTTTTTCATTTCTTATTTATTTCTTACAATTTATTCACTTTGTATCACAGCTGTAGCCCCCTCCCCTGTCTCATCACAGTCACACCCTCCCTCCCTCATCTCCTCCCATGCATCTCCCCAAGTCCATGGATAGGAGAGGTCCTTCTCCCTTTCCCTCTGACCCTAACCTATCAGGTCTCATCATGATTGGCTGCATTGTCTTCCTCTGTGGTCTGAGAAGGCTCTTCCTCCCTGCAGGGGGAGGTGATCAAAGAGCCAGCCACTGAGTTCATGTCAGACACAGTTCCTGTTCCCCTTACTAGGGAACCCAGTTGGACACTGTGGTGCCATGAGCTACATCTGAGCAGGGGTTCTAGGTTATCTCCATGCATGGTCCTTGGTTGGAGTATCTGTCTCTGCAAAGACCCCTGGGCCCAGATTTTTTGGTTCTGTTTGTCTCTTTGTGGAGCTCCTGTCCATTCCAGGTCTTTCTATCTCCCCTTCTTTCATAAGATTCCCTGCACCCTGCCCAAAGTGAAGCTATGACTCTCAGCATCTACTGCGATATCTTGCTGGGTAGAGTCTTTCAGAGGCCCTCTGTGGTAGGCTCCTGTCCCGGTTCAAATAATCTTATAAAATATTATAATAAGATAAATTGCACTTATCTTTTTATTATTTTCTTATTAATGTGTAATACATCCTTATTGTTAAAGAAGCTTTCTATCTTGTACATAGAATGATATTACTTTTGGCTGAAATAATTGTAATATCATTTAAAACCAAAGACCCTTGGATTTTTAAATTTATGGAGTGAAAACATTCTCTTAGGGTATGTTACATAGCCAGACCCTTTCTCAAAAAAAATAAATGTAGAGGTTTGGGATACCCAAGAATAATGCAAGTTTGATCATATTTTGCTTTGACAAGTAGGGATTTCTTTCCAAAAATATAAAGTAAGTGCTGATGAGATGGTTTTGTTCTGTGGCTGACCTGTGGCTAGTGAAGTGTTTTGGGTACCCTCTAGAATTAGATGCTCAAAACCCACTGTTCTCTCAGTCTCCAGAACCTACAGGAAAGCTTACACCCTTCTGTAATCTAGTTCAAGGGGATCTGACACCCTCCCTGACCTCTGTGGCCACTGTACACAAGTTGTGCACCAACAGGCATGCAGGCAAAATGCTCAGGCATGCAAATTCAAAATAAGTAAGTAAATGAAAAAGCCTGTGGGAATTTTTGGCTACTCCTCTACATCTGTGGCTCGAAAGAGCTTTAAGGCACCCTTTCCACGCTGTCCTCTGCACAGCCTTCATTCACAAGGCTGTTGAGGTTAAATTCCTTCTCAAGTGTTCATGTGACCCTGTGGCTGTTAGGTAGGTTTGAGAGAGCATAGAAGGCTGTCAGGGCTGGACTGGAGATGCTCTCAGAAAGCCAACCATATTACCTTTATCCCAGGCTTGTGTTTTGGGATGCCAAAAAGTGTATCTTCCACCAGAAACAAAGTGTGGATAGGAAGTGCTGCGAAATTCTCAAAACTATTCTGAATCAAAAACACCTTTCAGGTGACACCAACTTCGTGTGTATTTATTACATACTGTAACTATAACAGATGATTTATTTTATTTCAATCATCAGGAAAAAAAAAATCCCAAGAGACACTTTTTGAATAGTTTCCTTCGTAGGAAGAGAAATCAAAAGGGAAAGACACAATGTACTTTTATCTTTTGCCCCTGGCTTTCCTTTACTATGTGTCAGGAATAAAATAGCAAGAACATGAAAAGCATGTTTTTACACATACATATTACTGTAGTAAGATAGTGCCCTAAATATTTAATACTAAGATGAAGTAATGTACTATGGTTTAAGATGAATTGGTTAAATAAAAAAAAAAAACATTGGCAACATGTAAAATTCTAATCTAGATGCCTTCATGTAAGAATTCTATATGATTTTTTTCTCAGTCAAGTTTGAAATAATATATAATGCATAAAATTATTTAAAGCAGTAAAATATATCCAAGTTCCAGACACACCATGCTGTTAAAGTTTCTCCCTTTAGCTTGATCAGAGGTCTGACCTAACTGTTGCAGCCCATGCGGAGGAGGAGATTCAATCAAGGCCTGACATTTATTTTTAAACTCAATGTGCCATTAAATAGTAGATAACTTAATTCCATGAAAAGCCTTTTTATTTTCAAATTAATACTCAGATCCTAAAACCGAAGATCCTAAAAGAGAAGATACTGCCTTGATGAACTGGATAGAATGAAAATACTGGAAGTGGAGGTGGGAAGAAACACCTGACGTGCAAGAGCCTTGGGCACACGTGCCCCAGATCTAACTAACACGAGAGATGTGCTCCCGGTACAGATCTGCGGCTCAGAAACTCTTTCTATCATTCCTCTGATAATAGTGACAAACACAGGAAGAAGCTGCTGGCAATATTTTAGCATACGTATTTTTGATGTCTTTTTATTTTATTTTTTAAAGAACGTTTTATTGGAGCTGTAAAAAAAATAAAAAATAAAAATCACAGGTGCCTGGCACTAAATAGCCTTCTAGAGTCTCCCCGTGCCTGGAGGGAAAGCGCTTTATGAACTCTGAAGCTCATTAACCTCCGCAGACGACTGTGGAGCCTGCCGGCGAGTGTTACCTCCGCAGTTCATAGATGGATGAACTGAAGCGCCGGGAGGTTAACTGAGTTCTCCAATCCGCCAGGCAAGTCACGGCATGACGGGAGGTCACACAGAATCCTTGGCGCTGCTTCACCCGGGGCTCTGCTCTCCGTACCAAATGATTTATTAAATAAACTCCTATTGATTATAATTTGCTGCATCACGTCACTCAGCATTGGTCCAAATGACTTGCTCAGGTCGTGCTTACAGTATCAAATCCCCCCAAAAGACACATAACTGATTATTTTACTCAGATGTATTGATAATATGGATGGCTACTATTGAATTAATGGGAAATCCGATTTGTTTTGCATTGACAAAGCTATTAAAAATGTGAATATTTGGACATCGTTTATAATTTGTGTTCAGCAATAGGCAAGATGAACACGATGACTTTTGTGTGCCTTCCTTGAGGGGAATTTCAAAAAGCTGAGAGTGGAAAGACTGCATGCTTTTCCTTCAGGACTCTAATGCAAAATCAAAAATATGTCTATTTTTTCTTTAAACCAAACGTATAAAAGGTAGAAGTTTAAAACTATTTGTTATGATCGTGTTAAATTAGCTTACAGGTACATAGTTTCCAGTCATTAATTTTCCCTCCTGTTGTAATTTTGAATTCCATTTATGAAATAAATACTTAGCAATGCCTGAAATAAAACATTGTTTAGGATAACAAGAAACAGTAAAAAGAAATAGATATTTGAAAATGTGCATAAATTTGACATACTGTACTCTATGGTGTACAAGTGACTCTTATTTGCTAGAACTAATTGTCATCTCAGAGGCTTACTGCCTCTGCTAACCTAGGCCTAGTCCTGGAAGCTTCTAGCCTCCATACACTCTAATCAGCCTCTGAGCCTTACTGCTGAATAAGCTCAACCTTTCTTGCTCCTTCTGAACTCTGGCTGGCTAGTTCAACGCAGCTATCCTGGCTCAAACTCTTCTCCAAGATGACTGATTCAATATGGCTTCTCTCAGCTTCTTACTGAATTGTTCTGCTTGGCCTCCAACTAATTCTAGCAATCTGTTCTAATCTTCTGGCTCCTTCTCATTCTCTGGCTTGTTCTGTCTTCACCTGTGTCTAGCATGTTCTCTCTTCAACCTGTCTTTCTAAATCTCTTCCTATAAAACTGCCTTCCACATCTCTCTCTCTCTCTCTCTCTCTCTCTCTCTCTCTCTCTCTCTCTCTCTCTTTATCCTGCTGCTCTCTATTAAGAAACCTCTCTTTCCTCTCTGTTCTTATGAGAGGTGGGTGTATCCCATCCCGTCAAATCTTTGTCTGATTCCTCACTTTGTCTGCCTCTCAATTAGACATCACTTTCAAATATTGGTGCTTCCTTTTACAAACTGACTTTACTTTCATTGTTTGGGATTAAAGATGTGAATTAAAGATTAAAGATGTCTGCATTCCAGCTGGATCACACAGACCTAGAAAGTCTTTAGATGTGATCAGAACAGCCATTTTGCTGGATTAAAGTTCCTCTACAGAGTGGTCCGCTGGTATGATATACTTAAAGCTATTAAGATGAATAGAATGTTCTCAAACTAAGTGTTAAGAGTTCTCTGGTGTGTCAGCTTGATTGCTGTGACAAAGTAAAAAGGATGGAACCCTTTATTAAGTATGAAACAGTGTGGCTCTAAAGAACCCTAGAATAATGTTTCTGGGGAGTTTTGGATCCTGTTCATGTGGTTTCAGACAGACAGCATTAGGCTATGAATAAAATCCAACAACCTCACTGTCTTTGATTAATGTGAGATACTTGGCAATTCAGTTATAGCCATAAGTTCTAGAATGAATACGGGGAAAGAGAAGAGGAGTGGGTGAAGGGACGAAGAACAAGTGGATAAGAGAAAGGAACCAGTAGTTAGTGGTAGACAGAATGAGAACTTGATGAAACAATTCCCATCACCTTTCTGTTGATGTCATCACTTTAAACACTGCTTTTGTGATGTATCATTCACAATTTTAAAGTATCCCATTATTTGGTTAGTGTGTGGTGTGTGTGAGTGTGTGTGTGTGTGTGTGTGTGTGTGTGTGTGTGTGTTTGTACATGCACTGAGGCCATAGGACCCCTTAGAAGTTACAGGTTGTGGAAGTCAATTCTTTCTATTGTATGGGTTGAAGGTTGAGCTTGGGCCATTAGGTTTGGCAGCAAGTGTCTTTACCACTGATCCCCTGCATTGAAAATCATAGACAAACTTGCCTACTCACTGTCATGGAATTCGTCTGTGCTCTAAAGCCATGCATTTACACCTGCACAGCTTTCAGCACTGTAGGTGGTGGGGATAGGATGTTTTTTAGGCTTACTTTCCTTTCTCTACTTTGGTAGCCTCTATGTTTAGATCTGAGTCTCAGGCCACAGAAGTGCTGGGGGAGCATGGGGAATTATCTCAGAGCTGTAACCTTGAAACACCCTGGGACAGCAGTGTCCTGAGACTTTGCTTCTAGAAGTATAATAAAGTATTGTACTATAAAGCATACTATGATGTACAAACGTAAAAGGGATTGATTGAGTCTTGTGTTTACTCTGATGATAGTCCTCACATTATCTAGATATATGGAAATTAAAAGATAGATCCAAGCCAAAAACTGGTTGGAGTCTTTGGGATCAAAGTCACAGATAGGTCAGGGGCTTTTCTGTGAGCTTGCTTCATTGTTTGTTTTCTAAGTCCTCAATATCGATGTTTTAATAATGGTTAGTGATGATAGCAAGATATCTACTGGTGGAGACATTGCAGAAAAAAAAATCCCTGAGAACTGATGAAGTCCCCCTCCCCCAATCTCTTACTCATGTCTTTTTAGTTACAAGCAATTCATTTGTTTTTGTTTAAGGAAAATTTATTGCAAATTTTAGCATTCTTGTCAGAACACCTACACACATACACGTGTGTGTGTGTGTATACACACTATATAAATATATATATATATTTATTTATATAGTGTATAGTGTGTATATATATATATATATATATATATATATATAGGACCAATGTGGTCTTGGTGGGCAAATCCTAGGCACATTGGACATGACTTCTTTCTTTTGGAGTTGTTTTTGTTTTTGTGTTTTCTTTTCAGATTCAAAGCCCTGCTATCATTTATGATAGTCCCAAAATGTCTAGACCATTTATGTTTCGCACACAGTTAACACTGCCTGATTCTTACCAGTCACTGATTATTCCCCTAAACAGCCAATGAACTGAATGTCTTGGGGCATCCGTTTTATTTTATGTTGTGGCTTGAATGTTCTTCTAGACAGTGATGCTTCAAATTCTAGTTTCTCTGCTGGTGGTGGCATATTGTAAGGCTGTGGAAACTTTAGGAACTAGGGCACAGGTGGAAGGGGCTTATTAGATGCAGGCTGACATTGGTGACAGCGCAGACCTGGTTCTGCTGCTCTTTCTGCCTCTCGGTCCTTCATCTTGTGAGAAATCTCCACCTCATTCCCCTAATACCATGAATGAGTTGCTCTATCATGCCCCTGATGATGCAATAGACTGAGCTCGTTGAAAGTTGTATGAAAACAAGTCTTTTGTTTCGTAAGTGGTTTCTATTAGTTGTTTTGTCTCAGGGATGCAAAAGTTACTACTATGTTTTAATTCTTTAGTTGTCTGTGCCTTTGTGGCTGCTACCTTCTGATCACCTCAACATAATATGGAACAGAGAATTTCTTTTGGGCACAACTCTTGTTATGTATTTCAGCACCACCACCCTGTCTAATAAGCTCTGATGTAGTACAAATCTATTCTTTTTTGTTTGTCTAGGACCCAATTATTTTTGTAAAGTCTCAGTATTTTAGATTTGCGGGAAAGCAATTCTCCCTTACTCTAGCACCTAGGCTGATGAGGTGAGCTATATAGTGGGCATATTTAATGTCCTTTATATAGGTATAGGCAGTGAGCATCTCTGACTTCTAGACAAGGAAGCCTGTAAACTTCATGAAATGGTAACGTGATGGTTAAGTGGTAAACTCTTCATCAGAATGCAGATGATGTGACAGCCAATTTCAACATATTAGGGACTTAGGGAAAAACGTGTAGAGTCTCCTTTGTTTGAATCATCAAATCAGTATATATTAAAGGACAACAACATTGATTCTTGAAGGATTAAATAACTGAACTTTCTGCCTCAGGTACAATAAGGAATGAAAGTGAAACTGAAAGGCTCAGCTGGGACTTGACTATGACACTAATTTTTCCTGCTATTTATTTTAACTCTCTTCAGAAGAAATAATTTTCAACACCTAAGAGTTAAAAATCAAGTTCACACTGATATAAGGGCCCTGATAGACTGTCTTGATACTGCACATGGGCTTCAAGTCTACAGAGAAGTAGAAACCACTTGGATGTTGACTCTATGGGACATAGATTGGAGGGTCAAGATTGTAAAGATTTCTGTCTTTAATCACAAAGCATGAAATTAGTACAAAAGCTTCAGACATCCAAGATTTAAATTGCCTACAAAAATCACTTAGTTTATCTTTTCGAAAGTATCGCTCTGACATAAATTCCATGTGTTTTTAGAGGACAAGCTCAATCTCTGGCCTAAAGTGTTGGACTGCTGGTAAGGTCGAAGTCTGGCATTTCTGGATACCTTCTGAGCTCATTACATGATGAAGGATTCTCTTTCTTAGCTGAGTTCCCTCTCAGTCTGATCTGAGGAGTACCAGCTCCTCTAAGGAATGTCAAGTAGCCCTCAGGGAGATTACAAGCCCAATCCCTTCCTGATAAGAAACACATCCAGTGTCTGCATGGTGATTACTGGAAACACCCCCTATGCTAATGAGATGTCTTGGTGTCAGGGCTTTCAACCAAGGACCTTTAACCATACCCAGAGTTCTTCCCCCACCCATAGGTTAATTAAGTTCTGTATTCCCCCTCTTATGATAGGGCTGTGATATTGCATGTAAATGACGTTTCCCTAGCATCCTTAGTCCCAGTGAATCAAACACTTTCACCCTGAAACTCCTCCCAAAGTTTATACCTCACTCTTTCACACAGAATAAATGGGCCATTGTCATCTATCTCACCATGGCAGTGTGAGACTCTGGGGAAGGAAGGGCTCTCCTTCTTCCCAAAGAATTCAGGGCTGGATCTCTGGGGCTTGGCTGCCTGTCAGTCAGCCAGGGTGCTGCTGGTTGCTACTAGCTTCCACCATCCACTGGCATGTCAGTGAGGATGTCTGCCCTGCTGCCATCTTTCTAGCACTGCTGACTGTTCTTGAAGTACACATTTTGTCCACTTGGACAAAACATGCCCAGGCAGGGCCTTTGTTGCTGCCTGACACCAGTTTAGGAGCCCTGAGCTCCTTTCACCCTGCCCTTATCCTTTTCCACCTCAGAGTGTATACTTCCAGTTTTGTGCTCATCAGGGCCTGAGCTTCCCAAGAGAGTACTAGACAGAACCTAGGCTCATACCAGACACAGAACAACACTGAAATTTGTGTGCCGGTTTAACAGAGACCCATTCATGTCAAGTTTCGAATCAGAGATGGGCACATGGACCAAAGCGTCCAATGATATGAGAGGCAATAGCTTCTTCCAATATGCTTGGCACCCTAGATGAATTGAAAGTCACATGCAGAAAAGTCTGCTCGAAATCAATTCAACAGAGAAAATCAGAAAATGAGAAACAGAGAAAAACAGAAATGAGAAACTAGGAAATACAGAAAGCTCAAGAACCGAGGCTGCTGTGTAAGCTTCAGAGTGAGCCGCACATGAAGGTGGCCTTGTGCAGGAACCTAATGAGACACAATTGGAGATGACCTTGTGCTGGAACAGAATAGCCCACAGGTGTAGGTGGCTCTGTGCTGGAACCTTTCTGGTACATGTTAATAGGACAAGAGTTCTTCTCAGTTCAGATTCTCACCCAGTACTCAGAGAATACATGCTCTCGGTGTGTTTACAAACCTTGAAGAAATAAGCACACAACCACGAGAAAGAAGCCAACTACAATCTTAATCAGCTGTGAACTCTGCAAGTTAAAACAATCACTTCCATGGCGACTTATGCTCATTTGTTGCAATAGTGGCATGAATATTATGGGCCACAAACAATTGCTTTCTGTTTGGATTTTATGCATGTTCCATGACACAGAACCCGTGACTGATATCATTATTCAGACTAAAACCCCATGGCTGCCTAGATCTGCGGCCTCAGGCAAGCCTTAATGCTATTATTTTGCCAATTGCATATAGTAACAAACCGCGCCTGAATTGTACCCATACAGTAAGTAATGCATCTTGTGATTCTCATTAGAGCATTTTGTTTCCCCAGTATATTGTGATTAATACAGAGAGCCATAACTAGCCAGGATGCAGAGAATCTGAGACTCTGGGGTGCTCAGCTCTAAGTGGACCATTTATATCATAGTTTCTCTCCCCCAGGACTCAGGAATCATAATGGAAGAGAGAGTGGAAAGATTGTAAGAGCCAGAAGTAGTGAAGAGAAACAGTAGTTAGCATTGTGTGACAGGACCATTGCGTGAGCCCCAACACTCGCATAAGATCAAGTCATTCAAAATCCTGACAAAGACAGGAAGCAAACTCATGAAGAACCAATGTCACCTGAGGAACTCTTAGCAATTTGTGGCTGCTGAGGCAGGGGAAATCAGGCTTCTTCATGTGTGTGGCCACTGAGTGTCTCCCATGCTCATTGGACAGCTTCACCGGAGGCACTGAGGTCACAATTGTTTTATAGAACAAGTAAAGTTGGGAAGGAAAGTGGTAAAATAAGAGAAGAGGAGGAGGGGATAGATTTGCTCAAATCACATTATATGCATGTATAATAAAATATTAAAAGGAGATTATTAAAATGATAAATGGAGATTATTAAAAACACAGAAGCAATGAAAAACAAGATTTTATAACAGACTTACATTATGTGACAGACAAAAGCAATTATGAGACTAAATATAGCTCATAGGCTCTGCTAAGCCATAGAAAAAGCTTCCTAAGGAGAGGAGGACACCCACTCTCAGTGGACTCGGAAGGGGGCAGGGGGGAGATGAGGGAGGGAGGGGAGGATTGGGAGGGAAAGAGGGAGAGGGCTACAGATGGGATACAAGTGAATGTATAAAATTATTTAAAAATAAAAAAATATTTAAAAAAAATAAGCTTCCTAAAAATGTCAAAACCAGGTATCTTTGGTGGTCAAATTATTGTTTTTCTTTGTCATAAACTTTGTTTTAAAAATACATTTACAATCAGATTATTTATATTATTGATTAGTTATAATTACTTTTGTCATCAGAAATTTTTTTCTTCAAAAATGAGAGGAAGTAAGAGAATAATTTAGACTCCAGGGAGAAAGAACTAAAAGGACAGGAAAGTTGAGATAATCTTAAGGGTTTGAAGCAAGATCTTAGAGATATAAGAAAATACAGATATATTTCATAGAATGAGAGACAGAATATTACCTTTAGTGGATTTTTTCATTCCCATGTTTCCCAATTTAAGGATTGTTTTCCTTAGAGCAGAATTTAAATGGAGGAAAAGCATCTAAATTTTAATAGGATGGCTCTAATGAAGTCACTAATAAGTTTGGACATGTCTTTCTTTTGATTTGTATTCTGATGTTAGAACACTAAACACAGCTGTTCAATGGAAAAGCATCCATATAGAAACTAATAAAACAAATTAAAACACAAGGCCTAAGCACATTATAATTTGGCATACTGAACACTGGTTTTTCATCCTAATTTTATGTACTTTTTTTTCCCCCTGTGGGGAGAGTAGATATTTTTTATACTGAATTACTGGAGAAAAATGCTGCCTCCCTTTTCTTTGTTAGTACATCTACAAGGAATTAGTGACCAGAGCTAAAACCAAAGACTCCCTTACTTACATCATTCATTGCCAGCACAATTAAAAAAAAATCCGTCAAATATTCAACAGTAACAATATCATTAACACTACTCAGTGTCTTAAATTATTTTACTTTGTGTCATCATAGGAAGAGAGAAATCTTGGAGAAGTTCAAGGTTTCCAATGCAGACTCTCTTGGCCTAAAGCTGTTAGTCACACAGAATGTAAGGTTGTTGTTTGCTTGCTTTTGTTTTTTCTCAACATGACACAAATGTAGAGATACTAAGGTAGAATCGCCTTTAAGGATTTGTCTCCGTCAGATTGTGCTGTGATCATCTCTGTAGGACATTTTCTTGATTGAAGATTGATGTGGGAGCACTGTGGACAGCACCACTATAGACTGCAGCATTAGAGTCAGCACTACTCCTGGGTAAGAAGTCCTGAAGAGCAGTTCAGTAAGCCGTGTTCTGCCATAGCCTCTGCTGCAATTCCTGCCTCAGGTTCCTGCTTTGAGCTTTGGACCTGGCTTGTCTCTGTGATGAGCCTGTAAGCCAATAGATTCTTTTCTCCTCAGAGTTTTTGTTTCCTTTCTTTCTTTCTTTCTTTCTTTCTTTCTTTCTTTCTTTCTTTCTTTCTTTCTTTCTTTCTTTCTTTCTTTCTTTCTTTTTTCCTTCCTTCCTTCCTTCCTTCCTTCCTTCCTTCTTTTTTCCTTCCTTCCTTCCTTCCTTCCTTCCTTCCTTCCTTCCTTCCTTCCTTCCTTCCTTTTTTCCTTCCTTCCTCCCTCCCTTCCTTCCTTCCTTCCTTCCTCCCTCTCTTCCTTCCTTCCTTCCTTTGTTCATGGTGTTTACCTCAGCCACAGAAAATTAACTGGAATACAGGTCAAGTAGCCCTTCCCACCCTCTTCCCTAGCTTTGTCATATGAAGTCAATGATGTTTATGGAGTATTTATTTATGAACAAAAGCATAAGTTTACCCAAAGATGATTGATACAGGGATGACGGATAGGGGTGTGACATAGATTATCTCTAACTGAGACTTTGTCATACTGTGCTCTTTGTCAATCTCATCTGAGTCTGAAAGTTTCAAAAACTTCTACTTTGTCCATAATATTTTGATGGGCCTTCAATCAACTTTCTTGTCTTCTGTTAATTTGGGAACTTCAGGCAACTTGTTTAACCTTTGTAAAATAAACTAATTAAACATGATTATTTATTTTTAAAAAAACTTTCCATAACTCTTTTCTTAGTTTTGAGTAATACCCAATTTTTCTTCAAGATGAAGCAATATGGCAAAAGAAGCAATCTCAGCCGTCAGTGTGGTGCTTAGTTTCATACAAATGTGTGTTCCACCATTTGTGACCTTGATATGTCTTCTACAAATATTGAGAGGATGTGTAAAAAGGGTAGGGGGGCAGAATGATATGGGTAGACTATGAGATTTGTCACAGATCTCAGTCTTTTTTTTTTTTTTTTTTTTTGTCAGTCTATTACTTAGTATCTCTGAAATTACAGAAGTCAAGGTCTGTCCAAAAGGCAGATGTCTCTGCCTCCAGGGGTCAGTGTCTCCTTGAGAATCCTTCCTCAACTTGCCAAGAGCTACTTGGGAGCATTTCACACACACTCAGGTGAGAAGAAGGCTTCAAGAATTTTATTCGCCTTCAGAAAACCCTTCCAAGTTTTCTTTCAAACGTGAACTGAATCTCAAGCAAGTTTATCCCTTTGATTGAGGTGGAGAGCTTGGGAGGGTGCACGCCATTTCCACATCTCCACTCACTTTTATATGTCTTTGAAACCTAGACAAAGATTTTTGCCTTAGGCCACTAAGGGAGTGAATATCACAAAAGGGATTAACACACTGTGCTTGGTAGCATCAGATCTTGTATTCGGGTATTAGATCATACTTTTAATTCAAATAACTTCACATATGTTCAGTTCAAGTCAGAATCATGAAGGCACATAACTTAGGAGAGAAAAGAAAGATAGGCTTTAATTTAAGGTGACTGCATCACTGCAGTTTATTTGAAAGACAATCTCCAAGGTGCGCATTCTCCATGGTAGTATTCAGATCCTTCTATGTGGCTGTCCCCAGGACAGTTGTAATATAAGGAAAATGTGTCCTCTGCCCAGGAACCCCTCCTGTCTTCAACCAGGTCTTGCAAACCCCCAGCAATTAATAAAATGAATGTTCTTCTTTTCTGGAATTCAGACTTTAGAAGTAGAAATTTAATTTACAGAAGTCTGCAGCTGATTGAAATGATTAACTATTATTTGTTTGATATGGGTTATTTTGGAAAATATGACAGTTCAGGCTGGCAAAAATTTAAAGGCCTTAAACCTCTTTTATATTTAGAAAAAATCCTGCCAAACACCTAAGTTGTAAATGCTTACTATGTTCAGTGAACTGATCTATAATGTATATAAAATGTATATAAAATAGAATGACAAGATGAAAATGATTGGCAATGAAAGGCTTGCTTAAACATGTAGATCCATTATTCCAGATGATTTTTTAAACAGTATCTTAATCCTATTATTCCATTACATCCTAGTTTATTTTTTAAACCATGATTTCTATTGTGAAATAGATAACCAAAGGACCGATGTTTATATTATAAAAATTAGTTACTATATTTAAAATGTTCAGTTAAATGAACATTTTCTCTCACATTTATTTAAAACTGTTTTCATACAATCTATTTTGATTATAGTTTTTCTCAGCTCCTCCACACCTAACTTTATCTTCTTCCTCTAAGAAATAAAAATCCAAACAATAAAGGTTAACTAAACAACAAGAATTAATCCAATAAGAAAAATAAACAAACAAACACACAAAAATATGTGGAGTCATTTTGTATAGGCCAGATTCTCTTGGGCATGAAGCCTGAGGTGTGATTGACATATGCAATGACACTCCATTGGAGAAAACTTTATTTTTCCTTTGCAAGCAGCAATCAACTGCAAGTGATCATTTTTTTGTTGTTTTTGTTTTTGTTTTTGTTTGTTTGTTTGTTTGGTTAGGGGTGGAGTTTGTGTTTAGTTTCCCTTCTCTGTGCTGGGATTTCATCTGACTTGAATCTCTGCAGGTCCTGTCTGTGTTTTCACACTCACGGCAACTTCATGTGTTTCATGCCTGTTGTGTCCAGAAGATGATGCTTTCTTGGAGTCAATCATCACCTTTTGCTCTTACAATCTTAGTTTAATGAATGACAGATTTCTATCTCCTTAACTCCTGCAGAATTCTCAGGCAGCCAAACTTTCAGAAGTTTAACTTAGAATTTCACCTTTATCACATATAAGAATTCTGAGGACTTTCTTCTCTGTTTGATCAATTTGAATAAATTAAGTGGCTGTGACTATAATTTAATAGGTCTATGAACATTTGCCATCCTTAGTTGCCATAGAGAGCTGACACCAGGATATATTTGCAATGTATCTACTCGTATATTTAATACTTAGTATTTCCTTGTAAGTAAATTAATTTATAGCAAAATGAATTAAAGAAAGAAGAATCATAAAATTTAAATGAATTTGATAATCCAATACAAGTATTATGACCTACTGATCATAAATATGATAACCTAAGCAAAATAATCACTTACATGAGTTTAGATGCAGAAAAGTGATGCAAATTGAATGAATTTATGTTACAGGAGAACAGTGCACTATTTTTTTTTTTTTGGAGTCTTTTACCTGTCTAAAGTTGTCATTAAGTTTACTCTTCTTTGAAAATTAATTTGTGCCATAGAAAAATATATGCTGAGACTCAAAGCCAAACATTGGGTGATGAACAGGGAATCTTGTGGAAAAGTGGGAAGAAAAGAAAAGGACCTGGAAGTGACAGGAACTCCACAAGAAGACCAACAGAGCCAACTAACCAGGGCCCAGAGGGGCTTTCTAAGACAGAAATATCAACCAAGAACCATGCATGAACTGGACATAGGCTCCCTACAAAGAAGTAGCAGCTTTTTTATTGCTTCCCCCTGGCTGGACTGCCTTGCCAGGCCACAGAGGAAGAGGACATGCTCAGTACTGATGCAGCTTGATGAGCTGGGCTGGATGGGAGAGGGAGCTCCCCTTTTCTGTGGAATTGGCAAGGGGGCATGGAGAGAGGATGGGATTGTAAAAGGAGGAGGGATGGGGCTACAACCAGGATATAAAGTAAATAAAAAAGAAATTAATTAAAAATTAAATAATCTAGATCAAAAAAAAGAAAAAATATGTCTTTAGCTGACATTTTAATTTTTGAAGAGAGTTGAAACCATGGACAAGAAATTCCTACTCAATTTATTTAGCCAACTTAATTTCTGATAGAAGTTACCAGTGCTTTCATGCACGACTGGATGACACAGTAATGTAGCGTGGGCTCAGTCGTGGGCTCAGCTGCTTTTGTAAAGGATCTGGGTTTGACTCTCAGCTCATGACTGTGTGTGATTCCGGTATCAGGGGATCTGCATCCCACTTCTGACCCTCACAGACATCAGGTGTGCATGTGATGCACACATACACAGGCAAAACATTCATAAACATAAAATAATGAAATAAATATTAAAATAGTAATGTCTAGTGTATGGATGAAGTGAGTTAATTTGGACAGTAACATTATTTTCATATATGTATATGTATATAATATATATATTATTATTATTTTTTTTTGGTTTTCTTTTTTTTTATTTTTTTATTTTTTTTTTTCAATGCAGTTTATTCAGGAACATTGAACAATCCTCGGACCCCGGGGAAAGCCAGCCCACAGCTTAAATAGCCTCTGGGTACCCAACCCAGGTGTGCCATGGGGGCGATGCAGATAGGTCCACATACATGGAAGCAAGCCAGATCCTCGGCCTTAGCCAAATGTGGAGTTGTTCGTGACAGAGAGCACTCACCATCGGGAAGGTGGAAGGCGGAAACCAGCTCCATCTTTAAGGCATAGCATTCCGCAGCTCTCTACAGTTCCCCCTTTTTGTTTTAGATGCATCAGGCAAGAGTAGAGGTCTGATCTCTGATATTAGAAATAAATTGGGACTTTGTACTGATGTTCATTTAGGTGTCATCCACCCAAAGAGCATCAGATCAGTCCGATACCTTTTTCTCAGAGGCGGGACCTGGGGCATCAACCCGCATGCAATCAGACATGCTCTTCTCTGGGTCCAAAGCGGCTGACCCTGAGTGCAGTGCTTAGCCTCGCATCCTGAGCATAACATTTTAGCTTTTTATGGTATCCAACCATGCTTGGGGAGAATGTCCTGCTTCAATGGCTGTAAAGGCCTGAATGATCATGGCTGCATCACACTGTTGTGAGACTCTAATCTTGCATATATACCACAGGCAAACCAAGGAGACCAACACCAGAAGGCCTGCTAACACTCCCATGCCCGCCCATTCCTTCAGATGATTCATGGCTGCAGCAATCCATGTTGATAATCCTGTGGCTAGTCCTGTGTCCACTCCAGTAGAATTTACTGTGACAATGGCCACTCTCAGCTGCTCCATCGTAGTATCGAATTCTCCAGTCCAATTACCTAAAATATAGCTCGACAATTGTTTAGACAGATTTGCAGCGCAGGAAAAATTCTCATGTTGTATGCTAGTGACACAAAGTCCAGCATACTTTCATTGACAGCCAGGTTGAGCGATTTGCCATAGGGTATCAATTTGCTCCTGCAAGAGGTCAATCCTCTGATTGAACACCATCAAGCTTCCTTTTAGTTGAGCATTAATTCCTTTATGTACAACTAAGGCATGAGCTACATTGGCTAAATGATTATTCAGGGGCTGAGCAGTCTGCCCAGTATGACTCATGGCTAATGCCCTGGTGGTAGCTCCAACAGCCGTCAATGAGATGGTAGTAACAATGGTGGCTGTAGTTCCAAGATCCCTTTTCTGTCTGAAGAGAGTCATAGCGTGAGGGGCATCAATGGGCATAGGCACCCAGTGAGGCATGCGAGTAACCAGGGCATACCTAACTTTACTAGCATTCCAGCATTGGGCAAAAAAGCAAGTATCATTACCACAATTACTTGGCTCTATCTGGCTAATAATGAATAAAAATGGGGGATATAGACAAACAGGTGTGGGCTTATAGGAAATATTATGAGAAGCCTTAACCCCTCGTTGGAACATCCTGCGTCAGTTCTAGAACTAGCAGTGGTGGTGTCCGAGGTCTGAGTAGGTTCAGGAGACCATTGCCCCCAGGGGCGAGACGTGCTCCATGCCAATTGACTAACTCCATGTTTTCCTCCAATTTTGAAAGTCATTTAAGGTTCTTAAATTACTTTTTTCCCTTTTTTCTTAAATTTTTCATCAATTACACTTTATTCATTCTGCATCCCCCATAAGCCCCTCCCTCCTCCCATCCCAATCCCACCCTCCCTCCTCCCTCTGCTTGCATGCCACTCCCCAAGTCCACTAATAGGGGAGGTTCTCCTCTCCTTTCTGATCTTAGTCTCTCAGTTCACATCAAAAGTGGCTGTATTGTCCTCTACTGTGGCCTGGTAAGGCTGCTCCCCCCCCAGAGGGAGGTGATCAAAGAGCAGGCCAATCAGATTATGTCAGAGGCAGTCCCTCTTCACATTACTATGTAACCCAATTGGACTCTGAACTGCCCTGGGCTACATCTGTGCAGGGGTTCTAGGTTATCTCCATGAATAGTCCTTGGTTGGAGTATGAGTCTCTGGGAAGTTCCCTATGTTCAAATTTTCTTGTTCTGTTGCTCTCCTTGTGGAGACCCTGTCCTCTCCAGCTCTTACTATTTCCCAGTTCTTACCTAAAATTCCGTTCACTCTGCCCAACAGTTGCCCATCAGGCTCAGCATCTGCTTTGATAGTCTGAAGGGCAGAGGCTTTCAGAGGCCCTCTGTGGTAGGTTCCTAGGTTGTTTCCTGTTTTCTTCTTCTTCTGATGTCCATCCTCTTTGCCTTTCTGGATGGGGTTTGGACGTTTTAGTTAGGGTCCTCTCTCTTGCTTAGTTTCTTTAGATGCACAGGTTTTAGTGGGTTTGTCCTATGTTGTATGTCTATATGAGTGAGTATATACCATGTGTGTCTTTTTGCTTCTGAGACAACTCACTCAGGATGATCCTTTCCAGATCCCACCATTTACCTGCAAATTTCATGATTTCCTTATTTTTCATTGCTGAGTAATATTCCATTGTGTAGATGTACCACAATTTCTGCATCCATTCTTCAGTTGAGGGGCATCTGGGTTGTTTCCAGCTTCTGGCTATTACAAATAAAGCTGCTATAAACATGGTTGAGCAAATGTCCTTTTTGTGTACTTGTGCCTCTTTTGGATATATGCCCAGTAGTGGTATGGCTGGATCTTGAGGAAGCGCTTTTCCTAGTTGTCTGAGAAAGCGCCAGATTGATTTCCAGAGTGGTTGTACAAGTTTACATTCCCACCAGCAGTGGAGAAGGGTTCCCCTTTCTCCACAACCTCTCCAGCATGTGTTTTCACTTGAGTTTTTGATCTTGGCCATTCTCATGGGTGTAAGGTGAAATCTCAGGGTTGTTTTGATTTGCATTTCCCTAATGGCTAATGAGGTTGAGCATTTCTTTAAGTGCTTCTCTGCCATTCGGTATTCCTCTACAGTGAATTCTCTGTTTAGCTCTGTTCCCCATTTTTTAAGTGGATTACTTGGTTTGCTGCTTTTCAGCTTCTTTAGTTCTTTATATATACTGGATATGAGTCCTCTGTCAGATAAAGGGTTGGTGAAGATTCTTTCCCAATCTGTAGGTGGTCGCTTTGTTTTGATGACGGTGTCCTTTGCTTTACAGAAGCTTTTCAGTTTCATGAGGTCCCATTTATTGGTTGTTGCTCTTAGAGCCTGTGCTGTTGGTGTTCTGTTCAGGAAGTTTCCCCCAGTACCAATGAGTTCTAGGGTATTTCCCACTTTTTTTTCAAGCCGATTTAATGTGTCTGGTTTTATGTTGAGGTCTTTGATCCACTTGGACTTCAGTTTTGTGCAGGGTGACAAGTATGGATCTATTTTCATTTTTCTACATGTAGACATCCAGTTAGACCAGCACCATTTGTTGAAGATGCTATCTTTTTTCCATTGTATGGTTTTGGCGTCTTTGTCAAAGATCAGGTGTCCATAAGTGTGTGGGTTTATTTCTGGGTCCTCTGTTCGGTTCCATTGATCCACCATTCTGTTTCTATGCCAGTACCATTCAGTTTTTAAAACTGTTGCTCTATAGTACAACTTAAGATCAGGGATGGAGATACCTCCAGAAGATCTTTTATTGTAGAGGATTGTTTTAGCAATTCTGGGTTTCTTGTTATTCCATATGAAGTTGAGAATTTTCCTTTCCAGGTCTGTAAAGAATTGTGTTGGTAATTTGATGGGCATTGCATTGAATCTGTAGATTGCTTTTGGTAAGATGGCCATTTTTACTATGTTAATCCTACCAAGCCATGAGCATGGGAGATCTTTCTATCTTCTCATATCTTCTTCTAATTCTTTCTTCAGAGATTTGAAATTTTTTTCATACAAGTCTTTGACTTCCTTGGTTAGGGTTACTCCGAGGTACCTTATGTCATTTGTGGCTATTGTGAAGGGTGTTGTTTCCTTAATTTCTTTCTCAGCCCTTTTGTCTTTTGTATACAGGAGGGCTACTGATTTTTTTGAGTTAATTTTGTATCCTGCCACTTTGCTGAAGGTGTTTATCAGCTGTAGGAGTTCCCTGGTAGAGTTTTTGGGGTCACTCACGTATACTATCATATCATCTGCAAATAGTGATAATTTGACTTCTTCCTTTCCAATTTGTATCCCCTTGATCTCCTTCAACTGTCTTATTGCTCTAGCAAGGACTTCCAACACTATGTTGAAGAGATATGGAGAGAGTGGGCAGCCTTGTCTTGTCCCTGATTTCAGTGGGATTGCTTTAAGTTTCTCTCCATTCAGTTTGATGTTGGCTATAGGCTTGCTGTATATCGCCTTTACTATGTTTAGATATGTGCCTTGTATCCCTGATCTCTCCAATACTTTGAACATGAATGGATGTTGGATTTTGTCAAAGGCTTTTTCAGCATCTAGGGAGATTATCATGTGGTTTTTTTCTTTCAGTTTGTTAATATGGTGGATCACATTGATGGATTTCCGTATATTGAACCACCCCTGCATACCTGGGATGAAGCCTACTTGGTCATAGTGGATAATATCTTTGATGTGTTCTTGGATTCGGTTTGCAAGTATTTTATTAAGTATTTTTGCATCAATGTTCATAAGGGAGATTGGCCGGAAATTCTCTTTCTTTGTTGAGTCTTTGTGAGGTTTAGGTACCAAGGTGACTGTGGCTTCATAGAATGAATTTGGTAATATTCCTTCTGTTTCTATTTTGTGGAATAGTTTGAAGAGAATTGGTGTTAGCTCTTCTTTGAAGGTCTGGTAGAATTCTGCGCTGAAGCCATCTGGTCCTGGGCTTTTTTTGAATGGGAGACTTTTGATGACCGCTTCTATTTCTTTGGGGGATATAGGTCTATTTAGTTGATTTACCTGGTCCTGGTTCAGCTTTGGTAAGTCAAATCGATCAAGAAAGTTGTCCATTTCATTTAGATTTTCAAATTTTGTGGCATATAGACTTTTGAAGTAAGTCCTAATGATTGTTCGGATTTCCTCAGTGTCTGTAGTTATAGCCCCCTTTTCATTTCTGATTTTGTTGATTTGGGTGGTGTCTCTCTGCCTTTTAGTTAGCCTGGCTAAGGGTTTGTCGATCTTGTTGATTTTCTCAAAGAACCAGCTCTTGGTTTCATTGATTCTTTGAATTGTTTTATTTGTTTCCAATTGATTGATTTCAGCCTTGAGTTTGATTATTTCCAGCCGTCTACTCCTTCTTGGTGTGTCTGTTTCTTCTTTTTCTAGGGTTTTTAAGTGAGCCATTAGGGTGCTTGAATGAGCTGTCTCGAATTTCTTTTTGAAGGCACTTAGTGCTATGAACTTTCCTCTTAGCACTGCTTTCATTGTGTCCCACAAGTTCAGGTATGTTGTGTCTTCATTTTCATTGATTTCTAGAAAGACTTTAATTTCTTTCTTTATTTCTTCCCTGACCCAGCTGTCATTTAGTAACAAGTTGTTCAGTTTCCATGTATGTGTAGGCTTTTTGTTATTTCTGTTATTGTTGAGGTCCAGCTTTATTCCATGGTGATCAGACAAGATACATGGGATTATTTCAATCTTCTTGTATTTGTTGAGGCTTGCTTTGTGACCCACTATGTGGTCTATTTTTGAGAAGGTTCCATGAGGTGCTGAGAAGAAGGTAAATTCTTTTGTGTTTGGGTGTAAAGTTCTGTAAATGTCTGTTAGGTCCATTTGATTCATGACCTCTGTCAGAGACATTGTTTCTTTGTTTAATTTCTGTTTGGTTGACCTGTCCTTTGTTGAGAGTGGGGTGTTGAAGTCTCCCACTATTAATGTGTGTGGATCTATATGTGCTTTAAATTTTATCAATGTTTCTTTCACAAATGTGGGTGCCCTTGTATTTGGGGCATATATGTTCAGGATTGTGATGTCTTCCTGGTGGAATTTTCCCTTGATGAGTATGAAGTGTCCTTCCCCATCTCTTTTGATTAATTTTGGTTGAAAGTCTATTTTATCAGATATTAGAATGGCTACTCCTGCTTGCTTCTTGGGTCCGTTTGCTTGGAAAGTCGTCTTCCAACCCTTTACCCTCAGGTAATGTCTATCTTTGTGTCTTAGGTGTGTTTCTTGTATGCAACAGATTGCTGGGTTTTGTTTACGTATCCATTCTGTTAATCTGTGTCTTTTTATTGGAGAGTTGAGTCCATTGATGTTGAGAGAGATTAATGACCAGTGGCTGTTAGATCTCTTGATTTTGATGTTGGCTGTGGTCATCAGGTTGTGTGCTTGGTTGCTTTTTGTTTTACTGAAGTGAGGTTATTTATTTCCTGTGTTTTCTTGAATGTAGCTAGCTTTCTTGGGTTGTATTTTCCCTTCCAGTGTCTTCTGTAATGCTGGATTTGTTTGTAGGTATTGTTGAAATTTGTTTTTGTCATTGAATATCTTGTTTTCTCCATCTATGAGGACTGAGAGTTTTGCTGGGTATAGTAGCCTGGGCTGACATCTGTGTTCTCTTAGGGTCTGCATGATATCCGTCCAGGCCCTTCTGGCTTTCATAGTCTCTGTTGAAAAGTCAGGTGTGATTCTAATGGGTTTGCCATTATATGTTACTTGGCCTTTTTCCCTTGCAGCTTTTAGTATTTTTTCTTTGTTCTGTATACTTACTGTTTTGATTATTATGTGGCGGGAGGATTTTCTTTTCTGGTCAAATTTGCTGGGTGTTCTGTAGGCCTCATGTATTCTAATTGGCCTTTCCTTTAGCTTGGGGAAATTTTCTTCAATGATTTTGTTGAAAATATTTTCTGGGCCTTGGAGAAGGGAGTCTTCTTTTTCCTCTATACCTATTATTCTTAGGTTTTGTCTTTTCATATTGTCTTGCATTTCTTGGACGGTCTGTGTCAGGAATTTTTCAGATTTAACATTTTCTTTGACAGATACATCGATTTCTTCCATTGTATCTTCTACACCTGAGATTCTTTCTTCCATCTCTTGTAGTCTGTTGGTTATGCTTACCTCTGTAGTTCCTGTTTTCTTCCCTAGATTCTTCCTTTCCATTATTTCTTCCATTTGTGTTTTCTTTAATTTTTCCAATTCTATCTTCAGGTCTTGAGTTGTTTTGTTTACTGCCTTCACCTGTCTGATTGTACTTTCCTGTTTTTCTTTTAGTTCCTTCAACTCTGTTTCTTTCATTTCATTCAGTGTTTTAAGCATTTCCTTTCTAAAGGCCATAAACTGTTTGGCTGCAGCTTCCTCTATTTCTTTACGGATGGCAATATTCTGTTTGAGTTTATCTTCCTCTATGTCTTTACGAATCTTATTTGTTTCCTCTGTTATCATCTTCATGAGCATACTTGTTAGGTCATCTTCTTGGATTTCAGTTATGGTGGGGTGTCCAGGGCTACTTGCCCCTGGGTAACTGGGTTCTGGAGATGCCATATTGCTCTGTCTTTTGTTGCTTGAGCTTTTACGCTGGCCTCTACCCATTGTGTTATCTTAGGAGTTTGGGGTTATTTTCTGGTGGTTCCTGGGGATCCTGTGGTGGAGAGAATCCCCTTTGCAGAAAGCTGGATTTTCCTGAAGGATGTCTTCTCAGCTTTTTGGGTATAGTCCCTGGATGGCTGGTGTTTTTTCAGGAGTTGCTCACCTCAGGGATAAAGACCTGAGTGGTGACTGTGGTCTTTGTTAGTCGAGAGGGTTCTCCTCTCACCCAGGGAAGTCCTGAGGGCAGCTGCCCTGTTTCTGGGTTTCTTGTTGCAAATTTAATGATCAGCTGCTGTGACCCAGTTGGACATCAGGCGCGCCTCAACTGTTTGTGCTTGTGTCTGGAGCACAGCTGAGTGCTGGCGCCTCGGCCCCACTAGACTACTAGACTTTTTCTAGGGAAGGATTGGGTGATTTAGATCAGTACAGTTTCCTTCCTTCCTCGTGGATTCTCTGGAGACAGGGACTCCTAGTGTCTTTTTTTGCCCTGGTGCACACTGCTCAGTGTCCGCCAGCTGGCTGGCCACAGAAATTTGCCTGTGCCTGGAGCACAGCTGTGTGATGGCGGCTCAGTCTCTGCCAGCTGTCTGGTGCGCAGAAACTGCCTGTGTCTGCCTTTGTGGCTTTTGGGAGTCTGAGTGGCTCCCTAAGCTGGGTAATTTTCCGGGGACCTTTTCAGGTTGGGGGTGAGCTGAGTGCTCTGAGATCAGACCCGCCGTTTCTATCTCTGGCGGCGAATCAGGCGCGCAGGCAGGCAGCGCTCTGTGCCGGAACCTGGGTCCCCGGCTCTGGCTCCGGGCTGGCTCCTGGGGTGCCCGTGGAACCCGCCCGAGTCTTTTCCAGGGGATGTCTGGGTGACCTAAGGCCGGTCCCAATCGTTTCCTGTACCCTGGGGTTATCTCTCGACTGAAAATTCCAGTCTCTGATAGTGTGGTGCCCAAGGTTCAGTCTGGGACCGTGACCAGAGACACTGGCTTGTGGCTCTGGGCTGGGGCTGGGGCTGGCGGCCGGCAGCCAAGCGTCTGGCGGAACCGGGATCTCTTCCGCGGTTTAGCCGGGTGAGTTAAAAGCTGATTGAATCCCCCACCGTGGGGTATCCTCTCACCTGGGAAACACAATGACTGTGTTTTATGGCCGATAGTTCTGATTGCTGTTCACTGTGCTGATCCTGCTGTGCTGCTGCTCAGAATGAGAGTCCTCCCGGCGCCGCCATCTTGCCCCTCCCCTCTAATATATATATTATATATATATATGTCTTTGTTCTCTAAAAATTTTTTTCATGAGAAAAATATACAAAAAAAGATAAGTAGAACCAGCACTTTTGGAGGCATTTGCTGTAATTCATCTGTTTAGAACGTGCCATAGCTTGTACACAGACTAAAAGCAACATCCATATACACCATGCAGGATTCCACATGACGATTGAATAGTAGTAAGTGATGAAAAAAAGAATATTGAAAGAATAGATGCAGACACAATGTATAGCACTTTATATTCTGGAGAAGAAATATAAACACACTAAGAAGACAGTTACACTGTAAATCCTTTTTGAACACACAAAACTATATTTGTCCACATCAAAACTTGAATTTTGTTTTCTGGCTGTGTGGGGAATGCAGGCCAAGGCCTCCTAGTTGACACAGATATTTATGAGGGAACCTAGACCACCGTTCTCATTAATTTTCCAGGAGCTTTAAACCTATTAGCTGTGCTTCCTTTGATCATTTCTTCCCTCTGCCTCAGGACTCTTTTTAAAAAACTTCCATTTACTTCCCGCATGTTTTATGATATCAGCCTCCATCTTTCAGTCACATTGTGTGTTCCTTGGGTGTTGATCTGTGCCCCATGAAACCATTTCCATTTTTCCTTAATGGATTAGGATTAAGGGTTTCCAGCTTGAACCCACACTTACATGTTTTTCAAAGTATGTTTCCCATTGCTTTTTGTGTTAAGAGCAGCATGGAGCAAAGGAAAGTTTGAAAATCTGTATTTTCTGTGTCTTTAGAAATAACGATTAGGAGACTTGCTGAAAGAATGACAATTGCTTGGGATATAGGCCACAAGAAGAAGAAAAATATCCACAGCTGCCCCATAAAAAAATCCCAGGTTATATACACTATCAGCTATCACCCTGAGAAAGCACAGCTGACTCTTCTTGCCAGATTTTAAACACACACACACACACACACACACACACACACACACAGAGAGAGAGAGAGAGAGAGAGAGAGAGAGAGAGAGAGAGAGAAAAGGAGAAAACGAGATAGATACTAGGCTCTGTGGTTTCAGTGGGTAACAAAATATGACAAAACAATTGTAAGAAATTCTGCTCATTCTACAATAGGCCTAACTCTGCTCTGTTGGCTGTTTCTCAACCCTTACCAAGGACAAGTCTAACATACAGACTTTACTTGGATACTAGGAAATATATCAAGATCTTACAACAATTTTTTTTTATGAAAATCAAAACAGAAATGCCTGATATCAAATGACAGCTATTTTTTTTTTATTTTAGCTGTATGGTTGCTTGCCTGTATGTATGTATTTTCAGCATATATATGCCTGGTGCCAGAAGAATCCAGAAGAGGACATTGGGTTCCCTGAAACTGGAGTTAAAGATGGTTATAAATCACCATGTGAGTGCTGGAAGCTGAACTCACTTCCTGTGGGCACAAAGATCCATCCCTAATCAAGAAGCTGTTTGTAAATGTTCTCTTCTGGGAGAGGGAAAAGCAGTTCTCATCAATGAATGCAGTGTCACTGGTATCTCTATCACCCTCCAGACGATCACTGCTCAGGGGTAGTTGGCCAAGACAAAGCAGACTCCATGTTCTTGTTATTTTTTGTTTTGTTTTGTTTGTTTTATATGCTATTTTATAAGATGGAAAAAACACATTGTTGGGTGGGTGACGAATGGTGAAGATTTTTGAGAGAATATGATCAAAGCATGTTGTATAAAAATATAAAAAGAGAGATTTGTGTTCAGAATCTAGTTTTCCCTCTGTCTTAGTTTTTCATTTATAATCCCATGTGAAGGGGTTATGAAGGCCTATCTTGCATGTTAACTCAAGTTCATCTGAAATAAACTATTGTCCCTACCTCAGTATTTACTACTTAAGATACAGACATCCATTCATACTTATAAGCCCCATGTCACATTACAAACGACAGTTCAAACTTTGGATCTGAGGGAATTGTAAAGTCAAAATAAAAAACATTAAATGACATGTCTAGTACTTGTAGTTATAGCTGGCCATTGACTGACTACCTTAAAGGAATTCATCTGTAAATACACTTGCCAAGAAATCATCTCTATCTAATCATTCTTGCATTGGTCTATGCTACGGTTAGTTAAGGATGCTGGGCTCACCCTAAGATGATCTGGATAGAGACTTCTATTAGAGGTACATAAAATGAAAAACGGTGGAAAATATCTTTAATTGAGGAAAAATTTGTGGACTAAAATGGATGAGGCAATGACAGCTAATAACTGATTGATAGGTGAAAGCACAAGCCTTTGATGTACAAGGAATTAAATAAATTAGAGGATTAGTTTGATGTCATTTCCTCAAATTCAACGTAATCTTGTGTATGGAATAAAGTTTAAAAAAGAAACTTAGAGCAAGCTTTTTCTTCTATAGTTATCCTAAGCATAACAAACAATTATGGAAGGGATGGGGAACAAAGAGGGAGAGCACATATAATTTGATTAAAGAATTTGATTTTCTTTTATAGTCACTGGAAAAATGTTAGAGGGAACACTGAAAATTGTCCAAGTTTTCAAGATTGTTGTATGATTGTAGCTAACATGACTTCAGAGCAGAAAGCTTACCATGTCTGAAAAAAATCTGAGAACATCTTCCTAGAATGATCTTTTTTCACAATCCTCTTTGAAACTTTCGTCCTCTGATTTTACTTTCAGTGTACACCTCTGCACAGAGGTGGGATGCCTTCCCAGATGATTCACTGTAAGCTTTCTCTCATCTTGTCTTTCTTTTTGATTCACTGTGTGCTATGACTCTATCAAAACTCAACAGATTCTAATGTTTTATGTGTATATTGTTTGGGCGCCTAGGATTTGCCTTTGTTAATGATAAAGACAAAACTTGTTTATATGCTATTTGCTCTATATTCTCATTAGTCTATACCAATACCTCACAGATATTCAGTGAAAAGTTGAGGCAGTACAGCAGATGGGAGATCAATTTGAATCTTTCTAACCAACAGATAATTGGAAAGTACATCCTATTATAGCCAACAGAGACAACTCACAGAATCAGAATGGGAATGCTTATAAGAGATTATTAGCTGTAATAGAAAGCTTGAACAATCCCCTCTTGTTTAAGAATGATAAATGAGAGGTCAAAGGAATATCGATGGGATAGCTGCCACCACCATCAGAGCTGTAACAGGACTATCAAGCAACACACCTTGACTCTTTGCTAAAGAGTCTTAGCATAGAGACCCCAATGAAGGAAGCATAGCCCCCATTCATCAAAAAGCAATGCGGTGCCCAGCACTTGTAAGGCTACCTTGTACCTTGTAGCGCACTAAGCAACGCTGTCTACAGGAAGCCCAGGGCAAAGAAGTGAATAGCTTCTGCGTTATCTTGGCCATCCTGTTCTGTAGGAGCTGAACACTGGAGGAGCTTCAAGGATCCTGGTGCTTAGGAAACCGTCTGTGCTGTAGAAAGATAGAGGGAGGGAAGGAGGAAAGGACAAAGGAAGAAAGGAAGAAAGAAAGGGAAAGAGATGGTATAGCAGTGACTAAGTCAGACCTGGAAAGCCATACCTCAGCCTACTGTGATGATTCTCCAGAAGACTATATGGACAAAACCTCAGCATAAGGTGACAAAAAGAAAAATAAAGGGCTTATCCACAGGGCTCAGCTGATTCTCACAATGCAATCATAAAAGGTGAACATGGGACTGTGAAGCAATACATTGAAAGATGGTACTGTAGGACTACATCCAATCACCACAGGTATGCCGCACTTACTAATAAAAAGGCAGTCATTTTGCCACCATAAAGCATAACCAATTCCTAATCTCCTTTATGGGATTACGTAAGTGGATATTTAAATCATCTAGTTCTGGTCCCCATAACAAAGTAATAACATTTAAACTAAGAAAATACTTTATTTTACTGGACTTCGTAACTGGCCAAGTCTTTTATATGTCTTCAATTCTTTTTTTAATTTTTAATTTTTTTAATATTAATCATAGGTTGTTTACTTTGTATCCCAGCCGTAGCTCCCTCCCTCATTCCCTCCCAATCCCACCCTCCCTCCCTAATCTCCTCCCTGCCCCTTTCCAAGTCCCCTGATAGGGGAGGACCTCCTCCCCTTCCATCTGACCCTAGCTTATCAGGTCTCTGCAGGACTGGCTGCAATGCCCTCTTCTGTAGCCTAGCAAGGCTACTCCTCCCTTGGGGAGTGGGGGAGATCGAAGAGCCAGCCATTGAGTTCATGTCAGAAATAGTCCCTATTCCCCTTACTAGAGAACCCACTTGGATACTGAGTTACCATGGACTATATCTGGAAAGGGGTTCTAGGTTATATTCGTACATGGTTCTTGGTTGGAGAAACAGTCTCATGAAAGACCCCTGTGCCCTGATATATTTGGTCCTTGTGGAGCTCCTGTCCTCTCCAGGGCTTACTAACTCCCCCTTCTTTCATGATTCCCTGCTCTCTGCCGAAGGTTTGGTTATGAGTCTTAATATCTGCTTTTATACACTGCTAGGTAGAGTCTTTCAGAGGCCCTCTGTGGTAGGCTCCTGTCCTGTTTCTTGTTTTTTCCTACTGGGAAAGGATCTTCACCAACCCTACATTTGACAGAAGGCTAATATCCAATATATATAAAGAACTCAAGAAGTAAAAAAACAACAAATCAAGTAATCCAATTAAAAAATGGGGCATTGCCAGCCAGAGAGATTCACATCCTCAGTACAATCCTTCCCAGATCCCAAGTCTGCAAGTGGCAGTACTGACTACACAGGGCTGCCCAGCCAGTGATTTTATGGGCCATCCAACCCCTCAGTGGCAGATAACCAGCTGAATAGCCACCAAAGCCTAGCAGACCTACAAAAACAATATGCGCCGACAATATTCAACAGTGCTTGCGATCCCTTAAGCACCTGCGACACTTTCAGTGCCTATAAGGCACCCCTCTCACACACTAAAGGTCTTTTCATTCTCCAACACCTTGTCCCTTAGGACACACCTACAAGCACACGCTCAATTACATGCTACCCCGCATTTGCCCTTCTGTGCCTGTGAACTTTCCTCTTACACATATATCTGAATCACCAACATACACACTGAAACCACTGGAACTCCTCCATTTCCCTGAAGAATTCTCCAGACACCATAGAAAGACCAGCCTGATCTGCAGAATCCAGGAACAAACAGTGAACACTACCAAATGGCCAGGGGTCGGTGAAAGAACACAACCAACATAAATCAAGATATCATGGCTTCACCGGCAACCCCCAAAATTAATGGATACTCCAACTCATCAGAAACACAAGAAAATTATTTTAAAGCTATGATTATCCAGTTATTTGTGGCACATAAAGAAGAAAGCAACAAATCTCTCAGAGAAATAGTCATACAGAGTCAAACGGTTAAAGAGGAAACAAATAAATCTCTCAAAGATTTGCCCTCCAAAATGGAAACAAAGAAAAATGAAGTGAATGAAGCTCTTAAAGAAACACAGGCAAATATAGCCAAACAAGTGGAGGCAGAAGTAGTGGCATTAAGAGAGGAAACAAACAAAAAAATAGAGACCATCTTGGAGACACAGGAATCCACATTCAAACAGATGAAGGAAATGTTGCAAGGCATGAAAACAGAATTAGAATCAATAAAAAAATACAAACTGAGCAAACCCTGGAACTGGAGAACATAGAGAAAAGAGAAGGAACCACAAAGTTAAGCATCAGTAATAGAATACAAGAGATGGAAGAGAGAATCTAGGGTGCTGAAGATACACTTGCAGAAGTTGATACTTCTCTCAAAGAAAAAGTAAAATCTGAAAAATCCTAAACACAAAACACAAAGAAATCAAGGATGCCATGAAAAGGCAAAATCTAAGAATAAGAAGAATTGGCGAAGAAGAGGATTCCAGGCTCCAAGGTCCAGAAAATATTTTTAAGAAAATCACTGAAGGAAATTTTCCCAACCTAAAGAAAGAGGTGTCCACAAACATACAGGAGGCCTACAGAACACCAAATAGACTAGACCAGAAAAGAAACTTCTCATGCCACATCATAGTCATAACACTTAATTTACAGAACAAAGAAAAGATATTAAAAGCAGCAAGGGAAAAAGGCCAAGTAACATATAAAGGTAGACCTATCAGAATCACACTGGACTTCTCATCAGAAATTATGAAAGCCAGAAGGGCCTGGGGAGATATCATGCAGACTCTAAGGGGAACACAGATGCCAACCTAGATTACTATACCCAGCAAAGCTTTCAATCAACATAGATGGAGAAAACAAAATATTCCATGACAAAACTGAATTTAGGCAATATTTGAACAGCAAATGAGCCCTACAGAAGATACTAGAAGGAAAATTCCAATCCAATGAAAAGAACTACACCCAAGAAAACATAGGTTATAGATAATTTCCCAACAAAAATCAAAAGAAAACAAGCAATGAATCACAGTAACACCATCAACTCCACAATAATAGGAAATGACATTCAATGGTCATTATTATCTACCAACATCAATGACTCAATTCTCCAATAAAAAGACACAGACTAACAGAATGGGTGCAGAAACAGGATCCAACATTCTGCTACATGCAAGAAACACATCTACACAACAAAGATAAACACTACCTCAGAGTAAAAGGCTGGAAAACAGTTTTCAAGCAAACAGACCCAAAAAACAAGCAGGAGTGGTTCTCCTAATATCCAATAAAATAGACTTTCAACCAAAACGAATCAAAGAAGATGTAGAGGGGCACTACATTCTCATCAAAGGAAAAATCCACCAAGAAGACATCACAATTCTGAACATCTATGCCCCAAATACAAGAGCACCTACATTTGTAAATAAAACATTATTAAAGCTTAAATCACACATCGACCCCAACACATTAATAGTGGGAGACTTCAACACCCCACTATCACCAAGGGACAGATCATCTAGACAGAAGCCAAACAGGGAAATAAAGGCACTTACAAACATCTTAATTCAAATGGACCCAATAGATATCTACAGGACTTTTCACCCAAACTCAAAAGAGTATACATTCTTTTCAGCACCTCATGGAATGTTCTCCAAAATAGAACATATAGTTGGTCACAAAGCAAGCCTCAACAGATACAAGAAATAATCCCCTGTATACTATCTGACTACCATGGACTAAACCTGGACCTCAACAACAATGGAAATAGCAAAAAGCCTACACACACTTGGAAGCTTAACAACTTACTTCTCAATGACAACTGGGTTAAGGATGAAATAAAGAAAGACATTAAAGACTTCCTAGAATTCAAGGAAAATGAAGGCACAACATACCCAGATTTATGGGACATAATGAAAGCAGTACTTAGAGGACAACTCATAGCCCTCATTGCTTTTAAGAAGAAATTTGTAACATTTTATAAAAACAACTTAATGGCACAACTGAAAGCCCTAGAAAAAAGAAGCAGCAGAAACGCCCAAGAGGAACAGATGGCTGGAAATAATCAAACCCAGGGCTGAAATCAACCAATTACAAAACAAATAAAACAATTCAAAGAATCAATGAAACCAAGAGCTGGTTCTTTGAGAAAATTAACAAGATAGACAAACCCTTAGCCAAACTAACTAAAAGGTAGAGAGAAACTATCCAAATCAGCAAAATCAGAAATGAAAAGGGGGACATAACTACAGACAATGAGGAAATCCAAACAATCATTAGTTCGTACTACCAAAGGCTATATGCCACAAAGTTAGAAAATCTAAAAGAAATGGATAATTTTCTTGATAGATTCCATCTACCAAAATTACCTCAAGACCAGGTAGAAAGATTGAAAAGCTCTATATCCCCCAAGGAAATTAAAGCAGTCATCAACAGCCTCCCTTCCAAAAAAAAAAAAAAAAAAAAAGCCCAGGGCCAGATGGTTTCAGTGCAGAATTCTACCAGACCTTCACAGAAGTGCTAACTCCAATTCTCTCCAAATTATTCCACAAATAGAAACAGAAGATTACCAAACTCATTCTATGAAGCCACAGTCACCTTAATACCTAAACCACACAAAGATCCAACCAAAAAGAGAACTTCAGACCTCTCTCTCTTATGAATATTGATGCAAAGATACTCAATAAAATACTTGCAAACCGAATCCAAGAACACATTAAAGATATCATCCACCATGACTAGGTAGGCTTCATCTCAGGCATGCAAGGGTGGTTCAGTATACGGAAATCCATCAATATAATCCAACATATACAAAAACTGAAGGAGAAAAACCACATAGTCATCTCCATAGATGCCGAAAAAGCATTTGACAAAATCCAACATCCTTTCATGTTTAAAGTCTTGGAGAGATCAAGGATACAAGGAACATACCTAAACATAGTAAAGGCAATATACAGCAAGCCTAGAGCCAACATCAAACTCAATGGAGAGAAACTTAAATCAATCCCACTGAAATCAAGGACAAGGCAAGGCTGCCCATTGTTTCCATATCTCTTCAACATAGTACTTGAAGTCCTAGCTAGAGCAATAAGACAAGTAAGGAAGATCAAGGGAATACAAATCAGAAAGAAAGAAAGAAGTCAAAGTTTCACTATTCGCAGATGATATGATAGTATACCTGAGTGACTCCAAAAACTCAACCAGAGAATTCCTTTCAGCTGATAAACACCTTCAGCTAAGTGGCAGGATATAAAATTAACTTAAAAAAATCAGAAGCTCTCCTGTATACCCAAGACAAAAGGGCTGAGAAAGAAATCAGGGAAACAACACCCCTCACAATAGCCACTAATAAAAAGTACCTTGGGCTGACTCTAAGCAAGCAGATGAAAGACTTATTTGAAAAAAAACTTCAAGTCTCTGAAGAAAGAAATAGAAGAAGACATCAGAAGATGGAAAGATCTCCCATGCTCATGGATCCGTAGGATTAACATAGTGAAAATGGCCATTCTGACAAAAGCAATCTACAGATTCAATGCAGTTCCCATCAAAATACAAAAATGCAGTTCCCATCAAAATACAAACACAATTCTTTACAGACCTTGAAAGAAAAATTCTCAACTTCATATGGAGAAACAAAAAACCTTGAATTTCCAAAACAATCCTGTATAACAACAGATCCTCTGGAGGTATCTCCATCCCTGATCTCAAGTTGTACTACAGGGCAATAATAATAAAAACTGCTTGGTACTGGCATAGAAACAGAAAGGAGGATCAATGGAACTGAATAGAAGACCCAGAAATAAACTTGCACAGCTATGAATACTTGATTTTTGACAAAGAAGCCAAAACCATTCTATGGAAAAAAGGCAGCATCTTCAACAAATGGTGCTGGTCCAACTGGATGTCTACATGCAGAAAAATGAAACTAAATCCATCTTTATCACCCTGCATAAAACTAAAGTCCAAGTGGATCAAAGACCTCAATATAAAACCAGATACTCTAAATCGATTAGAAGAAAAAGTGGGGAAAAGCGTAGAACTCATTGGCACAGGAGACAACTTCCTGAACAGAACACCAACAGCACAGGCTCTAAGAGCAACAATCAATAATTGGGACCTCATGAAACTGAAAAGCTTCTGTAAAGCAAAAGACACTGTCATTAGAATAAAACAACAGCCTACAGATTAGGAAAGGACCTTCACCAACCTAACATCTGACAGAGGGCTGATATCTGGAATATATAAAGAACTAAAGAAGCTAAAAGACAATAATCCAAGTAACCCAGTTAAAAAAAATGGGGTAATGGAGCTAAACAGAGAATTCTCTGTAGAGGAATATAGAATGGCAGAGAAACACATAAGGAGATGTTCAACATCCCTAGCCATCAGAGAGATGCAAATCAAAATGACCCTGAGATTTCACCTTACACCCATCAGAATGGCTAAGATCAAAAACTCAAGAAATAATGCATGCTGGAGGGGTTGTGGAGAAAGGGGAACCCTCCTCTATTGCTGCTGGGAATGTCAACTGGTACAACCCCTATGGAAATCAATCTGGTGCTTTCTCAGACAATTAGGAATAGTGACACCTCAAGATCCAGTTATACCACTCCAAGGCATATATCGCAAAGATGTTCAAGTACACAACAAGGACATTTGCTCAACCATGATTGTAGCAGCTTTATTTGTAATAGCCAGAACCTGGAAATAACCCAGATGTCCCTCAGTTGAGGAATGGATACAGAAATTGTGGTACTTTTACACAATGGAATACTACTCAGCAATTAAAAAAGAGGAAATCATGAAATTTTCAGGCAAATGTTGGGACCTAGAAATGATCATCCTGAGTTAGGTATCCCAAAAGCAGAAAGACACACATGGTATATACTCACTTATATAGACCTATAAGATTGGATAAATATACTGAAATCTATACACCTAAAAAAGACAAACAAGAAAGGACCTGGAGTAAGATGATCAATCCTCACTTAGAAAGACAAATGGGATGGACATTGGAGGTAGGAGAAAACAAGTAACATGTCTTCAATTCTTGATAGCCTTTAAGGACCATCACTATATCCTTCTGAGAGAGAATCCAAGTAATTTGTGCCACTGACTTACTAGTAAATTATAATTTTATCTTCATGAACTCTCCATGAAAATGGCCTTTCTAAATACCTGGACAGACAAGGAAATAGGCAGAAGTCTGCAGTGTCTCCCATAATTTCATTTCCTGATCTTCACACCCCATATCTCCTCCAAAGATACAAGGAAATCTGTAGAAACATGCTACTTCCTATTTTATTTCTTGTTATTTGGTGAAGGTAAAGAGATTTTAATGTCAGAACTAACATCTTCAAGGAATTAACTCTAAATTACACACAAAGAAGATTGTCTTGGTTGAGATGGCTGTCTGAATTAAAGCAACTTCTCAAAAGAGGCTCCAGGGTTCAGAAAGGAAAACATTCAGAAATGCTAAGCAGCATGGACCTTCTCCAGTACATCTTGAAACAGTGTGTTTCCATGAGAGCAAGAGTCCTAAAACGTCAAGGGATAAAATTCTGCCAGAAAAAATGCTTGGTAGGAGCCTGGGCCTCAAGTGAGAATGAATCCCGTTGACTCATTGATTTCAGTCTCCTGAGGCCTTGAAGAAAGGACCAAGTGACTTCACCTAGGACTTCTGACCCAACAGAACCCGTTATTTCAACACCAGGAAGTTATAGCAATTTCTTACACACTAACTGGAATAAACGTAGTAGATACTAATGACTTTATGTAAATTAAATTCTTACATGAGAACAATATCGCCTCATCTTGTATTAACAATTACTTTATCAATGTAAAGATTTACAGAGATCTAATTTGTTGGTTACTATTCGTTCGTTGCTATATGACTGTATTTTTCAAGTTGAGACTTTGTATGTTGTTCGAGTATTAACTGATTTCCACATACTTGCATGGGTTAGAAAGAAACAGTCACGTAATTTCCAAAATGAAGCAGGTGGTTCAGAGAATCTTCTTATTACCAGAGAGATGATCCTGGAAATAGTCTCTTTCTTTGCCTTTCAGGGAACTTCAATTTCTTATTCTCAGCTATAAAAAACAAGGAAATCATGAAATTTACAGGTAAATGGTGGGGACTGGAAAAGATCATCCTGAGCGAGGTATCACAGAAACAGAAAGACACACAGGGTATGTACTCACTCATACGTGGATACTAAACATATAATATAGGATAAACATACTAAAATATGTACACCTAAGGAAGCTAAACGGAAAGGAGGACTTTGGCTAAGATGCTCAATCCCCATTCAGAAAGGCAAAGAGGATGGACATCTGAGGAGGGAGAAAACAGGGAACAGGACAGGAGCCTACCACAGAGGGCCTCTGAAAGGCTCTACCCTGCCGGGTATTGAGGCAGATGTTGAGACTTATAGCCAAACTTTGGGCAGACTACAGGGAATCTTATAAAAGAAGTTGGAGATAGTAATACTTGGAGAGGACAGGAGCTCCACAAGGACAGCAACAGATCCTAAAATTCTGGGCACAGGGGTCTTTTCTGAAACTGATACTTCAGCCAAGGACCACTCATGAAGATGGCCTGGAACCCTTGCACAGAGGTGGCCTATGGCAGTTCAGTATCCAAGTGGCCTCCATAGTAATGGAGACAGGGACTGCTTCTGACATGAACTGATTGGCCTGCTCTTTGATCACCTTCCCTTGAGGGGGCATCAGCCTTACCAGTCCACAGAGGAAGACAATGTAGCCAGTCCTGATGAGACCTGATATGCTAGGGTCAGAGGGAAGGGGAGGAGGACCTCCCCTATCAGTGGATTTTGGGAGGGCATGGGAGGAGATGAAGGAGGGAGGGTGGAATTGGGAGAGGATGGAGGAAGGGGCTACAGCTGGGATACAAAGTGAATAAACTGTAATTAATAAAAATAAAAATAATTTAAAAAATCATTAAAAAGAACACACACACATACATATGAAACACTGCTTTGTGGATTTAGGAAGTGAATGTGAAAACAAGTAAGTATTATAAATCTTCATTTTAAATGCATTTAAAACACTTTAAGTGACCTCAGCCCTTCACTTGGTGTTCTAAAATCTGCCAATTATCCTGGTAATTGACAAAATGGAACACTAAATTTCAGTGCTAACAATACAAGCAACCGATTACAATGTTAGACTTAGGAAGACATATGTCACATCGCCAGTTAATAACATATAAATTAATTTACATTGCTGCACACAGGGCTTTAATTGCAAACTCTTCTACTTCTTTTCACTGGAGAGAGAAAAGATGCTTTGCTATTCACCCCAGATTGCCAATCCAATTTAAAAAATGTTACATGTGCATAAGTAGAAGTTCATTAGTTATGTGACAGTCTTCTCAGTAGTTTGTGTCATTTTTGTAATAATAAATTCTAGTTCTTGTTTTCTTTTCATTTCCGGTTCCTGGGATACACCAACAAAAGCATGGTAGTTTGTTTTAATTATTGGATTTTTTTCTATGTGTATAAGAACCCGATTGAACCGTGATTGGCAGGAGAATGAAGACTTGTAAAACTTATTAATTTTTTAAAAAACTTGTATTAGGTTGAATATTTTCACCAGTCATTCATATCCTTACTCAACAACAGTCTCTGCAGCTAACACGCATTTTAAGAAATGTTCTTAATTCTGGGTAGTCATGCGTGTCTGGGGGATGGGTGGGTATGTGCATATTCATTCAAGTGGCTGCAGAGGTCAGAGCCTGAGTTGCAAGTAGCTGTATGGGTGCCAGGAACCAAACTCGGGTCCTCTACTTAATAGTAACACATCCTCTTAACTGCGGAGCCATCTTTTCAGCCACTATTCATTATTTTCCAATTTGTGTGTTCTACTAATTGAATAGCTTTAATTCCTCAACGGGGGGAAAATCATCTAATTATCTATGTCTTGATGCATTTTGACTAATCTCATTTTGACTTCTAACTGTTCAAATTGATATAATAAAGATTTTTAGATTAGTTAAAAAACATATCTGGGGCTTCAGTGAGAATTATTTCGACAGAGACAGAATTCATGTCTATTGAATGCTTGAACTAGTAAAAGGTAATGTTCATGTAAATGGATTCCCTTCACCAATGATAACTGGCACGGTTTAATGCTCAGAGAATTTAGGATCAAAAAGCAAATAGGAGTAAATGATTTTCCATTTAGATTTACTTATTCAATGTCTTTTAAAAATACCTACAGTTTAGGTATTTAGTTTAGTGCCTTTGAGTGAAACTGAATTTATAATTAAACAATTTTGATTACTATTTTAATTATTTTAGTTGTATGTAATTCATTTTATTTACTTCTGTCTTCATTGTTATGACCTGCCTTCGTTCTTAAAATGTTTTCCATTATCAATTTATTAGCAGTTGAAGAATTTAGAACATTTTCCATTCTTTTTCAGCTACTTTTTATAAGTTACAAAAAGTCTTGCCTTCCTGTGGTTATGGGCAGTTTCCAATATCTAGATGTTCATTTTGGCAGCTAAAATATATTATATTGCCCCTGGACAGGCAATTTTTCTTTGATGACACTAATATTCACCCAGACATTTGTTTATTTTTTCAGCTGTTCTTTCATGATACTTTTAATAAAAATTCTGAAACTTTTCCAAGTGATAAAGACAACTGAACTGAGAAGGCAAGGGTGTACCCAAAATTCATTTGAATGGTTGCTCAGATGGGCACTGTAATTGGAGGGCTTTTGAACCAGCAGGGAGATTACTAACAGGAATGCTGTGGATAGCTGTGAGCTCCTCTGGATGACGCTTTCTGACATATGAATGATGTTTTCTTACTTATTAAGCTAAAATCAGGACACAGTTGACTAAATGTCTTGGGTTACTGGGTCAATCAAGGTATTAACCTACGGCGCATGAACAACCCACTTAAGAGAGACACATAATTTCTTCACCCTGTTTGAGTTTCATTACCCCAAAGAAGCATGGTGAGATAACTCTACCATGAAAAATTCTTTCTTATAAAGTAAGCATAAGTACTTAAAATGATGATAAATTTAATACTTTACATTCATGTTTTGGTGTTTTATGCAGAGAGTGGTAAATATTAATTTGTTTACCTTGTCAGGTAAATGTACATGTGATTGAAAAAAATGGAAAAACCCAATGTCTACCTAGGTTGATAAGTGCTTGATCACTGGTGTTGTGAAAATTAGTTCAATATACAAAATATCAGATAGCAAATAGTTATAGGAATTGCATATCAAAATTCAACAAGCTCTCACTAGATATGGGAATTTATCGAGTCATAAAGCTAGTAATTGGGTGACGGAGATGTATTCCTCTAGTCAAGAAAATAACATGCTGAAAAAATAATGGTAAACCCAAACTTTAAAAGTTTGCACAGAAAAAAATCATTGTGTTGTTACTGTATTTTGTGTTTTGAAACACAATCTTAACATATCCCAGACTGGCTTGGAACTCCCAGGTTCCAGATTCTCAAGTGCTAGAATTACAGATAGAAACTATTGATCATATTTTATGATTAATTTAATTGATCATCAACATTTCTTATATTTCATGTAGATTTATTCTACAATTATTGAGATTTTTTCTTTTTTATTAAACTTTTATTTTTTACATTATTTACAGTTTATTCACTTTGTATCCCAGCTGTAGTCCCCTCTCCCCTCCCCTCCCAATCCCACCTGCCCTCCCTCATCTCCTCCTATGCCTCTCTCTAAGTCCATGGATAGGGGAGGTCCTCCTCCCCTTCCATCTGATCCTAGCTTACAGATCTCATCAGAACTGACTGCATTGTCCTCCTCTGTGGCCTGGCAAGGCTGCTCCCCCATTAGGGGGAGGCAATCAAAGAATTAGCTACTGAGTTCATGTCAGTTAATCCACAGTATGGTCTGAGTAGCAATTTCAAATGCTGGATTATCTACAGAATGGCCCACTGAAGAGATTCAATGAAGTTCTGATGCTGCTAGCACTCTGTTTTCTTTTTAACAGTTTATTTATTTTTATTTTATATGCAAGCGTGTTTGACTGCAAGTGTGCATGCATTGCCTACAGATTCCAAATGAGGAAACTCAATTTTTTGGAACTGGAGTTACAGATGGTTGTGAACCACTATGTATGTGCTGGGAAATTATCCCTGGTCTTCTGCAAGAACAGCAAGTGTTCTTGGCCACTGCTCCATCTTTACAGCCCTTCTGAAACTTCCCTTAATCATTTACTTTTTGCAGGGGAGCTTATGTACTTTTGGAGTTATTGCTAGTTGAAATCTATTTGTCACCTTAGATAAGGACACTAACAAGTGCTGAACACATTCTGCAAACCTTTAGCAACATCCTCTGACTTGTTGCCTCCTGAGCTTATATGAAAATATTTTATTTGATTCCAAATTCAGTTCTTTAGTTGGCATGAACATCAATAATGTGTGCAATGGATGGCCATCAAATGTTTTGAAATGTTTCGAGAGACAAAAGCAACCAGCACCTGCAAGGTACCTTATCACAAATGTCCTTGAATGTTTTTAATTTAAATTGTTAGTTTTTGTATTAATTACAGTTTATTCCTTTGTGTCCCAGCTGTAGCCCCCTCCCTTAGTCCCTCCCAATCCCACTCTCCCTCCCTCATCTCCTCCCAATGCCCTCTCCAAGTGTGTGTTGGGGGGAGTCCTCCTCCCCTTCCATCTGACCCTAGCTTATCAGGTCTCATCAGGACTGGCTGAATTGTCCTCCTCTGTGGCCTGGCAAGGCTGTTCCCTGTCCTTGATTTTTTAAATTCTCTTTAGACAAAGCATACGATGTGAATTGCCCAAACTACGTATAAACCAGGCAATCGTTTTTGAATCTCTGGATGTTTCTTTTCTTTTTCCTTAAATTCTAGGAATATTTCGGAATTTAATTTTGATGGTTTCTTTCTTACCCTGTTTAAATGTTTTCCTTTACTATTGAGATCTGTCGTCAGATAGTTAAAACCAAAACCAAAACAACAACCAAACGCAGCACATACAGGTCACCAGATCCTTATCCTTCACCTCCATCCTTCTTTCCTCCTCCTTCTGCACATCTGCTTTCTCATTCTGTTCATCCTCCTGATTTGTTTCTTGTTTTTAGTACTGAGAACGCAACGTGGGACCTCAAGCATAACAGGCAAGTGCTCAGCTACTGAGCCACACCCCAGACAAAAAACTGTAGCACTTCTTGATGTCTTCTCCCACAATACTATTAACCAAGCAAGATAGTCTTCTATGATAGATATGTTTTCAGCCATGGGTCTTACTTTCTCTAATAGGGTATGATATAATATCAAGAAAAGAAAATAAACTGTGGAAGGAGTAAAGATGGGATTCGTGACTATTACTTGCTCTGTGAGTTTGAGTGAATCACACAGCTCTTCTTAGACCTTGTTTTCTACAAGTATATGAGGATACAGCATTTGCGTGCCTAATAAGGCTGTTTCAGAGGACAAACTCGAGCAAGCTTCTCACAGAAAGAAAAATAACCTGGCATCACTATACAGTCATGAATATTTTTATTTCAATTCATTATAGGCCGTACTTTAAAAAAATACAATCATGTAGTTACTAAAAATATAAGAAAAGATAAAGATGTTTGTATATAAATTGGGTTTATTTGGCTTAAAATTGCACTCTCCGGTTATCTTAAATGTTTGTAAGAATTGATACAATCTGTTGTTGTTATGTCTTTGGGAATTAAAAAATAAATTATATGACTGGACTTCTTTGGTGTGTGTGTTCCTGTGTGTACATAATCATGTGTATGTGTGCTTGTGTATCTACACGTACAAATTTATGGATATATATATGTATATAGATGGACTTGTGGAGACTTTCTCAAACATTGTGCTGTGTCCTGTGTTATTTAAATCCTCCCCTGAGTTTATACAACTCAATTTTGTACAATGATTTGGCTCAAATTTAAACTATTATTCTGCTTATTCTTTTTGCTAAGGTGTCAAACAGTTTTCTAATAAGTGACAAATTTAAACTAAAATCAGGCTTGCTGAAAAAAAGGGAGATAAAGGTGCATGAAATTGGTATTTCTAGGTAATAGCAGATCAACAGAAGGGCTTCTGAAATAAAAGACATTTGTAGTTTGCCCATTTTGTACTTTTCATTGAAATGCCTCTTTCTAGTTATTCTCTTTAGCCAAGCCTGAAATAATATAAAGGTAATCATTTTTAAAAGGTAATAATTATATATCGTCCTTATAAAACTGAAATATATAAAGGAAAGCTCAAGAAAATAAACCATCTCTTCCATCATTTAAAAACCAGAGCTAGAGTGCAGTTTCACTTTATCATTAGAGTCCCTCAAAGACCACACCCAATCTGCCAGGTGTCACACATCATAGATAGTTCATCAATGCATACATAATAAACATGCACATGAATGAGCGGTAATAACAATTATTCTATTTACATAAAGTAACATGAATGGTCACATGTAGAACTCATTCATTCATTCATTCATTCACCATGTGTAACAGCCAATAAATCAGTTACCCTAAAGAGAGGGCTTATTCTGCTCTCTCAGCAAGCTTATAATAATGCTTCAGATACACATAAATTCAAAGAAAGGTGTTCGAGGCGTACAAGACTGTGTCTTCTGTGAGTCCAGTTGTCCTAGGGAGGCGTCCATAGTGTCCTGGAGGCAGTTGATCCTGATGACTGTTAGACATTACTGGGAGAGTAAAAAGTAAGCAGGACCCAGCAGAAAATTGTAAGGCTGTATGCCCCATGAGTACAGGAGAACTTGGCAGTTTTCCACTTTAGCTAAATAAAATACACTGAGAGAATTTTTGAAAATTCAAGTGAAGTCACAGTCTGCACCAAAGGCAGCCCGTGGACTTCGGCACCTATGGTGTGAGAAGCATTAAATGTTTAACATTTCTGGTGGGAAACATTAAAATGCAAAATGTGGAAGCCTAGGGCTGCACGGTTTATCAGATAGCTTCAAAGAAAGAGCTCAGGTTCAGTTCAGCCAGTTTCCACTTTCCTGTGGGTGAGATTTTGAAGAGCTGTCTTCCATACGACAGTTGGCATTGTCCAAAACCACACTGTACTCTATTGCTGTGTTAAGACACCATGACCAAGACAGCTTAAAGAAGAGTTTATTTGGGGCTTACGATTTCCAAGCTTTAGAGTTCCTAGTGGCGGAGGAGAGGTAGCAGGCTTGAGGCAGCTCAAGCAGCATCTGAGAGCTCACATCTTGAACCGTAAATGGGAGGCAGAGAGCACCTTGGAAATAACAGGGGCCTCTTGAAACCTTCAAGTTTACTCCTATTGACACACCTCATTGAACAAGACCATACCCTTAATCCTTCCCAAATAGTTCCAGCACCTGGAGACCAAGTATTCAAACACATGCGCCTATGGGGTCATTGTCATTGACTTTAGAGCTGCCGTAATTATTATTGTGCTGAGTGTTTGACTACCTGGTCAATAGTTCTGTGGTGAAAGAAGCCTGACAGCAGCTTCCTGATTCCCAGGAAGTAGCTAACACCCTAACATACCAGTTCCCTGGGTCCTTCCCTTCAATCCCGTTATCTCTAGGTGCTGTGTTTTGGAATCTTGCTAAAACCTCATTTAAAAACCTTGTCTTAGCAGGGCCTGGTGGTGCACTTCTTTAATCCCAGCCTGGTGTACAATCAAGTCCAGGACATCCAGTACTCTATTAAACAAAGAAATCCTATCTCAAAAAAACCAAACCGAATAAACAAACAAATAAAAACCTTGTCTGTAGTTTTTACAGGAATACCCAAGTTAATGTTCTAAACCCTTTTCCCGTAATCATTTATTACTTGCATCAGAATTGAGCTGATGTTTGATTATGTCACCATGTTTGTTTATTTAAAACTTTTTTCTTTTATTTTTTTGAGATTATAATATAATTACATCATTCATCCTTTACATTTCCTGCCTTAAACCTCCTATATACCCCTTACAAATTCATGATCTCTTTATTCATTAATTGCCTTCACATACATGCATAAAATGTGTATATACATATATGTTCCTAAACATACAAATATATCCTGTTTAGTCTGAATAATATTACATGTATGTATGTTTTCAGAACTGACCTCTTTGCTCTATTTTGTTTTTGGTTACCAATTGGTGTGTCCTTCCTTGGAGAAGACTATTTCTCCTGCTCTTAATATTCTTCAGTTTACTGTAGTTCTTTGTATGGGGCTGAAACATCTTAGACTTTTTGCTTGATTACCAGGCTTTATGAAAATAAGAACTGAATTATTATTTGAATTAAAATTTAACTTTATACACTTGTTGCAAAAAATATTGCATCATGGTTTATTTATAAAAACCAACAATAGGATTGCTGATGTAAAGTTCAGGGTCTTATTCACTTCTGTATCTCTCATTTATTTTATATCTAACATACAAAAGTAGCTTATCAGAAATAACTTCTTATCAAATAGAATCAAACCTATGTGACTTTATAAATTGATCCTAATTCATCCTTTTCTCCCAAGGATTCCACTATAAAAAATAGGATTCTATTTGATGTAAGTTAACTATGACTGTATTGGTTAGGGATTTTTATATTATTCTTTGAGCCCACAGATTTTATGTATTGAAATTATTAGGTGTTTTGTATGAAAAATAGCTATGGAATCTTGTACTTTCAAGCTGTGACTTTTATACCAAATAAAAATGATCTCTGTCACACCTACAGTAGCCATTGCTGCCAAAACAGGAAGAGGATTAAAGAGAATATCAAGGGAACTGGGAAATTTTTGGAGAATTGTGTATTTATTTACACATACTTTGGCATCTCTTCTTTGTCTTTTTATATACAAAATAAGCCAAAATTATAACTTGGTTTCAACTTCTCAAGTCCAAAATGATGAGGTCCTAAATCACCATTAAAAAATCTGTCGAGTATACAATCCACTCAAGTCAGTACTTAAAGATTGCTTTTATATTTATTTTTTTCTGGATTATGGAGACAGTATGAAAAAATCAATAGGACACATGCAAATAGTGGTAATCACACAATAACTGATGTGTTGTTAGTAATGGTAAGCAGAACTGTAATTTTGTGCACCCTCCAGACTTCTGTGCATGAAAAAGATAGCTAGAAAAATCAAATAAGACCTGGGTAAGATCCACAGTTTCATTCTTTAAACTTGTCATAAACTAATGCATAGAAATAGAAATAAGGCATAGGAAGAAATTAGCCTGAAAAAAGAAAGGCAATTTTGTGCTTCATAGCTGTTCTTAAAAAAAAAATTGTCCAACCTTTTAATATGCAAAGTTTATGCTCAAACACCAGTCAAAGACGTTATAAAAGCAACCCAATTTTCATAATGTGTTGTGTACATTTTTCTGATTTTGTATGGTGCTGCATTCATAGCCATTTTGAACTACACACAGCCTCTATGCTTATGCTTGGACACACCTGCGTAGGGTTTGCACACCTGCCTAGGGTTTGCTTTATAACTCTGGTAATGTAACATTCATGACAGTGGAGCCCATGCCACAGTCAGGAGCTTCACATTGCTCTGATGATTATGGCAGACCCAAGAAAACAGTGACGCTGGAGTCAGAGCGAGTTACCAACTGCTTCAGTCTGCAACATCAGGTTTCCTAGGGCATTGCAATCTGTTGGACATGGCTGGAAATGATTGATAGAAATATGTGGGCAATTTTGAGTAGACAGCATCAGAGGCAGTAATATGAAAGGATTTAAAAAATATAAAAATCATTGGTGCTTTCTGTCTCTGACAGGCAAAGAGGGTGGGAAAAGCCAGATGCATGGAGATTCCTCTCGATGGATTAGGAATAATATATGAGTCTTGAATTTTGGTTGATGTATTTTTATTGTTCCACCAGTTCTACAACTTGGCTTTTCAACATTTTCACTTCATGTGTGTTGTCGAGATGTTTATGTTATAGGGTGACTCATATTCATAGAAATAATTTAATGCCACTGAGCAGTTCTCAGTGGTAGGTCAAGGCAAGCCAAGTGAAGGAATTGTTTGCTGGAGAGCGGAACAGACTCACAGACTAAGTAGAAATATAGACCACCGTCAAATAGTAAGCATGCATGGAGGGTAACACAGAAGAGTGATAGCAAACACTTGTCAGTGTAGACCGGAGCAAGAATATTGGGCTATCCCAGCCCAGATTGACTGACTTGGAATAGGAAAGCCTTCCTCAAATGGAACAGGGAGATACAGCAGAAAAAACAGGCAAGAAGATGGATTCCAAGGCTCCAGTAGACCCTACCAAGTAGTTACAACTGTACATCAAATGTTACTATTGATTGTTAGTGTATTTGTTCTAACTCTATCTAACTAGCTGAAAGGTGAAAATGATACTTGATTTGTCCCCAGGATAGAAAATTATCTCTCTGTAAGCTCCTGCGAATTATAGAAAATTTATTTCAAAACATTATTTACATAAATAAAACTTTATAGAACAAAAGAGACTTGAACTTACACCAACATCTCAAGGAGTCTTACAAAATCTTCAGGCTCATACGTATTCATAGTACCATAATTATTTGGCTTGTGACCGCTCTTTTGTACTTGACAGAAGATTAGCATGCGTTCGGGTAAACCAAACATACATTTTTATTATGTTTCTATTATTCACTATCTGTTGCCTGCTTTAACTCAGCTTTAACAGAACTTTAAGTCTTCTCCTGTCGGGGGTCCAGATCTTACAGCAGAGCCACCGTTCTGGCGTACACCATCCTTTTACTTCCCTGACTCCCATGGAACGGGATTTCTGAGATTCAATTTTTTGTTGTTTTTTTTTTTTGTTGTTGTTGTCAAATACATTCTTACATCTTATTTTGTGCCAATTGCAGCGTGGGTTGTTCCATAGAATTTGCCATTGTGTGACGACTGCTTGGTAGAATAATAAAAAAAGAATTAAAAGGGGGAATGCCTTTGGTGGATGATTTTCAAATCTACAGTCTTCTCAGAAAGCAATATGAGGCAGCATAGCAGGCTCTTCATGAGATTGCATTATGATCTAGTGACCCTGAAAATAGGGTCAAGAGGAGGTCTCTCTGCTAACTGGAAAACTAATCAATATAATTCAATATAAGAATTGGTGTCCCCAAATCACACAACGAACATCTCTCTTTTGATGGTCCCTTCTAGAATCAGCCTGGCTCCCTTCTGCCACTGTCTGTCACAACTCACCCCTTCTCCACACACAAACCATTCTGCATTTAGGCGAGTACTAAAAATCAAGTCAATTTATTATGTTGGTGTATAAAAATCAAGAACTTTTAGTTGAATACCATTTTCATATGTGAGATGTTGAAAGTGAGATTTTACCCCTAAAATGAGATATATTCTATTTAATTTAACACAACAATTGGCAGAAATAACGTTCGCATCTGGTGAAGTAAATGTATGGAACCATGTGCTTTTCTTAGATACCGTAGACAAATGTATAGAAAAGTTGGAGGTAGGTTAGAAAAGTACTTGGCTATTTGAGTCTGATCAGGTACAGTTATGGAGAGGGAGAGCACGGCAAAGGGTAAAAGGTCATTGGTGACTAATTTTCTGAGAGCTATCAGCTTGTGTAAGTAATAGGACATTTATTGCCTCTCGATGCTGTCCCACCACTGAGCTCGAAAATCCATAAGAATTCCCAGCCGTAGCCTTTATTAAGGCATAGCCCGGGATTAGTTTAATGTGCAATTTAAAGTCACTGCCTGCCAATACATTGCTTACTTCTCTTAAGTGGGACCATTTTCCACCCTCTCCCTCCTTCTCTGATCAAGTTGTCAAACAGAAAAGAAAATAAAGAAGTTTGCTTTATTTGACTATGTAGGGACGTATTCCAGTTTTTATATTTATTTCTTCCATAGTTCAGATTCTGCTACCAGCAAGATTTCTGTTTCCACAGTGGACATGGAGTCTGAATGGCAAGCCTCTTTCACCTAGCCCAGGTCCCCGTCCAGGTGGAACTGGCCGTAAATTCTCAGAGATGTCTAATGAGCCACAGTGGATTTCTTTGAATATGTTAAACTATAATTGCAGTGCCAATGTGATTTTGAAAACTATAACTGTGCTTCAACTGAAAACAGTTTTCAAGTCCTTGGGAAAGAAAGAATCAGCATGGTAACTCTACCCAGGTCAGATAGGCTGAGAACTGATAAGGCATAGCCTTTGGGGCTCAGCATCATGTGTGTATTATCTCTGATCTTTTAAACAACACCATAAAATGGGCTCCAGCACTGTCTGAAGAATGAAGGCTGTAATTCAGGGGTTTAATAAGGTAGCCAATGGTCTCAGCACTACAAGAAGCAGGTCAGTTTTATTATCAGTGATGCAATCCTGTTGCTTTCTGTGCAACTCTTCTTGACTCCCAGGAGCAGAGAAAGAGAGAGAGAGAGAGAGAGAGAGAGAGAGAGAGAGAGAGAGAGAGAGAGAGAGAAAACTTTTGAGGTTTGTGATAATGCTTTCTACTTTTTTTCCCTTATAAACAGTCTTTGCAAATGTCCGATACATTTAAAACAAAACAAAACAACAAAACAAAACATAACAAAAGACAGCTTTTCTACACTTGAGCCAATGCTGCAATGCTGCTTTTGCCTCGTTTGTACCTTTTCGAATAGCTTTAAAGCATGTTTTAGTCTAGGCTGCCAGAAAATATAGAGATAGTTTCTTAGAGAAATAAGAGAGACGGTTTAGTCCTAGAAAACGAGGATCGTTCTCTCCTAGTAGAGGAGCATCATTATTTCTCCCAGAAAACAGCAGTGCTAAAAAAGCAGAGGGAAAAAAATGTTTCTCTCTAAGTATACCTGTGGTGTTGAAATAGCCTTGCTGAACACACCCCTCAAAAATAAACAAAAACAAACAAACAAACAATAAAACTCTGATCAGAACACAGAGAAAGGTGTGGAATGAAATAGAAAAAAACACAATAGTGTTGATAATTTCCCTGTTAATTCTATTCCTGATTATCATTATCATTAAATCAACCTTTGTGGGTTAGATTATTATGAGGGTATTTGCTTTGCTCTAACCATGAATATGACAGTTGTGTGTGAATCTGGTTTTAGTCATGCTGGCATCTAGTCACATCTCAAAGTGTCTGTAAACAGAGCACTTCCTAAGTGTCTGTGACTTTGTCATGCCAATTTCATATACTGCTCTCCCCAAAACCCTCATGAATATGAAAGCTATAGAACAAGTATTATGATGAATGGAACTATCCTTCCCATATATCAAAACATGGTGTTAATAAAATCAACATCAGAAACCAAAGACAAATTTGCAGTCAAGATTCCCAAAGAAAGTACCTTAGAAATAGATGTTAGGGGAAAAGTTCTTCCTGGATATATCAGGAAGATATATTTTGCTTTCAGGAAGATGGACTTTGCTTTCAGTAGAAATCCTAAAAGGTTGATCTATAAATGGGACCTGATGAAACTGAAAAGCTTTTGTAAAGCAGAGGACACTATTGTCAAAATAAAACGACAGCATACAGATTGGGAAAGGATCTTCACCAACCCTATATCTGACAGAGGGCTAATATCCAGAATATATAAAGAACTCAAGATGTTAAACAGCAACAAATCAAGTAATCCAATTAAAAATGTGGTACAGAGCTAAACAGAGGTTTCTTAGTAGAGGAATATCGAATGGCAGAGAAACACTTAACAATGTTCAACGTCCTTAGGCATCAGGGAAATGCAAATCAAAACGACCCTGAGATTTCACCTTACACCCATCAGAATGGTTAATATCAAAAACTCAAGTGACAACACATGCTGGAGAGGTTGTGGAGAAAGGGGAACCCTCCTCCACTGCTAGTGGGAATGTAAACTTGTACAACCACTCTGGAAATCAATCTGGTGCTTTCTCAGATAGTTAGGAATAGTGCTACCTCAAGATCCAGTTATACCTCTCCTAGGCATTTATCCAAAAGAATGCTCAACTACATAACAAGGACATTTACTGAATCATGTTTGTGGCAGCTTTATTTGTAATAGCCAGAACCTGGAAACAACCCAGATGTCCATCGGTGGAGGAATGGATACAGAAATTGTGGTACATTTACACAATGGAATGCTACTCAGCAATTAAAAATGAGGAATGATGAAATTTGCAGGCAAATAGTAGGAATTAGAAAAGATCATCCTGAGTGAGTTATCCCAGAAGCAGAAAGAAACACACGGCATATACTCACTCATAAGTGGATATTAGACATATAATATAGAATAAACATACTAAAATCTGTACACCTAAAGAAGGTAATCAAGAAGGAGAACTCAATCCTCATTCAGAAAGGCAAAGGAGATAGTCATCAAAGAGGGAGAAAACAAGGAACAAGACAGGAACCTACACAGAGGGCCCCTGAAAGACTACCCTGCAAGGTATCAACGCAGATGCTGAGACTCATAGCCAAACTTTGGGCAGAGTGCAGGGAATCTTATGAAGGAAAAGGGAGATAGAAAGACCTGGAGGAGACAGGAGCTCCACAAGATGAGCAACAGAACCAAAAATTCTGGACACAGGGGTGTTTTCTGAGACTGATACTCCAACCAAGGACCATTCATTGGAGATAACTTAGAATGTTGCACAGATGTAGCCCATGGCAGTTCAGCCTCCAAGTGGGTTCCCTAGTAATGGGAACAGGGACTGTCTCTGACATAAATTCAGTGGCCTGCTCTCTGATCATTTCCCCCTCAGGGGGGTGCACCCTTACCAGCCCATAGTGGTAAACAGTGCAGCCACTCCTGATGAGACCTGATAGACTAGGGTCAGATGGAAGGGGAGGAGGACTTCCACTATCAGTGGACTGGGGGAGGGGTGTGAGTGGAGAAGAGAGAAGGAGAGTGGGGTTGGGAAGGGAAGAGGGAGAGGGCTACAGGTGGGATGCAAAGTGAATAAACTGTAATTAATAAAAATAAAATATATCTTTAAAAAAGGTTGAGAAATGTTCTCTGCTACTGGGAGACACCAAGATCCCAAGTCAGAATTATCCCCAGAGAAATTGAAATAGGTAGTTGTGTACATGATAGTGAGGAAAGAGAAATGATTGCTCCCTGCCACCATATTCAAATCGTGAAATAAGTGAGTTCTCTTATAAAGTGCTGTTGGTCTCAGGACCAACCTTGATGTAAGGAGATGGATGTAAAATCCACATACCCAAGACTACAGAAGGACTCAAAAGTGACCACTAAGAATAAAAATATAAGTAGACAGGTAAGTCAGTCAAGTGTTTGCATTATAAATGGGAGGACCTCAGCTTGTTCCTCAGGGCCCACATAAAAAGTTAGGTGCATCAAAACCAAACGACTGCCAACAGATTGAGAAAGAATCTTCACCAACCCTTTATCTGACAGAGGACTAATATCTATGAAGAACTAAAGAAGCTGAAAAGCAATAAACCAAGTAATCCAATTAAAAAATGGGGAACAGAGCTAAACAGAGAATTCTCTGCAGAGAAATATCGAATGGCAGAGAAACACTTAAAGAAATGCTCAACGTCATTAGTCTTCAGGGAAGTGCAAATCAAAACGACCCTGAGATTTCACCTTACACCCATCAGAATGGCCAAGATCAAAAACTCAAGAGACAATGAATGCTGGAGAGGTTGTGGAGAAAGGGGAACCCTCCTCTATTGCTGGTGGGAATGTAAACTTATACAACCACTTTGGAAATCAATCTGGTGCTTTCTCAGACAACTAGGAATAGTGCTTCCTCAAAATCCAGCCATACCACTCCTAGACATATATCCAAAAGAGGCTCAAGTACACAATAAGGACATTTGCTCAACCATGTTTGTAGCAGCTTTATTTGTAATAGCCAGAAGCTGGAAACAGCCCAGATGCCACTCAATTGAAGAATGGATACAGAAATTGTGGTACATCTACACAATGGAATATTACTCAGCAATGAAAAAACAAAGAAATCATGAAATTTGCAGGTAAATGGTGGGAACTGGAAAGGATCATCCTGAGTGAGCTGTCCCAGAGACAGAAAGACACACATGGTATATACTCACTCATATAGACATATAATATAGGGTAAACCTAAAATCTGTACATCTAAAGAAACTAATCAAGAGGGAAGATTCAATCCCCACCCCAAAAGGCAAAGAGAATGGACACCAGAAGAAGAAGAAAACAGGAAACAAGTTAGGAACCTGCCACAGAGGGCCTCTGAAAGGCTCGGCCCTGCAGACTATCAAAGCAGATGCTGAGACTTACGGCCAACTGTTGGGCAGAGTACATGAAGTAGGAAACAGAACCAGAAAATCTGAGCACAGGGGTTTTTCCAGAGACTGATCCTCCAACCAAGTACCATGCATGGAGATAACCTAGGACCCCTGCACAGATGTAGCCCATGGCAGTTCATTGTCCAAGTGGCTTCCATAGTAATGGGAAGAGGGACTGCCTTTGATATAAACTGATTGGCCTGCTCTTTGATCACCTCCCCCTGATGGGGCAGCAGCCTTACTAGGCCACAGAAGATGACAATGCAGCCACTCCTGATGTGATCAGATAGACTAAGATCCGAAGGAAGGAGAGGGGGACCTCCCCTATCAGTGGGCTTGGGGAGGGGCATGGGTGAAGAAAGGGGAAGGAAGGTGAGATTAGGAGGGGAGGAAGGGGTTTATCGGAGGATACAAAGTGAACAAAGTGTAACTAATAAAAAAAAGTCAGGTGCAGTGGTATGCCCTTGTAATCCAGGAATGTCAAAATTTGAGGCAGAGACAGGTGGCTCTCAAGAGTGCCCTGCACAGCTGGTCTCCCCTCCATGGTGAAGTACCAGGCCAACAAGAGACCTCATCCAAACAAAAGATGAAAAGTGCTAGAGAAATAGCACCCAAGCTTGTCTTTTGGCTTCCATATGTGCATATGCAGGTATGCATGTATGGATGTATGTATATTGTATGAATATCTATACCTAGCTAGATGATAGATATGTGCACACATGTACACACAATACAAATGCATACACATTTAGACATACAGATGAATACAAATTAAACTGTGCCTTCTGGGGGTAAAGCTAGTCCTGTAAGTAGCTTGTGATGACCCTTACAAAGAGTACAGGAAAGGATCCTGGACAAGTCATCTTTAACTATTGGTCAGGTCCATGAGGAACAAAAATGGAGCCCATCCCACACTACAAAAGAGCTTCCCTCTATTCTGTTGCACTTCTTCAAATGTCTAACCTCGGTAAAGTCAGAGAGAGCTAGGGACTGGAGAGATAGAGGACAGGAAATGTCAGAAGAAGGCTGAGGGGAACTGAGAAGCCCCAGGCTTTTTCTCTCCAGTGTTTAACCCAAAGCAATATGTCTCAAAGCAGAAAAGATCTGATATTGCATGAACATTGGAGAGAAAAAGAAATGGGATAAATTAGTTTACCTGGTCACCAATATGCCTTAATATTTCTCTTGAAGCACTGTTGAAGGCACATGAATGTTTGAAAGAGCAAGTGTTCTCAGTTAAAATTAGACTGAAACACAATAAAGTTTTAACATGGTAAGCATAAAATAATTTAGGGGCTTTGGCTATCATTCAGTGGTACACTGCTCACCTAGAATGCACGAGGCCCTGAGTTCAATCCCCAGCAAAAATAAATAAATAAATAAATAAAGAAAGAAAGACAACAAATAAAATATTTTAATGAAAAATATACTCAATTAATTTTTTATGATTGACACATTTATTATCATGCAGAAGTAGATTAACTGTAACAAACTTGAAATTTCAGTACAATGAAAAAAAACAACAGAATGTGGGAAAAATGCATTTCCTGTGTAATAAGGCTTTCAGAAAACAAATTTTATTCAAATCTACAAGAAAACTGTTTTCCAAATGAAGAAATGGGTATATAAAAGAAAATAAGTTTCAGTGAAATATAAGCAAAATAGACTTTAAAATATTTATTATGAAATGGTAACCAAATATCACACCATACATTTTATGATACAAAGCAGAATTTTAGTAACTTGATAAAATTGAACTTAAAAAATATAACATCAAATGATCCAGAACTCAAAATATACCAACCCTCATTTCTGATATTATGCATTTATGGAATTTATTTGAAAATCAATCATGAAAAAAATTAACTCAGCTAAATTTTTTCTCATAAATTTATTTACTTATTCACTTTACATCCTAAGCACAGCCCCCTCCCTCCTCTCCTCCCAGCCCCACCCTCTTCTTTCACCTCTCCTTCCCCTTCTTGTCAGAAAAGGGGAACCCCCCCAACCTGCCCCAACATATCAAGTCGCTTCAGGACTAAAGGCATTCTCTTCCATTTAGGCTGGACAAGACAGGCCAGCTAGGGGAGAGTGATCCAAATACATGCAATTGTCTTCATGTCAGGGATAGCCTGCTTTGGAATGTAGGGTCCACACAGGAAGACCAAGCTGCCCATGGGTTACTTATGGGTAGGGAGCCTAGGTCCAGTCCATGCATGCTCTTTGGTTGGTAACCTTTAATTTTTATTACTACTTCCAGTTCCGAGAATATTTGAGATTTAGTGATCTTCCTAATGATTTTCATTATCCACTCACACACCCACCAAGAAGGTACCATTTGCGATACGTGTCTTTCCTTTAATGGTGTATGCTCATCATCCAGGCTCCATAGTTACTAACAGGTTTTGTTCTGTTGCTGTACATTTCATGGATTCATAACTGTAGACTGAAGTGTATTCATGATGGGTGCAATGCACAATGTAACATCACTGCATAATTAATTTATTCTGTCAACCCCCAAATCACTTTTTATCCCCTAACTGTTAGAAACATCTAATCTTGCTGATGTCTACACAGTTTTGTCTTTCCCAGAATGTCAGGTTACAACCTAGTCTTCACAATATATAGTCTTGTCTTCTTACATTGAATGATCTGTATTGACAGTTCTTCATCATGTTATGGACTGAGAGTTGACATTTTTAGTGACAAATAATATCGTATTGGCTAAATAAAACACAGTTCTGTGCTACATTTGCCAATGTCAGACATAATGGCTGCCACCGAGTTGCCAAACTTGTTGAAATGTATGGAAGGGTTTGAAGTGGATGGCTTTTGTACTCTTGGAAGAAAATGCCAAGAAGTCCAATCCCTTGCTCGTGTGGCAACTGTACATGCAGTTCTGTAAGTGATAGAGCCAAAGTGTTTTCCCATCAGCTATGACCAAGGGCTGGCACCACTCCATATCCTCATGAGACCCTACTGTTTGCTGCTTGTGGGCTCTGTCTGGTTTCTTCCCTTGTACTGATCAAGAGGAATGGTCCACTTGCTGGTACTTCTCTAATTTGTTTCAGGGTGATTCTGAAAGTCATGAGACCTGCTTCGACCTTGATTCAGGTCTGACAGAGTTTCAGCATAGGGGGGAGAATTCAACAAGGCATGCCGAGTGATAAGAATTAGTTTTCTTCACGTTAGCATATTATTTTAAATATCTATCTATCTATCTATCTATCTATCTATCTATCTATCTATCTATCTATCTATCTATCTATTGTTTCTTTTTTATTATTAATTATACTTTATTCATTTTGTATCCCCCCATAAGCCCCTTCCTCCTCCCCTCCCGGTCCCACCCTCCCTCCCCTTTCTGCATGCATGCCCCTCCCCAAGTCCACTGATAGGGGAGGTTCTCCTCTCCTTTCTGATCTTATGTGAACTGATAGAGTATTTATTTATTTATTAGTTCTGCAGTATTGTGCCTGCATGTATGTTTCCATGCCAGAACACAGCACCAGATCTCATTATAGATATTATGAGCCACCACATGGTTGTTGGTAATTGAACTCAGGACCTTTGAAAGAACAGCCAGTACTTTTAACTTCTGAGGCATCTCTCCAGCCCACATTAGCTTATTATTAAGCTCCAAACATTTATTTTGCTATCATTGATCACATTAAAGTTTTATAAAGTATTTGGACATTTCACATATTCTGTTAACCAAAAGAGAGAAAAAAATGTGTGTGTATGTATGTATGCCTACTTCCTTTTTCTTTCTTGTTTTTTTTTTTTTTTCCGAGACAGCCTTACTCTGTGTAGCCTTGGTTGTCCTGAACTTGCTCTAATGATCAGGCTGGCCTCAAACTCACAAAGATCCTTCTGCCTCTGCCTCCCTGAGTGCGGAGATTACAGGCATGCATGCACCACCATGCCCGGCTGCCTACTTCCTTTTCACTTAATCTATATATGTTTCTCTTCAAGCCAATAGACAAGGAATCGGATGTAAATTTACAAAATTATCATCAATGCTAATGCTTTTAAATGCTTATCAATGATAATTTAATTTGTTTCCGAGTCATTGCCCTTAGCATGTTATAAGCATTGCTGAACATATGCATATACTAAATATGCATTATATGTGGAGAATGTATGTGCACACAGATATTTATATCAGCATAGTGTCATTTTAGTTGCCGCTGTTGATTAAAACAGATTATTCTTGAAAGTCAAATTGCCTTATCAAAATTAAAATCAAGAGTCAGCCATTGTCTGAAATGTAGCGTTTCAGCAGGCTGGTTGCAGAGAGTGCATGGTTTCTTGTATTAAATGGTTTTCATAACCATCAGTTCCTGTGTGCTTCCTAGTTTTCTTCCACAGGCGCAACCTTAATATTTATGCTCTGAAAGTCCTCTCTGAGTATACAGAGGGAGCTTTAGAAGGGTGGAAATGCATGGCCTTGCTGCACATTAGGAATGCATGAAATGCGGTCTGGATGCAAATTTACTCTTCTTAAATTATTTCTAGGTAAAACACAGCACATTGACAACAGGTTGCATTTGCTTCTGACTTGACAGCTATATTATACTGGAGCTGGCTAAAAGACTTAACTTGCAACCAGCCCATGTGGGTTCTTTAGGATAAAAATCCATAAGCAAATTGTTGTATTTTTAAAAGCTATGCTACTTAATATTCATACTTTTCTAAAATGCATTTAGCAAGTATGAAGTTTAGAATAAATCAGTAGTAATACTCCATATACATATTTTAATTAATGCTTTCCCCATATCCTACACATTGTTGATAGGTAAAGAAGGACAAAATGATTGACACAATATCCAGAATGTATAGGTACTTCACCACTGAATTCTGAAACGAAACCCTTTCCATATAATTAATTACAAGTAACAGCAAACTTAATATGTTCACAGATTTTTGTAGACATCCCCAAACAACCGTTTCTCAGCATTCTCAGGGATCTGGTGGCTCCAGTATCAATCCCGGTCATTGAAGTTCATTATCATTGCTTACATTATTCTACAAGATTGTCCCTAAGGGATGATGATTTTGCCCTTGAGTGTTTCCTGTATTTATTACATCACCTCTTTTGATTTCTTTTCTCACCTTAATACAATCAGTCTCCACTTCCTCCAGGGCTTACTAAGGCCTCTTAGGATGAGGCTCCATAATGTCACTGAAGTGGTTGTTTCATATTATATTTTTATGTTCTTTTCTTTATCAATGCCTTGATTTTTTTTTCTTTTGTATGTAATCATATATCCTTCATGGCTTCAGGTGACCTAATCCCTGCCTGTCCTCCTATAGCATTTCTTAAACCAAATCCCCTATTGCTTTTGAAGATCATGAAATCCATTTTGCTTCCTGAATATCTCAAGCTCTTTGGCTTCAAAGCCTTTCGTTAGTTATTTCCACCCTTGGAAAACTCTCTAATTTTCAGCATTTCTATGAATTCTCTTCCATCTAGTTAATTCCTCGTTATCCTTATGCCATACCTCAGGCACTGCTCTCTAGGTAAGGCCTTTGGCAAATTCCTTACCCTACACCAAGGTTCTCTGTTGAACTCTCTTAATGAACTGTGGCTTTTTACCAATACTTATTTTGACTTTTGTAGTACATATTTATTGGTATGCCTATTTTCATTATTACTAATTGAAATTCCTGCATTGGTTACAAGAGTCTTTAATATTTTTTTTGTCAGCATCATCCAGTGACTTAGTACAATTTCTTTCATGTAATGGGAACTCAATAAGGTTTTTTCAGATAAACAAGAAAACATTTAAATTTCTCTGGCTTATCTAGACACAACCTGATATAATGTAATATAATAAATGGTATAATATATATATCATTTAAATGGTATATATAATGATAGATATATAATGATAGATATCTATTTATTTGTCAAAGCTGTCTTAAGTATTTATTAGATTTAATGAAGAAATAAATTTGTCGTCAGAGTCAAAGGAAGTAAAATTTTCTATCAGAAGGTTCATCTTCTCAGTAAAACCTTTTTCTTTTTTTTTTTTCCTTTTTCTTTTTACAACCAATTTTTTCAAATCCACTCCAGTCAAAGGTCCACCAACATGACACTCCCTGTGCTTCCTGACCATGACATTGGCTGTTAGATGTTCAGTGTTATGTTAGAACATAAAACATATGGCAGGCAAAAATAGCCTAAATGTTTAGCAAGCATGTTTATACATGGAGAACAGCTTTGTAAGTTGAAGGGCAGGCCTAGAGTAGACTGAACAAAGGAGAGGACAGCCTATGACAATAGTGAAGAAAAAAGGGAGCTGGATCAGAAAAGCTCACTGTGAGGATGTTTTATTTCCACTGAGGTACTGTTAAGCCACCCCCAGTTTTAACACAGAAACTTACCATGATAATATTTGCCTTTTAAAATAATCACTTACTGCCTTATGATAAGAAAGGAAAAAAGTAAATCAAGAATGCTGTTGAGAATCTTTTTAATGTTCAAGGTGCAAGAACATAGAAGGAAGGTCTAGTTTAGTGCTGGTGAATGTGCAGAAAAGACAGATTAGAGGGGAAGGTATAAAAGATAATCAGCTTTCAGTCTTGAGCAGATTACAGTCACCAGCTGGTACTGTTTGCAGAATGAAGGACTGAAGAAATGCCAGGACTGGAGGAAGATCAAAGCAGTTTGTGGAACAAGGTATATGTTGGGTATTCAGGTGGAAATACAGGAAGGAGTTGGAGAATTAGTCTAGGCTGGAGAGACCAAGGTAGGTAAATCTTCATTTGCAACACAACTTCATTTGTGTTTTCCTTATAATTCACTTCTTTAAAAGTTGTCATCAGAAGTTAAAAATACAAATGACTATTAAAAACAAAAAGAAATCACAAAGGTCTCCTACCTTGAGTCTATATTCCTACATGACATAGTGCACTTGTAGAGCAGGTCCTCTTGAGGTGTTTTTCTCTGCTCTCTCCCTTAGCACAGTTCCAACTCCTCTGGGTTAGCCTACAGCTTGGTTGCTTCATTCCATAAAGTTAAGGAATTAACTGCTTCTGGCTTCAAGATTGGCCCTGTGGCAAGCTCCAGATTGGTCCTTAGGCAAGTTGGGGGAAATCTGAGTCCCTTTTTTGTGTGCTCCTCACTGGCTAACACAAGACACTGTAAAGAGAGTATGAACAGTCAAGTTATGTTATCCCATATTTCCTCTGGTTTTATCAACTTGAGAAACTAAGGAAGTTCTGTAAATCTGACAGAATGACAAGTTCTTGGGAAAAGCTTCAAAGAAAAACTAATTTTATTTTTTGGATAATTTTGCAATTGTATTTGAAAGCATATTTTGTATTTATTGCCTCTATCTTCACAACTGATTTGGCTCATTATTATAAATTAATTCAGGTTTTAGATAATTTTTATTTGATATGAAACTATTGTTAACATATATCACTCGTAATGACAGGTTTTAATTTCAGTGTGGTACTTATGTCATGATCCTTCCCCCTGTCTTTCTGGTACTCTGTGAACCAGGGAAGGCTGTTACTTGGCAGGGACTTCAGGTGGAGTCTGAGTTTGGTAACTGTCACTAACATGTAATGTATAAGAGAGAGGTGTTTGTATAATCCATTCTCGAGATTAATTGATAGAAAGACAGATTCCTACTGCCAACCTCCAACAATATGTGTCTTGAATTTGCTTCTAAATTTTAGAAAAAAAATCATGAACTTTGCCTTTTCTCATGTACCTGAAAGTCTAACTATTAAAGTGTATAGTACTAGCTTTGTACATAGCGTGATTTTATTCAGTACAAAACATTTCTTTCTCTTTTGAAGTTTCCCTCTTAGTCATTGTCTAAGAAAATTTACTTAGAAAATATAAACATTCTTGGGATGCATTCATGAAGTCCTATACTAGTGTGAAGGCCATTGCTTTCATTGTGACACTATAGAGGCACACTTCTCAAAGTGAAGACCAAACACAGAGAATGGAAACTCCTCAACGCAGAAAAAGAGATCTCTGAAGACTTGGCAGCCACTCCTGATGAGACCTAACAGACTAGGATCAGAAGGAAGAAAAATAAAACCTCCCCTACCAGCGGACTTGGGGAGGGGAGTGTGTGGAGAAGGGGGAGGAAGGAAGGGATTGGGAGGGGAGGAGGGAGGGAACTAGATGGGGGGTACAAAGTAAATAAAGTATAATTAAAAATTTAAAAAAGGAATAAAAGAATTGGAAAGAAAAAAAAAGACTTGGAAGTACAGAGGGAAGAAGGGGGGAAAGAGATGGCTGGGCAATAAGGATGTCATGACCATTCAGACATCTGTAACCTCTGATGCTGGGGCATGGAGTGGTGGAGTCATCGCTGTCAGAGGCTGAACCTGCTGTCCTCTTTTTCTGCTGGAAAATCCAGAGAATTTGGTTCCTGGATAAACGGGTCGTGCACTGTTGTCTCTATATATGAACACATGTCCTAGTTTAAACGTATACACCTACATTCTCCAGGATAAGCTCAGAACTGTGTGCAATTTTACTTGAAATAAGTGAAGAATGGGTTTAGTTTTGACAACGTACACATGTTCTCCAGAAAACCATTTTGAGGCCAATTTCCTACACATGTGTTATCAATTGCTCAGCTCTGACACTGAGATACTTAAAAATCATACAAAGGAGACAACTAAAACACATGCATGTCCACCATCCAACATAAGTGTGATTTCACCCCTGCCAGGCTTCTGAGGAACTACAGGTTCAGGTCTCTAACTGGATATCATCCCAGTAGCTCAATAAGAAACAATACTAAGTAGAATTATTTTTACAAACAAACTACTCATTCTAGCTTGCACAAAGACTAAGAGTAAAAGCTTTTCAAGTAACTTTGTTTTTAAAACAACACTGTATTATTTTTGTTTGCTTTTTTTTTTTTTTTTGAGGCAGGGTTTCTCTGTGTAGTCCTGGCTGTCCTGGACTCGATTTGTAGATCTAGCTTTTCTTGAACTCACACAAATCCAGGGCTCCCTCTGACTCCTGAGTGAAGGAATTAAGGGTGTGTATCACCACCACCCAGCAATCTTCTTTTTAACTGATCCCTCAAGCACCCAAATTCACCCATGAAACCTTTTAACGACAAAACATAAAAACAATGTACCTATTTATCGACCTGTTATTTCACTGGCCACTTATTTTCTGATTCTCTTTTGAGGAGTGAAGTAAAAGAGACACATTGCTCAGCCAGCAGGGGTAGTGCACCCAGCTGAGGCATCGCATCCCAGGGAAGATGAGTAAATCTAGGAATACCGGAACAGGTGGGTATCAACGAGGAGCAAGAGAGATTTCCAAGTACCGTTTTACCAAGGAAAACTCAGAACAAAAGAAAACCAAAACAAATCTTCAATCTTAAAATATGTATAAGAAAAAACATAGGTGGCACAATTGTGGATTTGATGTAGAGGAAGGTTTCCTTTTCTTAGACAATTTGAACTTATATACGGAGAAATATAATGGGATTCAATATTGTGTTTTAATAATATTTTGCTCTCGTCTATTCATTTCTCCCCTCCGATTTGTATACATCTACACTTACTTTTTGCTTATGTCCTTCTTCTCTCTCAAGTTCCCTTTAAGGGACTATTTCTTTCTTTTTGAAGTGTATGTGTATATGTGTTTGCCTCCATGAACATGCATGCTCCACACGTGTGCAAGAGCCTGTGAAGATCAGAAGTGATTCGTTACATCAGATTCATTACAATGGAAATTACAGGCCATTATGGGTACTGGGAACCAAACCCAAGTCTTCTGCAAAAGCAGTAAGTTGTCTTAACCACCAACTGAGTCATCATTCTGGTCATAAAGAAAAATTTATTTTATTATTTTTTTATTTCTTTATATTAATTACAGTTAATTCACTTTGTATCCCAGCTGTAGCCCTCTCCCTCATTCCCTCCCAATCCCACCCTTCCTTCCTCATCTCCTCCCATGTCCTTCCCCAAGTCCACTGATAGGAGAGGTCCTCCTCCCCTTCCCTCTAACCCTAGCCTATCAGGTCTCATCAGGAGTGGCTGCATTGTCTTCCTCTGTGGCCTGGTAAGACTGCTCCCCCATCAGGGGGACATAATCAAAGAACTAGCCACTGAATTCATATCATAGACAGTCCCTGTTCCCCTTACTAGGAGACACACTTGGAGACTGAGCTGTCATGGGCTCCATCTGTGCAGGGGTTGTAGGTTATCTCCATGCTTGGTCTTTGGTTGGAGTATCAGTCGCAGAAAAGACCCCTGGACCCAGACATTTTGGTTCTGTCACTCTCCTTACTCTCCTGTCCCCTCCAGGTCTTTCTATTTCCTGCTTCTTTCATAAGATTCCCTGCACTCTGCCCAAAGTTCGGCAGTGATTCTCAGCATCTGCTTTGATACCCTGCTGGGTAGAGTGTTCCAGAGGCCCTCTGTGGTAGGCTCCTGTCCTGTTCCTTTGTTTCTCTCTCTTCCGATTGATGTCCATCCTATTTGCCTTTCTGTTAAGGATTGATCATCTTACCCAGGGTCCTACTTACTTAGTTTCTTTAGGTGTACAGATATTAGTATGTTTATCCTATGTTATATGTCTAATATCCACTTATAAGTGAGTATATATCATGTGTGTCTTTGTGCTTCTGGGATAACTCACTCCGGATGATCTTTTCTAGTTCGCACCATTTCCCTGAAAATTTCATCATTTTCTTGCTTTTAATTGCTGAGTAGTATTGTGTAAATGTACCACAATTTCTGCATCCATTCCTCTCTCTCCGTATCTCTTCAACATAGTACTTGTAGTCGTAGCTAGAGCAATAAGACAACTAAAGGAGATCAAGGGATTCAGTGCAATTTCCCATCAAAATACCAACACAATTCTTTATAGAACTTGAAAGAGCAATGGGGAATGTCTTAAGACAAAGTGGTTCAACATTTACATATTGTACCAAAGGTTTTTATGGTGGAACCGATATTAAAAAAGAAAATGAATAATTATTACAAGTTCAGTATTTATTGACCCTCTGCTACAGAAGTTGGAGGGAGGAATTAAAACAAAAGTTTATGTTTTTATTACAATGTTTATTACAATGTTGAGGCTTTTTATGGGGCCAGGGAGCAGGCTCACTGGGTAAACTATTTCAACCTTTACTTCATGTGTAAGACATTGCTCTTTTTTTTAATATTTATTTATTTATTTATTTATTTATTTATTATTAGTTACATTTTATTAACTCTGTATCCCACTCCCTCATTCCCTCCCAATCCAACCCTTCCTCCCTCATCTCCTGTCTGCCCTTTTCCAAGTCCACTGATTGGGGAGGACCTCCTCCCCTTTCATCTGACTCTGTTTTTTCAGGTATCTTCAGAACTGGCTGCAAAATCCTCCTCTGTGGCCTACCAGGACTGCTCCTCCCTTGGGGGTGGGGTGGGGAGGTCAAAGAGCCTGCCATTGAGTTCCTGTCAGAAATAGTCCCTGTTCCCCTTACTATGGGAAACCAATTGGTTACTGAGCTACCGCAGGCTACATCTGAGCAGAGGTTCTAGGTTATATCCATACATGGTCTTTGGTGGAGAAATAGTCTCATAAAAGACCCCTGTGCCCAGATATATTTGGTCCTTGTGGAGCTCCTATCCTTTCCACATCATACTAACTCCCCTTTCTTTCATATGATTCCCTGCACTCTGCCAAAGGTTTGGTGATGAGTCTTAGTGTCTGCTTTGATACACTGCTAGGTAGAGTCTTTCAGAGACCCTCTGTGGTAGGCTCCACGTTGTTTTCTTATGCTGACCTATCATGGTGTGGAATGCTTTCTCAAACTATGGTATCCTCAATGTTCAAAAACAAATGAATTACATAATGCATTTGTTACTCCTGGCTATGAATGTATAAATGATAGATTAGGTGGATAACACATTACGATTCTGTTTTCCTCAAGATCATCTAGAAGAAATTGAGAATGAAGGAGCCTCCCTAATACATCATTCTTCTTTATCTTTTGTTTCTTATTTTTTTATTTATTGACATTTCATATACATATATAATAAATTTTAGTCATGTAACTTCTGTTCTCCTGTTGTAACCTTTCTTTATCCCAAAATCTCTCTGTGTGTGTGTGTGTGTGTGTGTGTTGCATCTTTTTATACTGGTGGTATTTAGTTGTGGTCTGTGTTATGGTGTAGATATTTGTATCACCTCCATATTTATATTAAAATCTTATTACCATAGAATGAGACAGAATATGCAGCCCTGAGATAATCAGGCCGGAAGATAGAACCCTTGGGCACTGAGATGTGCTCTGAGGAACTATTCTCTAGGGTGTTCCTTCATACATTTGATCATTCGTGGATTCGGCAGCCAGGCACCATCTGTGAGAACGGTCTCTTACTAGGCACTCTTTTTGACACCTTTGTCTTGAATTTCCCATTTTCATATCTGAGCAAAATAAATCCCCACTAGTTAGAGACTACCCAGTTTATGTTGTTTTATGACGGTGCCGGAACTGAAACACCACAATCAGTAACGACAGGTGGTTCTCACATATTCTGCCTTTGTGGGCTATTTTTCAAAACTCTGTGAAGCGTGCGACAAATGTCTCTAGTTGGAATTCTGTACCATGATGCTGGATCAGAACTGTGTTAAGGGTTACTCAGCAGCTGTCCTTGTTTAGCTCAGTTTTACCTTGAGGAGCAAGAGTTAAAGTGTAAACATCATCATTCCACAAAACCAAACAAAAAAAATAAGTTCTTATGCAGACATATAATGATTTGGTGTATATACATTATGAATCTCAACTGCTTGAGAGTTTCCTTCCACAGCCTAAAGTAACTTTCTCCTCCTTCATAAGACATGCTATGCTTCCTAATGATTAGTATTGATAACTGTGTGTTCCAAAAACACACTTAGAATTGAGTTTCTACATATCATTTTGTTTGCAAAATTGGAATTACTACATAGACTGGAGATGTAACTCCCAAATAGTAGATGGCTTTTTTTTCAAGTAAAGTATTAACAGAAGCTGTACATATGCAAAGCAGATCCATCTAAGCTATTCTGGTGTAAGCGGCCTGAACTTGAGGACTAGCTCAGACCATGACAGTTTTTCCTATTTGATTATTCACAGGAGCAGGGTTATAATTCACTGTCTCAGAGGTCCTACCTTTAGCGATGGTAGAAAACATTGTAGAGGACGAATTTCTTGTAAATAATAATTACAGATTCTTGGGAAATGATAAGCATAACTTGTAGAAATATAAGTTCACCAAGGCAATTCACAAATCAGTCTGAAGTTTCCTCAACCTGACAAAAATGAACATACGATGCTGCTGTAATGTTTCTAGGTGCAGTCCTGAATGTCTCCAGGTAGAGCTACAGCAGTTCCTTATTCATGGTTGTCAAAGAAGTATTTGATGGCCAATTATGGAGTGAGCCTAGGAACCCATTAGTAGATGAATGGATAAAGAAATTGTGGAATATACTTACACATACATTCACATATCTACACATATAATATATATTATTCATTCATAAGTAATTGCTACCTAAAACCATCATATTAACTGAAATGATATGGGTGGAAAGATATAAATATTACTTGTGTTCTTCACTTAAGAATGAAAGCGTTCTGTGGCCTGGTAATGCTGCTTCCCCCTCAGGGGGAGGTAATTAAAGAGCAGGCCAATCAGTTCATGTCAGAGACAGTCCATGTTCCTATTACAATGGAACCCACCTGGATACTGAACTGCCATGGGCTACATCTGTGCAGGGGTCTTAGGTTATTTCCATGCAAGATCCTTGGTTGGAGTATGAGTCTCTGGAAAGACCTCTGTGCTCAGATGTTTTGGTTCTGTTGCTCTCCTTGGGGAGTTCCTGACCTCTCCAGATCTTACTGTTTCCAACCTCTTTCCTAAGATTCCCTGCACTTTGCCCAAAGTTTGCCCATAAGTCTCAGCATCTGCATTGATAGTCTGCAGGGCAGAGCTTTTCAGAGGTCCTCTGTGTCAGGTTCCTGACTTGTTCCCTCTTTTCTCCTTCTTCTGATGTTCATCCTCTTTGCCTTTCTGGATAGGGATTGAGCATTTTAGCAAGAGTCCTCCCTCTTGATTAGTTTCTTTAGGTGTACAGAATTTAGTAAGTTTATCCTATATTATATGTCTACATGAGTGAGTATATACAGTGTGCGTCTTTCTGCCTTCTGCTTTCCAGGCCACAGAAGAAGACAATGCTGACAATCCTGATGAGACCTAATTGACTAGGATCAGGAGGAAGGAAAAGAAGACCTCCCCTATCAGTGGACTTGGGGAGGGGCATACATGCAGAGGGCAGAGAAAGGGAGGGATTGGGACAGGAGGAGGGAGAGAACCACATGGGGATACATAGTGAATAAAGTGTAATTAATAAAGAATAAAAAAAAGAATGAAAGAGTTCATAATACGTGAAATTGTACACACACACTCACACACACTTGACATGAAAGAAAACTAGTGGATAAAAGGAGACCTACATAAGAGTCAGGATAATTATGGAGAAAAAGGAGGTTATAAGGGTATAAAAATGATATATTTGGAAGTAATTGACAATATGAAACCTTGCTTTATATAGTGAATAGATACTCAATAAAAACAAAATAAAAATATCCTGATCAAATTGACCTTATTTAAGAAAAAAATAAACCATTAAAAGTTAAGCAAGTTCATCAACAAATAGAAAAAAGGAAAGATCATGCACTTGTTTTCATGGGTGCCGAAAAGAAATTATTTAAAAGTCAAAATCCTCATTTGTAATAAAAAATTAATGTGCTAGATAAGACAGGAAATTTATCAAAGTGACTTATCATGTACAAAACATCTAATGTTAGGTATTGATCAAAAAGAAAGATTTTTCACTTTTTCTAATTTTGTTGAAGTTTTATACAGACACTAAATAGTACCACATGTCAGAAAGAAATAAAATAATGTTTCAGTATGGAGAAAGGCTGGAAGTGAACCCATGATCCTCCTACATCAATCTTCCATTGTAGTTATCACATTCTTTTGATAACTTAAAATCTACCTAGAGCAGAGGTTCTTAACCTGTGGGTGTGACCCCTTTGGGAGTCACATAACATGTATCTTGCCTATCAGATATTTATATTATAATTCATAATGGTAACAGATTACAGGGATGAAGTAGCAATGAAATAATCTTATGGTTGGGGTCATCCCCACTTGAGGAACTGTGTTAAAGGGTCTCAGAATTAGGAAGGTTGAGAACCACTGCCCTGGAGCAAAGTGAAATGTAGTGTTGATACCCATTACAGACTTTTATGAAAATAGTGACAACCTGGGTGTAAACTACATCACTTATTGTTATATTGACAACATTTTGAAATAATATTTTACATGTAGGGGTAAGTGAAACAATTCATGGTAATTGAGTTACAAGGTTTTCCTACATTTTGGAATTGTGTATGATGGTTTATTATTATTATCATTGGATAGTAATCTGCACAGAAAGGAACACAGTGTGATCTTCTATTATTTAGTTTTATCTTAATACCACTTCCTTAATATTTTCAAGTCCAGATATCATCTATCTTCCTAATACACATTTTTTTAAAACTGTATGTGCTTTTGTGTTCTATGTTGCCTGACATTTTAAACAGTAGCCCAGGTTGGATCTAAATCTACATGAGAGTCTTAGAACAAGATGAGAATTTCTTATCAGAAGTATAAATGCTTCTTACAATTGCTTGGTCAGATTTGCTGCCACGTGAAGGTTTTGCAAAATAGATTTCAGAGCGTGGGGACAAATAGCAAACAACTCTTTGAGAAGTAAAGTCAAATTCCTTCCAGGATACTATTTTGACACAGTAAATGTTTGTGCTCTCACCTTTATTGTTTATTTTTTAATGATGTCATAATTGGGATCACAGTAGAACTAAGACCATTTTCTGCTTTGTCTCTCAGTATACAGCCAGTTTAATTGCTTGTTTGCTCTAGTTTTTAGAAGAGTTCCTCCTTCAAAGCCTGAACTCTCTTTCCATAAAGTGTTTATTTTCCAAATACAGAGATTTTGAGACTCAGAACAGATTTAAAAGTTTTATTTGGGCATCTATCTTTGCATGTTTTAATTGCTTGGAGAAGTTTTTCATTGCCCTTGCGTAGCGCTGCATGGCCCCGAAATGGTGATGTTGTGAACTTCTGACCATGAAAGCAGAGTCAGCTACTTGGCAAATCTACTTAGGATCTGTTTTTACAACGCGGAACTTATTTCACACCACCTTTCTGTTCAGGTTTACATTGAAGCTTCCCTCCCCTTGGGCACGAGTAGCAGTGTGTTATGACACTGGCTTTAATAAGCAGCTTTTTATGGGGTCTAATCATGTGCAAATGTGTTAAAATTGGTAGTTTTTAGCAAACAGTTATGGAACATATTACCGTGAGGCATTTGTTCATGGCGTGACAATGATTGGCCCTTGGCCACTTAAATGTTTTATTTAATAATGTGGGAATTTCAGTGTGTTTTCCTTTCATTATTTTTAACTTGAAAACAGAAACAGAAAGCCGCTTCTTTAAAGTTAAAACTTTACCGCCTACGGTCTGTCAAAAGCAATAGAAGTATCTGAGTTTTAGAGCAGGGGTTTTGCAAGATGTTAATTCAATATACCAGCATATTTCATGCATGCTTTTTATATTTTATATGGTCAAAACTATCTCCACTGTGGCCACCCAGTTATGATAGAGTTTTTTCTTTTATATTGAATACAAAGAAGCAAAAATACCTGTCCACAAAAGTAGTATAAACATTGGAATCAGACTAAAAATCCTTCCACACAATGCCACACATAAAATGCATTGGCACACAGGAAGAAGACACAATATTTTTAAGATCAAGCTTTGCTGTCCCATGAACAATGATAATTTTCACTGCTACCTCTTCAGCTGATCCAGTAGAGATGGCTCCTCGTTATATATGTGAGATGTTATACACATGTACATACCAAATGCATTTTGAAATAAATGTTGAAAATAATATTAGGTTTTGAAATCTGGAATTTTTTCATCAGAACAGTGTAATATTTTTTTTCTGATATCCACAGGGCAGAGCACTGTATATTTTAATATATTCTGATGTCAGAGAATAAAAATAATTGTTGCTTCTAACAGCTCAACAGTGTTAGTTAGTATCTATAAACATATCTGTCGGCCTGACTTCAAAGACCTTCATGAGACTGAATACTTCAGTAAATTTAGAATTCACTTCAGCTACATTAAAAAGTAAGAACAAATATAGAGAGTCAAATCATGTTTTGACTTGCATTGTAGATTTGGTTTCAAACTTTGAGATCTCTGTTTGAAAAGAATTGTGCTCAGTGTACAAATCATATACAGAATATGCTTGTGGATACTTTGCAAATTCATTTTGAGAATTCAGGCCACTAGTTCAAAATACGTAAATGGAACAGAAAAACCTATAAGGAGGTTATTTGGTTTCAAGACCAAAATACTTAGAGGTCTTGATCCAATTAAGTGTGTGTGTGTTTGTGTGTGTGTGTGTGTGTGTGTGTGTGTGTCTAGGGAACAAAGATGATAAAATGTGCTGTGATTTTTAGCCCAGAGAAGCTGAATATATCCAGGACTCTACATGCATGTCAGCTGTTGATAGTTTGGTAGACACCACATAACATAGCCCATTAAAGCCAAGCCCATCTCACTTTCTAATAATCCCTGTAGACAGGGAGGACCTAGAGATAGAGGAATCTCGTGATAATATAATATGGATGGAGAGTAGAAAATGCAAAATTTTGTAGCCAGGTCAGCAGACATGTTTTGATTTTAAGGACTTCAAACATTTATGACCTTAAAAAATTTAACTTAGGTTTTAACATGGTTCTGTTGACACTTTTACTAAAAATATTTAACTACTATGGGAACTGTTATTTAAATTCAATAAAATCCTAGACTTAGGTGCTGATGTCATTTCACAATAATTTTTTCATACAATGCATTATGCCATAAAATAATATGTACTAACTTTAGGAATCTCATAAAATTTAAGAAAAGTACAAAAAAATAGTTGCAATCTTATTATAGAGTCAGCAATGATATTTTTATATGCTGTAAAATATAAAATTTGTATATATATATATCAAAAGAAAATCATTTTATATTGTGTGCTTTATATTATACTAACATATTATACACATATTATACATCTATGTATGTACCTATATATGTACATATTTATAGGGACACATAATGTATATGGGTTGATCTGTGTAGCAGGGATGATGGAGTTTTAATATAACTCCTATGCATTCGTTCTTAGGAATTCTCAACTTGTTATAAAAACCATTTAAAAGTGGTCACCCAAAAGCAAGTATTGGTAGTTTAATTCGTATTATAGTGTCAGCAGTTGGTTAGGCTCTGAAGCCTCAGTCCTTAGGAGAAAGTTAATGCTTCCTGGGTAGCAATGAGCTCATTGTCTTGGGACCAAGTTTGGGAGGGGGCACCCTCAGGATGTAAAGTAAATAAACTAATATAAAATGTAAAAAATAAAATAAAAACAAAAACAAAACAAAAGATGACTCTGTTATCTCCGCATACATTTTTAATGTCTCTATTCACCCATCTATTGTGGGATGATGTGGCAAGAGAGTCCTTGTCAGATATTCCCCTGGGGTTTTGCTCTTCTTGGCCTCCAGAAATGTGAGTTTTTCCATTATAAACCTATAGCGATTGATTACAGCATCTTAAAGACTAAGACGACAGCTCTCCATCCTTGTTATCAAGGCAGCTCCTCTTTGCATGAGGACTGTGGTCCTACTATCAGGAAGACCAACCTATGAGCTCTAACAAACACTGGAGAGATTTTCCTTCTAGTGACAATGACACTATAAAGCCCACCCCTCCTGGCTTAGAGCAGGAAGGAGAGAAGAACACTTAGTCTAGTGTTGTTAGCATTTTGGATCCATCTTAATGAAACTGACACTGAAGGGGGATACTATTGAACCATCCAAGCAGATGTAGTAACTTTAAGAACATCTTGAGTATTCAGGCCATTAGCTCAAAACACATAAATGGAACAGAAAACTTACAAGGAGGCTACTTGGTCTCAAGACTGAAGTCTACCTTCAGAAGCAGTATGAGAATGGGTGCTGGGAGAAATCCAACTCCAGTTCGTCTCCATTGCCAATGTGTTGGTAGAAGAGGGTAAGTCTGATGCATGTCTTCTGCATTGATATGAAGTTTCAATGGTTAAAATGGTTCAGAAATTCTAGGAGCTGTCTTGAAGGGTCACAGACACGCTAGGTTGGCTGGAACAGGAAATGTGTGAGGACCAGAAGAAGCAAGGACAATGGATAAATAGACCACAAGATCCTGGTACTATTTATTGGATATTTAATTTAAACTAGGTATGAGTTGCAAGTGCCTTGGTTGAATGATTGATGTAAGCACAAAGTCTCAAGAGAGAAGATTGAAGAACAACTTTGAAATTAACCACTAAGGGGCAAGGGAGGAGGGCAGGATTGGGATGGGACGAGAGAGGGGGCTACATCTGGGATACAAAGTGAATAAATTGTAATAAATAAAAAAATTTAAAATAGTTCAGAAGGAACCAAGCTATGGAAACCCACTATAGGACAATGATTATTTAATTTCCAATAACCAAAAGATCATAAAAATTTCCTGCTTCCTCACTTACCATTCAGAGGTAATCAATAAGAATGTCATGGAGGAGTAGACACAGAATTTCAGAATACTTAGCATTTACCTTGAAGGTAGCAGATCCTCTGAATGAAGGTCCTTAAGTGGGATGGAGTGGAGTCCTCCTCCGAACCCATCCTTTCCAGCTGGCAACAAATAAATCAGTAAGAGAATATAAGATTGTTTCCCCTATGTGATCCAGACTATGAACTGTAACCCTGATGCATATATGTGTTTCTAAGATAAATTAGTATAACTTTTTACTTCATAAAACACTATAATATTTCTATCGTTGTAGTTTGATATCTATATTTATTACATTAACTGTATTAATACAAGGTTCAACATATTGGTTTTATTGTCTGTTTATATTCCCTTTCCTTTATCTTACAGATGTGTATGTTTTAAAATTAGCATAGTTCAAAAGCTAAGCTAGGTGCTGATGCTCTAATACTGTGGAAAGATTAAATATTTAAGGGCTTCTTGCTTAAAACAATGCTGACTACTTTAGCATCATGGCACAGCCTCACACTCCATAGGGCCCCAAGACTGCATCATCCTCCAAATGCTTGCTCATCCTCTCAGAACTCTAGAAAGCCTACACACTGGACAGGGCTTGTTAAGCTGGTTTGTCTGTTTCACCACCACAGGACTCTGCTTCACCTAAAACGCGTCTTAGCAATACAGAGACCGGGAAGACAAAAAGAATATGTTTGTCTGTATTAGAAAAGAGAGTCCGTGAAAAACACTAGCAGGTCAGGTAAAGCAACAATAGGTTTGCTATCACTGCCAGAAAGAATAATGAGGACAATTAGATCAAGCTTCTAATAGCTAAAATGAGGAAACAGATAACTGAGGAAAACGTCCTTTATACGTATGTAATTTTGAGGCTTCAGTTTGGAATAGTTGTTTTTTAAATGCCTTGTTTTTTTCTCATCATTTCACTGCGTATGCCTGTCCTCATCTACCCTTGAGATAGTCAGTGGCTATAGGAGGAGTAGTGTTTGATCTGCAGACTGTAATTCTCATTAAAGCAAGTGCAAGTTTGGTTATGGCACATTGCTTTGAAAGCAGTTGGGATGGTGGAGGACAATGAGAGAGTGTGTGAAAGAAACAACTGGTTCATATTCTGGGAATGCTGCCAGCATGTGGTTCAAAACCAGAACAAGTGCTGGCTGTCAGATGAATCTGTGCTTAAAATAAAAGAAGGCTCCTAAGAGCCCAGATTAACAGAAAGAAGCAACGATCAAACGCTGGACTCTTACGACAAGGACTTGAAAATGGTGGGTTCTATCTCTGCATTTTTTTTATGAGTTTAAATATAACTGCAGATAATTTAGCTGATACAAATAGATATGATTGTCATCTCCCAATTATCAGATGAAATTATTAATAGTATTTATGAACACCACGAATCTATGAAATCCAAACATCATTTCAAATACAATTACAATAATATATGTATGTACAGAGATCAGAACCAGGTTCCAAACCATGGCTTATATTTCCCCATTAAATGTAAAATTAATGACTTGCCTAGGAACAATAACATTTTCACATTTTTCTAGAACCTCATCAATTTTCATAGTTGAGATTTAGATTCATGAGCTGAGTTCAAGTTCATATATATATATATATATATATATATATATATATATTAGTAAGAAATCAATTCACTAGACAAATTAAATTTACCATAAACAAATCTGTACAGGGAATAATATAAAAGTCCCGTGTACTTTTTAACATAACTGGTACATGTGATCTGATCAAAATAGCTACAAGTCATGCTATGGAAATGTAAGAAAGGGAAAAAAGGGCACATTCATTACCATACATTTCTAATAATTTGTTGTTTTTAGGTGTACATACCTCAAAATACATTTTTTAAAAGAGTGTATAATTTTCCTCTATTTCGGACGGTCTCACATAGTAACAGGAAAATTTTACTGTATATTTAAAATATGTATATGCATCTTGTATTACTTGATTTTACAGGCTTTTAGTGGGAGAGAGAGAGAGGAAAAAAAAAAAAAAGAAAGCACCTTGAGGCCTTTATTACCAAAGGAAGCCCTGAGACGCGCCGGTGCTTCTCCTTCTACGGGGATTCACTCAGCGATTCATGTATTCAGTGATTCAGACTAGCTTGTGGGTGGGTGGGAAATCCCACACGGTTCAGCCATCACAGCGTTGACCAAGATGCAGAATGGCTTTGTACTGTTCTGCTTTAAATAAATACAGATAATTAAATAAACCTTCGCAGCAGCAGAATAAAGCATAAATCCGAACGTTACCCAGCCGAAGGCTGCCTTGGCCACTAGCCAGAAGCCAGAGGGCCAGGGCTAATTTGCATAAAATTGAACAGATTGCCACAGCTGCCTTCCTTGTTAATACCCACGCGTAATCATAATCAGGAGACATTCCACCCACAGCACAGCCACCACCAACCCGGTGCCACCCGTTGCTTTGTGGGACCTATTGCTGCTCAGACGTGATCCTGCTTTGAACAGGAAGATGATTGGGGGGAGAAAAAAAACCAACCCACCCACACTTTTCAATTTCCTGGAAAATACTGGTTAGCCCTTTCACTTACCACTCACCAAGTGCTGTTTCTCTATCAGTGTGAAACTTCACAGATCCCTCTGCACTTGGGGAAAAATTAGTCTGTGGAGATTAATAACACCATTGATTTCAAATTTTCTTCACAGGAATCATGGTGAACTTTTCACAACTTAGTTTTTTTTTTTTTTTTTTTTTTTTTTTTTTTTTTTTTTTTTTAACGAGTCTGCAAAGTATTATTTATGACACAATGACTGCTACCAGTTGCTGATGATGTCACACTTGGCCTCTCTCTCTCTCTTTTTTTTTTTTTCCTCCTGTCACCCTAATTTCAACTCCAGGAAACTCTCCACAGCAGTGAAAGGCAGGCGATGTCAGAAAGCATGTGCTATGACTTATCACGCCTGGAACACGCTGAGAACACAGACGCTATGTAATGGCTGATAGAGTGCTCGCGAGGCAGCCTATCAGCAGCTGGCTCTCCGTCCGGTAGTGCTGAGTGAATTGGAAGATTGCTGTTCTACAGTTTCCCAGTCAGAAGGGCTGTCAGCAGCTTCATGAAGGCCAGCTGGGGAAAACAAACTCTTGGCTCGCAGAGAGATGACGTAACGTACAAGGAGCACTGGCAAGAATGGAGTGGATTATATTAAAAACCTATCATATTTGTTAGCTAACTGTGGATGACAGCATTGGAGTGTACAATAAAAAGCTTTTATGATGCTCTGAAAATCCCCAGTTTACCACACGGGAACGCATCTTGAGCTCATCTGCTGGTCTGGAACACAGCGCAGGCATAGCGCTGTTCTTTTTTGATCACAGAATATGCGTTAATTTACACGGGTGATCTGTGCCCGTGTAGCACCCGATTTTGGAGGTAAAGTTTAATGTGGGGGATATGCCTGTTTCCCAATTCCTATTATTAAGCATTATATATTCATCACCACATAATTCCCAGTGCACAGAGGGATGTGTGTGTGTGCGCATGCGCGTGCATGCGTGTATGTGTGTGAATGTGAGTGTTAATTCTGATATTGACTGTTTAAGATTCATTTTTAAAATCTATACTCATAAAAATGATTAAAATACACTTTACCACCTATTAATGGAACTAAAGCTTGGTGTGGTTTGTTTTTCTTGGCACTGAGCACCATTCTTTCATGTTCTTTAACATCCACATGTAATTTCTAAATTTATGTCTCTAGTCTTAAACTTCCCTTTACTTCATAACAGTTCAGTATTGAGGTTTCCTTATGAATGTTATTGAAAGGCTTTAAATATAGGATGATTGCCTTCTGAACCTGAGAGCTTTCCATGATAAAGTTACCTGTACTTCCTAAGTTCACTTCACTTCTCTGTTTAAAGCTGACTGCTACATCTTCTTTTACTGTCATTTTCCTGAAAACAATTTTTCTGATTTTCTTTTGACTTGGATATGCCCATCTTTGGCTTGTGCTTACTTTCATATCTTCTGATTTTTGAGAACATGTTTTAGCTTCAGACTTTCTGTGGATTGGGAAGGTGGTTCAGTGGGTAAAACACTAACTATGCACATGTGAGGAACTGTGGTTGTTCTTTGACCTCCACATACATGCAATGGCAAGCACAGAGCATGCAGGGGCACACACAGAGACACCACACACACACAGACAGAGACATACACACACCACATGTGTGCCTCTGCTTTCAAAAGCCTGTGGGGTGCTTTGAATTTCTGGATTCTCCCTTCCCATGTTCTTGGGATAGGGCACAGTAGGATGGTTTGAGTGAGATGTGGGCCTGTAGGGGTGAACACATGGACTCCATTGGTGGTCTCCTTTCCAATCTTTGGAAAGGATTGGGTGGTATGTCACTGGAAGCACGATCCAAGGTTTCAAAAGACTCAAGACATTCTCAGTGTGCTTTATCTCTGCAACAGCTCTAGCTGTTGCTGCCACCACGCCTTCTCTCTACCATCATGGACTTTAACCCCCTGCAACTGCTAGTCGAATTAAATATTTTCTCTTATAGGCTATCTTGGTCGTGGTGTTTTGTTAGAGCAATACAGGAAACAGATACTAGTTTGGGCTCAGATCATAGTGTTCTGAGCAATTAGTGGCACCTCACTTTCCAAAAGGAAGCCCTCAGTGATATCTACAGAGAAAGAATACTGATTTTTCTTTGTGAAAAGATCTAGGTTAGGCAACGATTAATCCGCAGTGCTGTCCTTGGGAGTAGTGTTGAAATGCTTATACAGTCATTTGCAGGATGTCTTCATCACATTTGGGGGGATAAATTTTGGCTTTTGTTCTTTCTGTTCTGTCAAAAGTCCCCTTCTGAATCACCTGTGACTGCTTTAAGGCAAACTTGGGGTTGATTTCCACTAGAGAAAGACTTTCAACACCAGACTCCTAAGTAGAACTCCAAAAGAAACAGCCATGCACATCATCTAGTCCTATAATTAATATAAGGCCCATCAACTCACACACATACATGGGTTTGAATGGAATCTGTTCATGGGTTTGGTGTATAGACCTCCATCTGAAAACCTGGACATAAACTGGAAATCAGGCCAGCTGGTCTATAGAGATGACACAGCTGCCCTGCTAATCATATTCGGCAAAGCTAGATGACCTCTTGTTCAAGTTTTAAAAAGTCTTCTGGTCCTCCAAATGGCATGCCAATATTCTTCTTCTTCTCCTCTTCTTTCATCTCCATGCTTGTGTAAAAATATTAGATTCCATTTCTGAAATTAACACATTGCACAGCCAGAGTTGAAATTCACCTTGGGCAGTCTGCCTATATTTCATGGATTTGTTAGTTTTGTGACACGTGTCAGGATTGCAGACTCTCCTTTTCTGCAAGTTTTTTTTTTCACTTACTCTTCCTAGCAGGTTGTCTATGTATCACATAACTTTCCTATTTTTCTGCTGTTTCTGCACAAGTTGGTTTTGATGATTGGTCTGTTGTTACTTTTTCCCTGATGAAGTCTTACCTTGAACTTTATGAACTCCATGACATGAATCATTCCCACTTGGCCACCCTGCACAGATAGAATCAGGAACATTTCCAAGAAAAAGGTAGTACCTGAAGGACATTTCCTACACTTTCTTCTCTTCATCTGGAACAGACAACATTTCTGTGATATGAATTTCCTCAGTCCCTCCTAAAATACATTTCTTTTTTACTTTTTATTTATTACAATTTATTAACTTTGTATCCCAGCTGTAGCCCTCTCCCTTGTCCCCTCCCAATCCCATCCTTCTTCCCTCTTTTCCTCTCATACCTCTCTCCCAGTCCACTGATAGCGGAGGTCCTCTTCCCCTTCCATCTGACTCTAGCCTATCAGGTCTCATCAGGACTGGCTGCATTGTCTCCTCTGTGGCCTGGAAAGGCTACTCCCCAATCAGGGGAAAGTGATCAAAGAGCAGGCCAATCAGTTCATGTCAGAGACAGCCCCTGTTCCCCTTACTAGGAGACCCACTTGGATACTGAGCTGCCATGGGCTACATCTTTGCTGGGGTTCTAGGTTATCTCCATGAATGGTCCTTGGTCCTTGGAGTATCAGTCTCAGAAAAGACCTCTTTGCCTAGATATTTTTGGTTCTGTTGCTTTCCTTGTGGAGCTCCTGTCCCCTCCAGGTCTTTCTATCTCCCCCTTCTTTCACAAGATTCCCTCTTGTGAACTCTGCCCAAAGTTTGGCTATTAGTCTCAGCATCTGCTTTGATACCCTGCTGGGAAGAGTCTTTCAAAGTCCCCTTGTGGTAGGCTCCTGTCCTGTTCCCTGTTTTCTCCCTCTTCAGAAGTCCATCCCATTTGCCTTTCTGAATGAGGATTGAGCATCTAACCCAGGGTCCTTCTTCTTGCTTAGCTTCTTTAGATGTACCGATTTTAGTATGTTTATCCTATATTATATGTCTTTAATTTTTTTTTAAATTTTATTCATTTTACATCTTTGTTGTAGCCTCATCCCTCCTTTCTTTTCTGTCTTACCCTCCCTGCCTCCTCCTCCCCTTTTCCCCAGAATACATTTCTTTTCTTTTATATTTCTCAGAGGAACCCAAAGGCAGGACCTGGAAACCAAAGGAAAATATAAGTAGACCATTTCCTCTTAACAAGTAAGCTATTTTTCCATTTCCTCCATTCCACTGGCATTTGGGTAGGTTCCAGTGTGTGTGTGTGTGTGTGTGTGTGTGTGTGTGTGTGTGTGTGTGTATCTGTGTGCACATTTGTGGGAGTGTATGTATCTGTATGTATTGTCTCTTGTTTTCTTTCATCTGTGCTCCAGGAAAGTGAGCTCCTTAACGTATCAACTCACTCAGACATGTAAGATCATTCTAATGGAGCATGATGTTTCTCTTAGAGAATGAAGCTTCTGCGTTTTCGTCTCCTGGGATACGTACGTCGTGTTTATGCTGTTATGCTCTAGTTTGAGCATGAACAACACATACTCCGAACCCCACAAATATTTGTTGCTTGAATGAAAAAGAAAATAAAATATACACTACGAAAGTTGTTAAGAGTAGTTTATCTAATATAGATTATAGAACTGTTTTATAAGAACCATGAAGTTTATTTTTAATGAAACATGTAACTATGTAGCACTAGAATCCTACAAAAATTCTAGGTCACCCACCAATCAGTTCATATGCTGACTGAGTTGTAGAGCCCTAGAATTGTATCTTTAGGCATAAAGCTCACTTTGCTACTTACCCATGACTTGGCAAACCCTAATCTCTCTTCTCTATATGAAATGATTCTTAAATATTAAGTATAATATTGGCCCTAAGGGGATGTAGTCTCAGACAGAAATACACTCAACATTCATTTCTTCCATGTATTACTTTGTTTTGAGCTCTTTTTATCTCTCTACATGTCTGATTTCCGTTCTCTTTCAGTCCTTTGTGGTTTTGCATCAAAAATGAAATATTGGAAACAAACATTCCCAATCTCTATTCCTTGCTTTGAAATCAATTTTAGAAGATCAGTGTTTCGTACCTCTGTTTTATAGTTTGGTGGGATTTTCACCTGCTTGTGTTTGAACTGCCTTGACAAAAAAAAAAAAAAAATCGGTAAAAACCCATGAGGCTGTTTTCTTCTGTTTCCACCGTATTTCCTCTAAACGAGGACGAGGACAAGACTTCTGTGGCCATGCTAGCATGGGCTTTGCCTCCAGTCTACATTCCATCCCATTAAAAAGGTGAACTGTAAAGTAGATACTGAAAAGCTAATCCTTATAATTTAAGCCCTTATTTGTTCCACATGAACTAACTTCCAGATTGTTACTGAAACAAATTTTCTTTTATTTGTATATTCAAATAAGTATGATTCACTTAAAAAGCAGTCCTGCTGAACCACATTTGCATATCCTAATTAGTTTAGCATGTTCATTTTCCATTCCCATGTTTTTCAAATAAATGCTTTTGAAGAACAGTAAAATTTAACTAACATCTGAGGCCGCAAGTTCACAAAAAGAAAATAAAAAAGAAAGAGCTGACATACATACTAGCTAAAAAAAGGCAAGAATTTCAATGTGTGGCACAGAGGATGTGGATTTGATTCTGTTTCATAATGGAAGCTTGATTTCTGCTCGGTATATACCAGGATGTGGGTGGCTTCAAGGGCAGCACATCCATATATTCCAAAACCAACACAAAATAGAAATTAGAGAAGTATTTTAAGACATATGCATATAAAAAATTATCAATTTTCGTAAAAAGTAGGTTTTTTAACAAGCTAAAGGAGTTAGAATTTACCAGTCAGAAATTGTTAGGGGAGAGAACTGCAAAGACAAACAAATTAACACCAAGTCCTGAAACATTGTTTTAGAAATACAGCTCCAGATTTTATATCTCAAGTGATACACAAGCTACTGATTTAATCTTAGAAAGTTCTCTGACACAGGGTCTGTGGCTGACTCTCAAAATGGGGAGAGAAATAAGTGGCAAAATAATTTCTGTGCATGCACCTTTTTTTTCAAAACACAACTTTCTTACTAAATTCCTTTCTAAAACCCACCGGTTTCTACTGATTAAAGAAAACAAAATGGAAGGAGGCCAGTTCAACTAACTCAGCCCTGTTGAACACCATCATAATGTTGTGCTGTTCGGGGCCCAACTTGAGTATTCGTGCACAGTTTGGGAAACAGATATAATTGACGGCACACACTCAGCTGATCTCACAACTTCTCTTCATTTGTAAGATGTACAGGAGACAGAAACTTCTATCTTCTCAGTCTAGTTCAGGTTGTGGATAAAATATGAGATTTCCTGTTGTTATTGCTGTCCGCTCTCAGGGCATCGTTGACCTGTCTCCTTGATCAATACACTTAACTAATCTGAAATAGTCACTATTTGATTTCAGAAAAGAGTCTCATTAGAGGTTCACATGACATTATCCCTCATTGAAAAGGCAGAAACAGGAAAGTCATTACAAGAGCTCTGCAAGGTTAGTTACTGGCTATTGGAAGAATTTGGTATTCTGCTAGCTTAAAAAAAAAAACACAGTTAACAAGTGACGCTGGTTAATGGTACTTGGAATGAAATGATGCAGAGAACATATTGTCCCAGTACTCAAGTATTAGTCAGGAACAGCATTAAATTACAAAGTACTGGAGACAGCTTTGCCTATGTGACAGTTTCTATGTGACAAATCGCCAAGCTGTGAAAGGTATGAATTATATTTGAAAGAGTGATTCTGCTAAATAACAGTAATCTCGATCTATGCAGCTAATAAGAAAATTTTGATTCTGGGAAGACTCATTTTTCTTATTGGGGTGTGGACAAATTTGGCAAGCCACAAGTTCATAAAGAATAATTTACATGTTTATAAACAAGGTACCAGGTAAACATTTAATTGAACTCAATTTATTATAATTAGGAATATATTATAAATTATGCATAACATTAGTCTGGTTTGTACACGTCCACTCTTGGGTTTTATGCACCAAGATTTAAGAAAGAAAGAAAGAAAGAAAGAAAGAAAGAAAGAAAGAAAGAAAGAAAGAAAGAAAGAAAGAAAGAAAAGGCAGATATGGAAAACCTTCAACAAAAGCATGAATTTAGTATGGGATGGATGACACATGTTTACAATGGAGTCACAGCTGCTCATTTTCTTCTTTTATTTGCATTTCCTAGAACTAAAGGAATGTTGAAAAAACATCTTTGAGCTAGCTAAGAGGGCACAAATGGGCGGATATCTGTGCTCCAGCTGAAAAAAAAAAAGTATGATCAGAGTCACGTTGGAGATCATTTTCAACTCCATTGCTTAATTGTATGAGAGATGGAGCTGAGGTGCTTGGCAGTTGTTGTCAACAATATGTCGAGGCAGCGATTGTGTGACATTGTAGCCTCACAGCTTTTTTAAACAGACACCAAAACCTGAGAAATATGTGTCTGTGATTTGTACCTGATGCTGTGCAATACAGATGTCTAGACTCAATTTTTGAATGGCATAGCATCTTTATTAAGTGGACAGAAATTGCTGTGTCCTCTGTTAATCACAAAATGTCAAAAAAAAAGATCATATGGCTATAATCAACTCTTGAGCATGAAAACATTCTTTTCTTCCGTGTCCAGAACCATCAACATAGACATATGAAATGTCATTTTTGTCTAACTATAGACATCAACTTCTACAGCTATCATAAATAACACAAAAATTGAAGACCATAAAAGAAAATGCTTACAGCTCCTTTATTTAAAATAGCAACTATACTCATTCCACAACTATACTCCCACAACTATAGTCATTCCAGAAAGAAATATAAATTTGAAGAAGACAAACTATAATCTCTAATAACAGCCTTTAATTTATTTTTTTTAAATAAATAGCAGATGCATCTCAAACATGCCCTAATTGCGAAGCAGTTGTCTGTTATGAGGAGAGTTTCCTAGAGAGATCACGTGCTTATTTGATTAGCAATCATGACTTTCTTTCTCAATAAAACATGGGAAAGAATATGTTTGCTGGGTAAGTTTGTCTCCTAAAATAATTAATGTATAATGAAAAATTTTGGGATTCAAGAGAAAAACTGGTATCATATTAATGTTTTAAACTGAGGGGTGTGTGTGTGAGAGAGGAAGACAGAGAGAGGGGAGAGAGGAGAAAGAGACAGAGACAGAGACAGAGACAGACAGTGAGATGGAGAGAAAGCATGCACAGACCTGCAAGTGTTGTGGTGGATGGAATAGAGTGATGGATGGAATATGAGCAGATGTTTTTGAAAATCATATTATAACACTTAACAATTAATAGTCTGTAGTGTTTATTCAAAGCCACCAGGAATGACGGGTTGAATGTAAATATGTTAAAGTGAGTCTATTCATTTTCATTAAACATAATTCTTCTATTTACGTCAGTGAAGCACTGAACTAGGTTCTGGTGAATGTAGAAATTAAACAACAAAGGCAAGTATAGATAACCTCAAAGAGCTTGTTATGTATCAGAAAAGTAAAAATGTAGATATAGGGTTTTAGAAGTCACCACTTCCTCTAGATTTTGTCAAGACTGGTGAGCGATGATTAGAAAAATGAATATAAGTTGTTCAGGGTACTGATGTCACAGCTCAATGAAAGATTTGAATAACTGAGCTTAGACCAAAAGAGAGATGCTTGAGTGTCAAGGGTACATATGTAAGATAGTAATGAAACAGCCCCTTCCATATAGAATATAAAATCAAGGAAGGGGATAAATTAAAGATGTATATACATTTGCTTAGACATGCACTTGAATATAGATGAGAAAGATGACAGCTTCACAACAGGGAACACTTAAAAGAAGTCATGGAATGAGGAAAGTTAATAAGATATTGAGTTCATTTTTGGACAGTGGGATGTGAAGACTTGCTAGTTAGTTAGGTAGAGATGTGCAGAGTTTGGAGATCCGGATTAATAAAATAAGGATGTGGATAAGGGCAAGTATAAAGAATTGTGTTTAAAAAGAAGAACAAAGTCAAGAATAGAACCCTGATAACAATAGCCAAAGAGAAACAGTGGCAGGGTCTGAGAAAAGCCAACACGCAGAGTGGAAGATGGGTGGGTGGGCTAGAGAATTTCAAAGTGAGCGTTGGAAAGAACGGAAACCATTCCTCGTTTATACCACCAATGTTTCCCACTGGGCTGGGAGAAGAGCATGTGCCCTCTGATGAATGTTAGTAAACACAAGTCAGAGATTAGTGCAAAACAAGCATGATGGGAACTGTCTTGGCAATTACTGTGTTGGTGGTATCTGTTAGAGGGATATTTCAGAAGGTTGGGAGAAGGTGTTAATGTAAGGAAGGATTACATAAGGACAAGGACAAGGATGGGCTTAAGGTGAGTGGCTAGTGCAGAGGCCACAGATGGCAACGGAACACTGTGCAGCATTGCTTGAGAATAAAGAAGCTGACTACACAAAAGAGAAGAGAGGCTACTTAGGAACAACTTCACTGAGGAGAGGGATATGGGGAAACGGTGTGTGTTGTAGTGAAAGACCGTCATTGAATGGGAGTGACATGCAAGATACTCACCATGGAAATGTACTGTCCTGGGCGTTAGGGAGTCCAGACTCTACTCTCACTTTGTTACTCTTAAAGAATCTTTAGAAAACATTTTCTTTTTCTGAGCTCGTGTGTAAAATGAAGAGCTTTGTGTAGAAAGGGACTGCTTAGTTTATGGAAAAGAATTAATGGTATTTATACTTTCAGCTCTAACATTCCCATTGCTACTGGGCTTCATGGGTTAAAGCAAGGGAGAAATGGAAAATTATAACTTTAGATAAACATTGGATGATCTAGAGGAACAACAACAACAAAGCACCTTCTGTTTGACCCACAAGCAAAGGAGACATGTAGCTATCAATAAAGAGGTAATTTATTCATCAGATGGAGTGAGTAAAAATGCAAGAGTGACAACAAGCCCACTGGTTCAATCTCTCATCTCTCCTGTTGAGGTGGACTTTAACCTCGGTCCATGCATGTGTTTCCAGGAGCAGCAGTGTGAGAGCAGTGGATGCCAAGATGACCTGAGATCATAATTGGCCAGCGACTCTGCTGCCCTGCTGAAGGTCTTGCCAGGATGAATCAAAAGTCCAACTGGATCTCAGAGCAGCCTAGACACAGGTCTGACCTGATCACCTTGGTCCTTGGCTCTTCCTACTTTCCCCTCCTCATCCCCTCTGCTCTACTGGTTTGGATTCAATCCCAACCCTCAAGTTTCCTTCCTCCTCCAGGTATTAAGATGGAGACACTTCATGCTGGCGGCTTATTTGCATATCAGACATGCAAATTAGAAGGGGGAAACCTTATTACTATTGGTTCAACTGATCTATGCTGCCTAGGGAGACAAAGCTTAGTGAAACCAAAAGAATTAAAACATTTTGCAGTGGAGTCTTGCTGATTAATGCAACATGTCCAAGTTTCACTTCGTTTTTTAAAGTGAAGTAGTTTCAGTTCATACAAAACAGACACTTGTTATTTTCCCTTATCTCCTAATGTGATATAATCACAAGCAGCTTTCCAAAATCTCCTGTTAAAGAAGGTGGCAGCCTGACAATTGTGTGATGTGGTCCAAGGCAGTACAATTGCTGGCTAGAAGCCAAGGTACTTGTACCTTAGAGGTCAAGAGGAAAAAGCAGCCATTCTCCTGGAGGTGTAAAGATGACTGAGAGAATCCAGAATTTATGAGTGGAAGACATGACCTGCCAGTGTGATGGGATCTCTGATGCTTTGGTTGATTTTACCTTTTAAATGTTTACTTTTTTTCCTTTGAGTCATAATCAAAGTGTAACAAGGATACACGGAAAGAAGTGTCTTACAGTTGAAATTTATGTTTGAACCTTCGAGAATGATTTGTGTACTAGTCGTATCTCCCCTCAAGTATATGGTAGTTTACATGTGAATCTTCACATTCTACAAAATAATCTTTATTTTTCATCATGATAAGTCCCTCTGTACAGAATGAAGGGAAGAATGTTAGTGGACCTATGGAGCAGAACAATGTTTCTTAGTAATTTTTTATTATTACCTCATGAAGAACATTTTTGTTATGATTTTAAAATAATCTCTCCATGAACGTTTCCTGAGATATATATTTTATACATCTACTTGTGCGTATGGGAATTTTTAACACACGTCTAAGCAGTTTTTACCACCTTTGCAATCCTTGTTATGTGCATGCAGTAGAGAAAAGCCCATATGTTAAAGCCATGACATTGATATCATAAACAATTCCTTCTGTTTTCACATTGGAAATGAGGGAGGTGAAACTACCAAAGACCAGAAGCATGCCAACTACGTTACCATTAGAAACAACCAGCAAGAATCGGTGCAGGTTATCTATCCGTTGACACAGGTCTTGAATTGACCAGAAGGAGAGGTTTAATTCTTCCTGGAGCAACTACCCAGATGCAGACAAAGAGTGAAACTAATCCTTTCCCACACGCTCCCTACAAGATCCAACTGGCTCTCATTGAATCCTTGCTAGAGATTGTCACAGATTTCAAGTTGCGAGGGCCAATGAATCGAAATTTTGCACATATGTAATTATATTTTACAGTATATATTTTGTTCGTTCTTTAATCTATTTGCTCCAGGCTGGGTGGTGTGAACACAGACGCCAATGTTATAAAGCGCTAACCCTGCGGGTTCTTATACTGGGCCAAAAAACAACGTGGAAACAAGTCTATTTTGGTGACATTGATCAGAACCCTGTAGGAAAGAAGCAGATTTGGCCATGGGGCTGCGTAGAGCCTGGAAGATGAGCAGTGACATTGGAGCTAGTTCTCCAGTTCTCCATGATGACACAAGGGGGAAGAAGGAGGAGATGTACCATGTGAAAAAGAGATGTGGACAACCCTGACAGGCATAGCAATAGAAAAACAAGAGGAGGAGAGCAAACACTCACCTGCCAGGAGTTAGGAATTTAGGACCCAGAATACCTTTTTTGTTTTCTAGCTGTGAGATTTCTAGCTGTGGGGCCAGGACATCTGCTGTGAGGTTATGTTTTCTATACATGACAGGGAAGTTGTGATCATGGAATGTTAACATATTGTCAATTAAATAAGACCTATCCAATGACAATACCAGTTGACATGCCAATATGGATGGGGGAAATCTCACAAGGCCCCATCCTTGTATGAAAGTTACAGGTAATTAATGAGTGCTGAAGAAGGAAGAATTAGTCTTCTTTGAACCCCCAAATTACATATTTATTTGTGTGTGTGTGCATGTAGCAATGATAATTAAAGGAAAAAAAAATAAGAGTTTGAGCAGAGGAGCTACATAGAATGAAGAATGGAGGGAGAAATAACCATGTAAATATAATGCATAAAAATAAAAAATTTTAAAATTTTAGAAATGAACTGAGTTCTATTTTTCTTATGTTCTACTTACAAATCACCCTCCACATGTGATTTATATTTCACTGCTATAGAAAACTCAAGGATATTTGATTCCTATTTGGCCACAGAATTAATTCTTTTCTTTTTTACATTCAAATAAATACATCAAATTAGGTTATATGGGCACTTGCTGTGGTGCCCATCCTCACAGGTTGTTACCCATTTAACATTACTAAGAAACTGACTTTATGTTCATTAACTTCTTGGACTCTCTAGAGTGATTTCCATCACATTCTCAGTTTCAATGAAGAGATGGAAAGGAAAACATTTTAAATGGTGCAGTGTGTCTATCAAAATGAGTCTGATATGAGTCACGCTTTAGTGGTTATTCTATTCATGAAAATAGTCAAACTGTCTTTGCTTTAAAACTCAAAGTCAAAGTGAAAAATCTCGACCTCAAATACACACACACACACACACACACACACACACACACACACACATTAGTAAACAGCTTCACCCTTGTTAACCCTCAGCTGGCAGAAGTTATGATGTATGGGATTTCCTGGTATGAAACAGCTGTGGGTTTTGCCTTGTTGTGGAGATCTACGAGGACTCATGAAGAAAGAAAACTAGGACCAGCCTGTATGCTATAAATGTTCTCCAGGATTGGTTCTTAATAAAGAAGTGAGTAGACCAACTTGATGAAATTCCAGCCTTTAATTTTTCATGAAATTTGCAGGCAAATGGTGGGATCTAGAAAAGATCATTCTGAGTGAGGTATCCCAGAAGGAAAAAGACACACATGGTATATATTCACTTATATAGACCTATAAGATATGATAAACATACTGAAATCTGTACACCTAAAGAAGATAAACAAGAAAGAGGACCCTGGGTAAGATGATCAACCCTCACTTAAAAAGACAAATGGGATGGACTTTGGATGTAGGAGAAAACAGGTAACGGGACAGGAGCCTACCATTGGGGCCTCTGAAAGACCCTACCTAGCAGTGTATCAAAGCAGATATTGAGACTCATAACCAAACCTTTGGCAGAGTGCAGGGAATCATATGAAAGAAGGGAGAGTTCTTTGACCTGGGGAGGACAGGAGCTCCATAGAACCAAATATATCTGGGCACAGGGATTTTTTTGTGAGACTGAGACTTTTGTGAGACTTTCCCACCAAGGACCATGTATGGATATAACATAGAACCCCTGCTCGGATGTAGCCCATGGTAGCTCAGTATCCAAGTGGGTACCCTAGTAAGGGGAACAGGAACTATTTCTGACATGCACTCAGTGGCTGGCTCTTTGACCCCCTCACCCGAGGAGGAGCAGCCCTGCTAGGCCACAGAGGAGGACTTTGCAGCCAGGCCTAAGATACCTGATAAGCTAGGGTCAGATGAAAGGGGAGGAGGACCTCCCCTATCAGTGGACTTGGAAAGGGGTAGGGAGAAGATGAGGGAGGGAAGGTGGGAGTGGGAAGAAATGAGGGAGCAGGATACAGCTGGAACACAAAGTTAATAAACTGTAACTAATATTAAAAAATAAAAATTTAATTAAAAAGATAAGACAAAAAATAAAGATAATAGAAATTGGAAAAATATAGTAGTTAAAAAGTAGGATAAGTCAAATGAAAAAAAATAACTCTAGCATAAATCACATAAACACTTGTTGACTTCCATGAGCCTCCAATTAACAAAAACAGAATATAAAATACACCCATTTTAAAAATTCACAGTATTTATGAAATTTCATTTGGACAACTGATCTATTGCGTACTCTGTTAAGGCATGTTTGTCACTGATTGAAACAGAAGTTTCAAGTTAAGACATTTTTAAATTATTTATTTTATTTCTCTGAGATCATAATTACATCATGGTTACCTTTCCCCTGTCCTCTCTTCAAACTGTCCCAAGTACTCCTCCTTGATCTCTTTCAAAATAACAGCCTTTTTTTTTTAATTGTTGTTACACATACAGTTATATATTCCTAAATACAAATAAGTATGCACTGCTCTGTCTCTATACTGTCATTCGTATGTCTGTTTTCAGGGCTGAGAATTTGATGCTGGATAACCAACAACCAATTAATGTGCTCTTCCCTGAGGAAGACTGTTTCTCTTACTCTCAGCGTTCCTTGGGTGCCTAGCTCTTTATGTGTAGGGTTGAGGCGAATGGGAATTTCACCAGTCCACTTCAGCATGTCTATTATTGCTGTCTTTGTTCAGGTCATGTTTAGATAATCATATTGCTGAGATTTTCTGGGTATTTTTTCTGACTTTACTAGCAGACAGTCTCACAGAAAACTCCCTCATTCTATGGCTACTTCAACCCCCCTAACACCAACACCACACACAGGTCTTATGCAATGATCCCTGAGCTTCGGGTGCAAAAGTTATGGTACAGATGTGTCCTTTGTGATTAGCCTCTGCATTTTGATTGGTTATGGGTCTCTGTAATGGTATCAACCTCTTATAAAAAGAAGTTTCATTGGTTAAGTGTTATGATTACACTCATTTGTGGGTATAGGGACAAGCATTGGATGTAGTTAGGGATTATGCTGGGTTTGTAAAGTAGTGGCTGTAGGCTCTTCTCTGAAATCCATAGGTAGTTAGCTAAGTTTCCAGTACCAGGCATAATTTTCCTCTTGTTGAGTGAGTCTTAACTCCAATTACAGAGCTGTTGGTTACCACCATGATATGAGTGTCACTACTGAACTTTATTGATTGATTGATTGATTACAATTTTTCACTTTGTATCCCTGCTGTAGCCCCCTCCATTGCCTCCAAATCCTACCCACCCTCGCTCTTCTTCCCCTATGTTCCTCCTCTAGTCCACTGATAGAGGAGGACCTCCTCCTCCTCCATCTGACCCTAGCCTATTAGGTCTCATCGGGGCTAGCTGCATCATCTTTTTCTCTGGCCTGGAAAGGCTGCATCCCCCAGGGAGAGGTGATCATGTCTGAGTTCATGTCAGAGACAGCCCCTGACCCCCTTACTAGGGAACCCACTTGGAAATTGAATACATTATGGGCTTCATCTGAGCAGAAGTTCTAGGTCCTCTCCACACATGGTCCTTGGTTGGTCCTCCTCTGCAGTAATTATTGCCCCCTTGGGCAAGTAATCTAATTTAAAAATGGGATAAAGAGCTAAACAGTGAGTTCTCAACAGAGGAGATATTGAATGGCAGAGAAACACTTAAAGAAATGTTCAACGAACTTAGTCAACAGGGAAATGCAAATCAAAATGACCCTGAGATTCCACCTCACACTCATCAGAATGGCTAAGATAAAAAAAAAAACAAAAAAAAAAAACTGAAGGGATGATGCATGTTGAAGAGATTATGGAGAAATGGGACCCCTCCTCCATTGCTGGTGGGAATGTAACCTTGTACAACCACTTTGGAAATCAATCTGGTGCTTTCTCAGAAAATTAGGAATAGTGCTGCCTCAAGATCCAGCTATACCACTCCTGGGCAGATATCCAAAAGATGCTAAAGCATACAAAGACATTTGACCAACTATGTTCATACTACCATTATTCATAATAGCCAAAATCTGGACACAACCTAGATGTCCCTAAACTGAAGAATGGATGCAGAAATTGTGGTACCTTTACACAATGGAACACTACTCAGCAATTAAAGGCAAGAAAATCATGAAAATTTCATGCAAATGGTGGGAACTAGAATAGATCATCCTGAATGAGGTAAACCAGAAGCAGAAAGACACACATGGTATATACTTACTTATAAGTGGATATTAGACATATAATATATGATAAATATACTAAAACCTAAAATCTATAGTCCTAAAGAAGCTAAACAACAAAGAGGATCCTAGGGAAGTGGCTGAAACCTCACTCAGAAGGGCAAACAGGATAGACATCAGAAGGAGGAGAAAACAAGGAACAGGACAGGAGCCTTCTACAGGGAGCCTTTGAAAGGTTCTTCCCATCAAGGTATCAATGGAGATACTGAGACTCACAGCCAAACTTTGGGCAGAGTTCAGAGAACTTTATGGAAGAACAGGGAGGTAGAAAGACCTGGAGGGGACAGGAACTGCACAAGCAGAGCAGCAGGGCCACTACTGAACTCTTCAGTTTATTGTGTCATGCTGGTGTTTATTGTGGTTTACAGGTGTCAGTTGTACAAGAATGTTGGGTGCTTTTGTCTTTGGGAAGCTTGTATGGTGCCTTCTGATACCATGAAACCTAGTGTTCTTCCAGGTTAGTTCTAGCTGTAAGGCTCCTGGGTCCGGTGTCTGCAGTCTGATATAGACTGTATTAGACTGTATACCTCCTGGGGGCAAACAAAGGCAATAACAATATCAATAGCTTATAATGTTGTGGAAATCTCGTGAACAACCAACAATTCAAAATGGGCTTCTTTTGACCAGTGTTGAAGGTTTTTTTTTTTTTTTTTTTTTTTGGTAGTCTGTCTTTAGCTCTTGAAGGGAACATTGTTACCCCAAATGAAGAAAATTTCTTTAACCACTATATGTATATTCATATACAGACTTACTTGTTTTATGAATTCTTACAGCTAGGTCATAAATATTTATTCCTCATGACATTATCAGACATTCTTACTGTTATTTTAGGCTCCCCTTCTGTATTTATCTCCCTACACACTCTCTAATTAGAGCCCCTCACCCTGCATTTTCTTTTTTTTACCTTTAAATTTTTTATTATTATTAATTATTTTATTCACTTTGCATCCCCCCATAACCCCCCTCCCGATCCCACCCTCCCTCCCCTTTCTTTACGCATGTCCCTCCCCAAGTCCACTGATAGGGGAGGTCTTCTTCTCCTTCCTTCTGATATTTGTCTATCAGATCACATCAGGAGTGGCTGCATTGTCATCTGTGGCCTGGTAAGGCTTCTCCCCCCTCAGGGGGACATGATCAAAAAGCAGGCCAATCAGTTTATGTCAGAGGCAGTCCCTCTTTCCATTACTATGGAACCCACTTGGACACTGAACTGTCATGTGCTACATCTGTGCAGGGGTTCTAGGTTATCTCCATGAATAGTCCTTGGTTGGGGTATGAGTCTCTGGGAAGATGCCCCTGTGTTCAAATTTTCTGGTTCTGTTGCTCTCCTTGTGTGGTTCCCGTACTCTCCAGATCCTACTTCCCACTTCTTACATAAGATTCCATGCACTCCGCCCAACCATCATAAGTCTCAGCATCCACCCCGACAGTCCGCAGGGCAGAGCCTCCCCCCCTCCCAGAGGCCTTCCCTGGCAGGCCCCTAGGCTGTTTCCCACTTTCTTCTTCTTCTGATGTCCATCCTCTTTGCCCTTCGGGATGCGGATTGAGCATTCTAGTCAGAGTCCTCCCTCTAGATCAGTTTCTCTATATGTACAGATTTTAGTAGATTTATCCTATATTATATGATTTCCCCTGATAAGAATACTTGTACTACGCCATACCAGTCTCCATTGCTCACCCTTCCCCACCCCAGCAGTGGTACGTTTTTATTCTCATTGTTTCTCTGCAGTTACTCTAGCATACTCATAGTTGAAGATTTGGAGTGAGGAGCCTCAGATAAAACAAAACATGTGGCATAGTCTTTTTGTGGCTGGGTTGCCTCACTAAATATGATATTTTCTAGTTCCGTCCATTTACCTATAAATTTTATGACTTCATTTTGTTTATATCTTAATAGTATTCCATAATGCAAATGAATCATGTTTCCTTCCTTCCTTCCTTCCTTCCTTCCTTCCTTCCTTCCTTCCTTCCTTCCTTCCTCCCTCCCTCCCTCCCTCCCTCCCTCCCTCCCTTCCTTCCTTCCTCCCTCCCTTCCTTCCTTGCTTTCTTTCACTTAATTATTCACTTTACATCCCAATTGTAGTCCACTCTCTTCTCTCCTCCCTGTTCCACCCTCCCTCTCTCTTCCTCCTGTCTACCCTTCCCTATCCCTTGGAAAAGAGACCCCCTAATCCACTCTAGCACATTGAGTCACATAGGATTGAGCACATCATCTTCCAAGGTGGCCTGGCAAGGCAGCCCCATGAGGGAGAAGTGATCAAAAAGCAGACAACAGAGTCCATATCAGAGACAGCCCCTTATCTTCCTTTTAGGCCACCCATATGAAGACCAAGCTTCCCATTGGCACATACGTGTAGGGGCTAGGTCTACTCCACGCATGGTTCTTGGTTGGTGCTTCAGTCTCCACAAGCCCCATCCCCCACCAGCTCTGGTTAGTTGGCTCTGTTAGTCTTGGGGAGATTTTGTCCCCTTTGGGTCTTTCTATCTTTCCATCTACTCTTCCACAAGACTCCCTGTGCTCCAGGCTTAAAGTTTGGCTGTGAGTCTCAAGTTCAGTTTCAGTCTGCTCTTGGATGGAGCCTCTCAGAAGACAGGTGTACTAGACTCCATCTGCAGGCATAGCAGGGTGTCAGTAACAGCGTTAGTGGTTGGCTCTCTCCCATGGGTGGGTCTCAGGATGGACATTCCCTTATCTCTGTTTTATCTTTATCCCTGCAGATAAGTGAGTGTGTTGGTGATGTTCTCTCTCCACTAGGAGTCCTGTCTAGTTAGAGGATGGCCTCTTCAGTCTCCATGACCCTGTCCACTACGACTCTCAGCTTGAGTCACCCCATATCCTCCCAGGAACTCATCCTGTCTTAGATCTCCTGCTTGTCTTAGATCTCCTGCTTGTCTTAGATCTCCTGCTTATCTTAGATCTCCTGTTTGTCTTAAAGATGCATCCACCCATGGTTTCTCTTTTCTCCGCAAGCCCTCTGTCCTTCCCCTGCCCTGACTCTTCCTACATTTGATACCCATTTCCTTCCACATTCCTTCTCCTATCCTGTTCTCTTTCTTCAACCTCTTCCATTGTCTATTCTGTTTTCCCTTCTGAGTGATATTCAAGAATCCTCCCTTAGGCCCTCTTTGTTACTTTGCTTCTTTGGGTCTGTGAATTGTAGTCTGGCTACTCTGTACTATATGGTTAATATCCGCTTATAAGTGAGTACGAACCACGTGTGTCTTTCTGTGTCTGGGTTACCTCACTCAAGATGATCTTTTCTACTTCCAACCAATTGCTTGCAAATTAATGAATCCATTTTTATTATCCATTAGTCAGTTGAGAGACATTTAGGTTTTTCAATTCCATAGCTATTATGAATAGCAGCAATGAACATGGCTGAGTAAGTAAGTGTATGTAGAGTAGGATATGAAGGATTTAGGACATATGCTAAGGACTTTAATAGCTGAGGTACATGGTAGATTTGTTTTGAGCTTTTTGAGAATTATCATTACTAATTATCGGAATGGCCAGACCATATCATTCTTCAAAAATACAGAAAAATCTATCTTAAAATAAATACAAAACCTAAAAATGCCCTTGTCATTCACAAACAATCTTGGTTAAAAAGAATAGTGCTAGAAGGATTTCTTCTCCAGTTCTGAGTATATCTTAAAGAACCACACTAATAAAAACAATATGGTATTGACACAAAAATAGACATGTAGACCAATGGAAGAAAGTTGAAGTCCCAAACATAAGAAGTATACATAGCCTTGGCCATGTAATATTTGAAATAATGACAATATCCTAGTGAAAAGAAATTGCATGAAACAAACAGTGCTGAGAAAATTAGATGTCCACAGGCAGGAGAATGAAACTAGACTCATATCTATAACCTCCCCACCTTCCATGAAAAAAAAATGAATTAAAGCCCTAAACACAGAACTTGAAGCACTAAAGAAAACCGGGGCAGTATCCTGTATAATATAGTTGTAGGAAAAGACTTTCTGACTAGGACTTCATTTGCCCAAGAATCAAGCCAACAATTGACAAGTGTGACTTCAGAAAACTGAAGAGCTTCTGCACAGATAAACAGTAATTGAGGAAGAGAAAGCCCAGCTATTCATCTGACAAGAGAATATATATCTAGAGTGTATAAAGATTTCAAAACAACAAACAGCAGCAACAACCCTTTCAGAAATGCTCTTGGGACCCAAATAGAGAGTTCTCAAAGAAAAAAAAAATAGCTAACAAATATCTTCTAGGAAATTATCATCCTCCCCAGCAATTAGGGAAATTTTGCAATTTCATTTTACCTCAGTCAGAATGGAAAAGATGAACAGGACAACTAACAACAAATGTCAGAACAGATGTGGGGAAAAGGGAATCATCACTCTGTACTGATTAGATTAATACATTTTAAAAAATACACTTTAAGAGGATTCCACGGACCTGACAGTTACAACGGTTCTCATTCTTTTAAAGCATAATTGACTTAACATTATGTAATAACTCATTTCTTGGAGAAGAATTTATAGCTTCTCAGATAACTTCACAGGAAAGACTTGGAGTTGAGAAAATGGTTGGGAAGTTACCACATGCTGCTACCATGTTTAACTGTGCACATATCCTTTGCTCTCTATTTAAAACTTATTGTCATGTCAAGGCACTAAAGACAGATTTGGAGGAGTACCTGGATCACTTTTTTCCTCTTTTAAGCATGGCCACAATAATAAATGTCCTTATTCTAATTTTCACCAATGAAACAACTTTATAGAGACCACAAAAGTTGGTACACAAATGACTTATGGTACATCAAAATCAAAACTAAGAAGTCTAGAAAATTCTGTGGTTGTCAAGTTGGACAACATAACTGTCTTTGGACAGTGGTGGTAGGAAGCAAAATTATTTCTTCAACAATAACTTTAAAAAAGTTTTTGTCTCTGGAAACAAAAATATATTGGATGGATAATCATGACAGCAAAGTATATTCTGGCAGTGATTTAGCTATCATGACTTAAGTATTTATTATAGCTGTCATTATCGCAAGGTATGATAACACTTAACCAACCCATCTAAAATAAGTTTTATCACCAAGAAACTAGTTTGAACATATTTTTAAGTCTAGAATTCATATTGTACTTTATCATTTAAAGATTCCGTCTGCAGCCATTTTTATTCTCAGGGACATAAGTGTGATAAAAAAATGTATTCTAGAACAATTCTTCAGGTTTTTCTATTAAGTTCATCATTTCTATCCACTCTTAGCAACTTTATATAATTTTATTTTTAAGGTATTTCCTCAGGGAGGAATATAAGAACAGAAATCAAAGATTGACTCAAATTAACTCTTAATTTTCCAAACCCCCAAACAATAAAGACCTAATATTAGTTACTCCCAAGATATTATAAAACAAATCAAAACAAGAAAACAAAAGAACTAAGCAGTGAACTCTTTAAATATGACAATATCTCTTTTCAAAATTTCTTTTGTCTTTATACTATTTTTTATTAATTAATTAATTTATTTATTTATTACAATTTATTCACCTTGTATCCCAGCTGTAGCCTCCTCCCTCATCCTCTCCTAATTTCACCCTCCCTTCCTCTTTTCCTCCCTTGCCCCTCCCCAAGACAACTGATAAGTAAGGTCCTCCTCCTCTTCCATCTGACCCGAGCATATCAGGTCTCATCAGGACTGGCTGCATTGTCTTCCTCTGTGGCCTGTTAAGGCTGTACCCACCTCAGTGGAAGATGATCAAAGAGCTAGCCACTGAGTTCATGTCAGAGGCAGTCCCTGTTCTTCTAACTAGGGAACCCACTTGGATACTGAACTGCAAGGGTTCTAGGGGTTCTAGGTTATCTCCATCCATGGTCCTTAGTTGGAGTATCAGTCTCAGAAGACACCTGGGCCCCGAATTTTTGGTTTTGTTGCTCTTCTGGCAGAGCTTCTGTTCCTTCCAGGTCTTTCTATCTCCTCCGTCTTTCATAAGATTTCCTGCACTCTGACCAAAGCTTGGCTATCAGTCTCAACATCTACTTCAATATCCTGCTGGATAGTCTTTCAGAAGCCCTCTGTAGTAGGATCCTGTTCTGTTCCCTGTTTTCTCCTTCTTCCAATGCCTGTCCCATTCCCTTTTCTGAGTGAGGATTGATCATCTTACCCAAGGTCCTCCTTCTTGATTAGCTTCTTCAGGTGTACAGATTTTAGTATATTTATCCTCTATTATATGTCTAATATCCACTTAAAGGTGATTATATACCATGTGTGTCTTTCTGCTTCTGGGATACCTCACTAAGGATGATCTTTTCTAGTTCCCACCATTTGCCTGCAAATTTCATAATCTTTGTTTTTAATTGCTGATTAGTGTAAATTCCATTGTGTAAATGTGCCACAATTTCAGAACACCAACAACACAGGCTCTAGGATCAACAATGAATAAATGGGAACTTATGAAACTGAAAAGCTTCTGTAAAGCAAAGGGCACTGTCATAAGAACAAAACAACAGCCTACAGACTGGGAAAGGATCTTCACCAATCCTATATCTGACAGAGGGCTAATATCCAGAATATAAAAAGAACTCAACAAATTTAAAAAGCAACAAATCAAGGAATCCAATTAAAATTGGGGTGCAGAACTAAACGGAGAATTCTCAATAGAGGAATATTGAATGGCAGAGAAACACTTAAAGAAATGATCAGCATCCTTAATCATCACGGAAATGCAAATCAAAATGACCCTTAGATTTCACCTTACACCCATCTGAATGGCTAAGATCAAAACCTCAAGTGACAACACATGCTGGAGAGATTGTGGAGAAAGGGGAACCCTCCTCCACTGCTGGTGGGAATGTAAACTTATACAACCACTTTGGAAATCAATCTGGTGCTTTCTCAGACAATTAGGAATAGTGCTTCCTCAAGATCCAGCTGTTCCACTCCTAGGCATATGTCCAAAATATGCTTCAGTACACAGTAAGGACATTTGCTCAATTATGTTCATAGTAGCTTTATTGGTAGTAGCCAGAATCTGGAAACAACTAAGGAATGGCTACAATGTCTCTAATGGAAAGGGGGAGATTAAAGTGGAGATTTCTTCTGACACAATGTTTGTATTGCAAATACTGCACGGAATAGAAGTGTTTGAGTAGGTGCAACATGTGTTATCTAACCTTTTCACGTCTCTAATTCTAGTTTGAAGTCACCTGACTAATTCTTGGGTACATCAGTTGATAGTAGTTTAGCTATCAAAACCAAAAATTTCTAGAAGCCAGATGGAACCTGTGAACAAACAATGGATGAAGGTATAATGACAGTTTAAGCCAAGTAACCGTATAATTTCTTGAAACATAATAATCACCCAGTGAGATTGAATAACAATACAGGTAAAAAAAAAAAAACACATTGGTACAATTGGTGTAACAAGACTTTTCAAACCAACCAAGATGAGATTTATGTTCTCATGAATTTTGATCAATAGATAAAAGAAGCATCATGCCAGAAATGGATGGAGTAAGCTCTTTATGAAGTGCTGGACATTGTGATCTCTTAGACAGCAAAAGTGTTACTGGGTCCTGCCATTTCTCTTGGTTACCCTACAGAACTTGATAGTAAAACCACATTGTGGAACATACCACATGTGATGAAACAAGCTGCTGGGACAGTATCTTTATTCCCATAAGAGAGCATTCATTGTGCTAGGAGGTGCTGTGAACAGTACCAGAGGAGAAACATAGCCATTGATTTTACAATTGTGAACCTGTGAGCTACAGTAACCACTGCCCTGATAAGGCATACCCACTGTTACATTCGTAGCATAAATGTTATGGTAGCAACCAATCGATTTCTGGTTAGATTTAAGGTCTAATCGGCAATATGAAAATCATACCTAGCACAGCTGTCTGAGTCAATGACCTGTGGGCAGACAAGCCTTAGGACCTGTGATAGAACCTACTACTATTATTGTGTTAAATTGACAGAGCATTGAAACAACTTCTCATATCTTAGCACTATACATGCAAATTGGGAATCTTTTAACCTCATCAGAAAAACTTAGTTTCTTTTTGCAGTAAATATCAATTGACATAGAAACCAAGACTGACCAAAATGCAGAAAATGAGAGAATGCAGAATAATCAGTCCTAAAAGGGACATGTATGTCACACTCTTTCTTCCTAAGGTTCAGGAATCATTACAGAAGAGTTGGGGGGAAAAAGATCTTAAGAGCCAGAGTTGTGGATAACAGTGGGACATGCTTTTCTGAGCACAACCAGGCAGATGGACATATGAACTCAGAGTGGTTGTGACAGCACGCACAAGGCCTTTGCTAGCTAAAGCCAGGTAAAGGAGGGAGATAGGCACAAACTGCCAACTGTGATAGGAAGCTTTTTGCAATTGACAGATGGTGGGAGAGGAGTTGGCTTTAAGGCTGTGACCCATGGTAGGTGAAACCTTTCCCAATTGAATGCCATGCACCCAAGGGTATAAGAACACGCGTAGTGGATTTGATACATTTAATAAAATGAAAAGTGGAAACAAATTTGGGTGGGTAGGGGTATCTGTGGTGTGTTGAGGGAGGGGTGGGTATGAGACAAACACATCCTGAAAATTTCTCAAGAAATAATAAATAAATTAAACCAAATAAAAAGAAAGAAGAGGTCAATTTACTATATTCAGTGTTTCACCATTCATGTTAACATGACGTTCGGATAACCTTTTAAAAAAAAAAAAAGCAACTCAGAATCCATTTCTAAATGAATGCTTTCCATTTGATCCTTGACTTCCGAGTATTTCCACATTTAACTTTCTTTTGGGAATTAAAGATGAATATCACTAGGAACTATTAAAGTCTGACCCTAATGAATAAAGATAATATCATTCCAACAAAAAATGTTTTTTTTTCAAATGCGAAATAAAGGTATTTTTGCTAAGTATATGACATATCACAGAACAAAAGCAACAATGTGGCAGAGATATCAAATTTAAAGTACAGTTCATAAAAGGAACATGGGTGTCAATTTTTCTTGTTTACCATCTGAACCTCAAATTGAGTTTCATTTTGTGATGTGCTCTCTGATGACCGGGCTCTGTAGCGTAAGGTTTTGAGCGGTTGTAATGGGCTTCTGACAAAGAAAAAATTTACTTCTAAGATGTTCTGGTTGGGTTTTTCCCATCTTTTAACCATTTCTTTATTATTGTACAATTTAAGAAACATGAAAGTTGTTTTTGTTTTGTTTTGTTTTGTTTTTTTACCCCCATGGCAACGGGCAAAGAGAAACTTTGATTGGTGGTGCTGTTCTTACATCAGCCAAGGGCAAAGCAGGTGGCTGTCCTTTGTTTATTTTAGCTTGTTGACTGGCTTGGAGGTCAAAGCTGTTTTAACCTAGGACACATGAAACCCAAGCCAATCAAATCAAGCCAATCAAATCCAGGCAGCCCAACACCACAGGAGGAAGACAGGCAGATACCTGAGTTCTGCCATGCCACACAATGCTGTTGGGGAAAGATGGCCTCTGCCCCAATGGCACATCCGGCCATAGACACAGAGACTCTCCCCTAACATCACTCAGTGCAGCATGTAAAGTGGGAGACAGACAGAGGAGGTCAACCACATCACCATGTCTGCCATGTCAACCACAGACCTGCCCTCTCCACAGACATGCCACAGCCAGGCCATAGACACCTGCTTGCTGAAGGATGCTCCTGGGAACCCATCAGCCATGTGACCAACCTGCAGCTGGAGCCGCCGAAGTGTGCATGCATGTGGTGCGCAGATGGTAAAGAGAGAAAAGTGGAGCAGCTTGAACACTCTAAAGAGAGACGGAACTGCGGTCTTGAGACTGGAGAGCAGAGCCTGTTGTGAGTGGCCAGCTCTACCACCTGTGTCCACCAGAGGACATGGGGACTCCTGTGATCTGGCACCTGCAGGGAACCAGGTGAGCAGAAGTGGCCCCATCCCTCAGCGCCTGCGGCACTCTGGAGAGCTGGCTCCACCTCTCACTGGCAGCAGCACTTAGGAGAGAAAGACCCCGTGCTTCACCCCGGCAGCACAGTAGAGCTTATCCAGGTAAAGGAAACATAGGTGAGCCTTCCTGAGAGCAAGAACGTGGGAGAACTCTTGTCTGTCCTGAGGTGGCATGGGTAAAGGAGGGGTAACCTCCCCCTCCTCACCTGTGATAGGGAGAGCTGGCTCTGAGGGCATGAGAAGGGGAGAGATAGTCCTGCCCCCTTCTCTGGCTGTAGCTCTCTGAGAGGGAGCCCTGTAGCTCACCTGGGCAACATATTGAAGTTGACCTCAATGGCAAAGCCACAGACGAGCTAGCCCTGAGGGTGTGAGAGAAGGAGAGGGGGCCCAGACCCTCAAAAGCTGCAGCACTTGGGAGAGTGGGCCCTGTCTTATTACTGGACATCACAGTAGAGCTGACCCTGGGGCATGGGGGGACAGTGGGCCTTCCCGAGGGCAGGAGAGCAGGAGAGCCACCTCCTGCCAGTGGCAGCATAAGGCGGTGTAGCTGAAGCAGTTCTGGAGAGCTCACCCTGATGGTGCGGTTAAGGGAGAGCCGGTGTGCTGAAAAGCTCAGCTACCACTCAGGCCCCGATCCAGGGCTCTGAGATGCTCCACCCGCAAAATACATAACACCTGCCAGCGGTTGGGATGTGTAAAAGGGCCGCTCCTGCTGATTCAAAGAATCCTCATGATATGGGACAACCTCAGGATAACCTGCAGGAGGTCCAGTGAAGATCCTATATTAATGGTGTCACAGAACACAGAGATCTTGAACAAGACCAATGGCTGTGTTGGTTTTGGTTTCTGCTTGTTTGTGTGTGTTTGTTTTATTTTTGGAGTGAGGTTGCGAGGGTGAAAAGTGGATATGAGGGGACAGAGAGATGAGTAGGATTGAGGTGCATGATGTGAAACTCAATAAAAAGTAAAAAAAAAAAGTTTTTATAGTGACAGTTGACAAATATAACTAGTATAGTTATATGTAATATACGGAAAATTGTAAACTATAATCTGCACCACATATTAAAGATATAAACAAATATAAATCTACAAATAATTTGCTTATTTCATGAATAAAATTCCTTTGCACATATTTTGTCACTTTAATGACTTTTATATCTTGCTGCTCTATATAGGATGATTATTGAAGCTCATTTTCTCCAAGTGTGTCTGGCAGAACACTAGACCAGGAGAAACGCTGGATCGAAAAAATAGCCATTGTATATTCTGAGGTTGAGATCATTTGGAAAAACAACCATATAGTTTTAAGGGCTCACAAGTTATAATTTATCTCTTCAAGCTGATGCATAGATAGAAATCTTTGACATTTAGATAACATAGCCCTTCTGATGCTTCTTTTGCAAAGCTTTCTAGGTCCTACGAATCCTTTTATTAGTGTTCTTTAAAATTAGCATATACTGGAATACACTTTGCTTAAATCTGATCTTTATGGCACTGTATCATTGATGGGGGTTTTCTGAGATTTCTAATTAATGGTAGCACACATGTAATTGATGAAGTGGTAGCACTGCACAGATCATGACATCACAGAGCTGACTGACAACTTACCTGCGGATGTTAAGTCCAGACATGGAAGACTGGGCTGGCACATCTCGACTACCCTGTTTAATTTCTCCTGCTCGTAGAGGGTAGGAGGAAGACTGCAGTTTTATTCTTGTTTTTGATTAATTTCTATTGACATGATATTGAGATGGAGTCCAAGCTTGAAACTGTACGGTTTTGTTTTTGTTTTCTTATTTTTTATTTTTTTTCAATGCAGTTTATTCAGGAAACTTGAACAATCATCTGACCCTGGGGAAAGCCAGCCCACAGCTTAAATAGCCTCTGGGTAGCCAACCCCAGTGTGCCACGTGGGCAATGCAGATAGGTCCACATACCAGGAAGCAAGCCAGATCCTCAGCCTTAGCCAAATGTGGAATTGTTCGTGACAGAGAGCACTCACCATCGGGAAGGTGGAAGGCGGAAACCAGCTCCATCTTTAAAGCATAGCATTCCGCAGCTCTCTACAGTTCCCCCTTTTTGTTTTAGACGCATCAGGCAAGAGTAGAGGTCTGATCTCTGATATTAGAAATAAATTGGGACTTTGTACCGATGTTCATTTAGGTGTCATCCACCCAAAGAGCATCAGACCCGTCTGATACCTTTTTCTCAGAGGCGGGACCTGGGGCATCAACCTGCATGCAATCAGACTTGCTGTTCTCTGGGTCCAAAGCGGCTGACCCTGAGTGCAGTGCTTAGCCTCGCATCCTGAGCGTAACATTTTAGCTTCCATGCTTGGGGAGAATGTCCTGCTTCAATGGCTGTAAAGGCCTGAATGGTCATGGCTGCATTACGCTGTTGTGAGACTCTAATCTTGCATATACCCCACAGGCAAACCAAGGGGACCAACACCAGAAGGCCTGCTAACGCTCCCATGCCCGCCCATTCCTTCAGATGATTCATGGCTGCAGCAATCCATGTTGATAATCCTGTGGCTAGTCCTGCGTCCACTCTGGTAGAATTTACCGTGACAATGGCCACTCTCAGCTGCTCCATCATAGTATCGAATTCTCCAGTCCAATTACCTAAAATATAGCTAGACAATTGTTTAGACAGATTTGCAGCACAGGAAAAATTCTCATGTTGTATGCTAGTGACACAAAGTCCAACATACTTTCATTGACAGCCAGGTTGAGCGATTTGCCATAGGGCATCAATTTGCTCCTGCACGAGGTCAATCCTCTGATTGAACACCATCAAGCTTCCTTTTAGTTGAGCATTAATTCCTTTTTGTACATCTAAGGCATGAGCTACATTGGCTAAAAAATTATTCAGGGTCTGAGCAGTCTGCACAGTATGACTCATGGCTAATGCCGCGGTGGTAGCTCCAACAGCCGCCTGGCGCTTTCTCAGACAACTAGGAATAGTGCTTCCCCAAGATCCAGCCATACCACTCCTAGGCATATATCCAAAAGAGGCTCAAGTACACAAAAAGGACATTTGCTCAACCATGTTTGTAGCAGCTTTATTTGTAATAGCCAGAAGCTGGAAACAACCCAGATGCCCCTCAACTGAAGAATGGATGCAGAAATTGTGGTACATCTACACAATGGAATATTACTTAGCAATGAAAAATAAGGAAATCATGAAATTTGCAGGTAAATGGTGGGACCTGGAAAGGATCATCCTGAGTGAGTTGTCCCAGAAGCAAAAAGACACACATGGTATATACTTACTCATATAGACATACAACATAGGACAAACCCACTAAAACCTGTACATCTAAAGAAACTAAGCAAGAGAGAGGACCCTAACTAAAATGTCCAATCCCCATCCTGAAAGGCAAAGAGGATGGACATCAGAAGAAGAAGAAAACAGGAAACAACCTAGGAACCTACCACAGAGGGCCTCTGAAAGCCTCTGCCCTACAGACTATCAAAGCAGATACGGTTTTGTTTTTGTTGTTGTTTTTGCTGTTGTTGTTTGCCCCAGGCCTTCCCAAGTGCTTAGATGTTAGGCATGGACCACCATACTGAGTTGAGGTTTACAGTGCTAAGAGATTGTAATTCTTCAAAAATAGTTTAACCAATAAATTTATTGGAAAAATTCAAAGTTTTGTGCACTTCTTTCTTTTTTGTTCTCATTTTCTAAAAATTTATTTATATTTTATAAATTACATTTTATTTACTTTGTATCCCTGTTGTAGCCCCCTCCCTCATCCCTCCCAACACTACCCTCCCTCTCTCATCTCCTCCCATGTCCCTCCCCAAGTCCATGGATAGGAGAGGTCCTCCTCCTCTTCCCTCTGGCCCCAGCCTATCAGGTCTGGCTGCATTGTTTTCCTCTGTGGCCTGGTAAGGCTGCTCCCTCATGAGGGGGAGGTGATCAAAGAGCCAGTCGCTGAGTCATGTCTGAGACAGTCCCTGTTCCCCTTACTCGGAGACCCACCTGGAGACTGAGCTGCCATGGGCTACATCTGTGCAGGGGTTTTAGGTTATCGCCATGCATGGTCCTGTGTTGGAGTATCTGTCTCAGAAAAGACCCCTGTGCCCAGAATTTTTTGATCTCTTTCTCTCCTTGTGGAGCTCCTGTCCCCACCAGGTCTTCCTATTGCATGTTTTGAGAGCTAAGAAGCTGCCAAGTGTGTTATGTTAGCATAGATTCTTGGGTGAATATGGCTAACTACCATTGTAAAACTCCAAAAGTAAGAATGAACTTGAAAGCATGCAGGAAATTTGGTGATACATAGTCAGAATTGTGTCACTATTTCCACATCTACATAATATAGTGGACGCTCCTTGTCAAGGGTCACGTGGTACAGATTGTTTTGACTCCTTGCCTTCAGCATGATCAAAAAAAAAAAAAAAACCCCACATAGTTATTTGGGTCTCTTTCCCCCCTATATTTTTGCATTTCAAAATAAAAGCTAGCATATGACAGTATCAAAAACACTTTGCCTCTATAAATACTGTAAAATCTACCATAATTTTTCATGTTTTTTGAGGCTCTAGTAACATTTCATGGGTATCTAGTTATTCAGTATTTTCAGTTCCTCACATGGACCATTTAACTGGTTACATTTCCTGCTATAATGCTTCATGTCTTACATTATTTTGGATGATTAAAATTTATAATGTCTGTTGCATATCATTTAATTTTATAACCAAAACCTTGTCAAGTTGATATTGATGCTTGGTTACATAGAATATATAGATACTGTGCCATTGGATAAATGCCTTTACCCTTTTACATTATTTGTTACATCGTGGATTATTTTCCAAGCAAATCATCATTTCAATGATCCCATCAACTGTACACTCTCTTCACAGAAACCCTTTTTTCCTCCTCTAATGCATGGCTACTTCCAGTTTGAAAGAAATAAATGCTCACATGTGAGAAGCTGCTGCTCTACAAGATCAATTTCTCTCTCTTCCCAGATCGGATGACTCGTGTATAGAATTCACATTTTCATTATAGTTTCCGCACCGATCTCATGCAGAATTCCATTTCGCCCTCATGTTTCTTAAATGGAATGAGCAGGTAGTAGTGTTGCGTTAGCAATCTGCAGACTTGCATACATACACTGCAGACAATATTTCAGAAAGATGAAAACTTCTGCTCTTGTGGAACCCTTTACAGTTATTACAGTATTCACTCTTCCCACACGCATTCTGTGTAACTTGGACTTCTCCAAGAGCCTGTTTCCAGTGGGAATACTGTGTACAAAATCATCAAATCTGTACTATGCCATTGTTATTGTTTCTCACCGCTTAGAAGGGAGATGTCTGTCTGTCTGGAATACTGCTACATAAAATGCCTTTTTCTGTTTGTCATTTTCATTCAATTCCATGAGGTTATGTTTCTCTCCTTGCTTCCCAAATGATGGTAGCCAAATTGAATAGAAGTGATTCCCCAATTGATATGTGCAGAAAAGGATTTTATTATTAATCTTTCAAGTGTTTTCTCTCTTGATAAAAGGTTGTAGGAGAAATGGTGCTATGGTATAGGAAGCATATAGAATTGGTTCAAAATGCTTATGCACAGATCCTGGCTCTGTTGTTTATTAGCTAAGGGAGTGGAAGGGAGTATGAACTGACCTTGTTTAGCACGTTTTATAATCTAAAATGAAGTCAGAATATGGAATTAGGATTCTTTAGTATAAGGAAGACAATAAAATATCCCATAGATTTTTTTTCTATAAATATTAGTGCCATATATTCTTAACACCATTGCAACTAATATATCTCTCTGCTCTTGATCTTTTCAACATACATCCAAATATAAACATAAATTCCTGTTACAGAGTGGACCTAACATAGAGTTATAGATACAAAGTTAAGCTTTACCTGAAAATCTATAGTCATTGATTTGATTATAAATTGAACAATAAAATCATAGCTTAATTTTCAGAGGAAATAAAGTGTTACAAATTTCTTTTGTGTGTGCCTGACTGATAAATCTATTGTAATTTTATCTATTAGACTGTGGTCATTAGCAATATCTAGTAGATGACTAAACTAATGAGTGGCAGATATTATTAGGAACTATAGGCATCGTTGGGGCATTCTTGGTGTTAATTATCAACTTGATAGAGTTAGAATCACCTGGGAGATGGGCTGAATGGCATGCTTTGGAGGGTAATCTTGGTAATGTTAAGTGATGTTGGAAGAGCTTCCCACTGTGGGTGGCACCATTTCCTAGTGGGGATCTTTAACAGTACACATGGAGAAAGGGGACTGAGCCACAATGCACACTCACTGCTCTCTGCTCCCAACTACAGATGTGTGACCATCTGCTTCAAGCTCCCTTTGCCTTGACTTCCTTATGACAATGGACTGTACCCTTGACCTGTAAACCAGAATTAATCCTTTTGGTCTTCAGGTCATGTTGTCAGAGTATCTTAACTACAACAATAGGAAAAAGAGACGAAGACAGATAACTTAGCAGAGGTTCTGTCACAACAAATGGTCCTGTAGTCCACTGATGTAAAACGCTCTGAGTGTATTATGAGGGCTGGTGAGAACATGTAGATATATTCAAGAGAAGATTAATAGTAATCTCTAGCTTTCTTTATCTTACCACCTCAATTAATGATACCTATCTTCTAAAATTTGAATATTTAAATAAGTTAATTCAGTTTGAAGTCACATAAATAAATGTTCAGCATATATTAATTACTATTGTAATAATATTCATTATTCTTTTCATTGCATTAAATAAGCAATGTAGGCCTACCTTATTGCTTTTAATAAATCAAAATATCTTATTCAATAAAAGAATATACTATAATATACTAAAACAAAAATTCAAGTTCTGACTGCAACACGAATTTATAACTGTGTGTGGCAATATCCATTGTCCAGTAGAATTAAATACTGGGGGGTTCTGTGACTCTTCATGTACAGGTAGACGTAAGGCCAGATTTTCACAGTCATGAATTCTTCTGAATCTCAGTCAAAATGAAGTTGACTGTACATGAAGTTGAAGTTACAGCTGTAAATGACTTCACATTTCTCAATCATGCTATTCCCCTTGCTAATTAAATATTTACTAAATTTTACTTTGCTGTTGGAGAATACAAATGGGGCTAGCTTACCTAATTTATTCTCATACTCCCAAGCATTTGGTTCCATTCATGGTGGAAAGCACAGGTCTAGAGGGGCCTCAGTGAGAGATGGCACTGGTCCTGCTACTGAGGGTTCACTTCACAGACGGATGGACAATATTCTCTGCATGTGAAAATGGAAGGGGCAAAAGACAAACTTCACAGACTAGGATATCTCTTTTTAGCTCAAGATGATTTAAGTAAGTTTGGGGTGGGGGATACTAGCGAGTGACGATATGATAACTGAAAAGAAAGCCAGGCAAAGTGGAAGAGAGAATGCTTGTGTATGTTTTAAGTCAGAGCAAATATTTGTGATACCCTTTAACACACCTTGTGTGTAAAACCCCAAATTTCAGATGAGTAAAAAAAATAGTGGCTAAGAGATACATGCCTCACATGTGTCACTTCTTTTCTGGCCATTTGTGATGACCCAGCCCTAGGGCTTGTTTCCTCCTGGGATTGTGTGAAATATGGTCTAAAGCCTTGGGGACTTGCAATTAATAGCACAAAAAAACCTTGACTTATAGCCTTCTCCACTCTGGATGTTACTAGTTTTACTTCCACCATTAAAACCCTATAGGACCTTTTTTTTTTCTCTCTCTCATCACCTATGCCCGCGTTTTATTGGTTTACAGGGATACATACAACAAGCTACAGTATATACAGGGACATAGAGGGAATGGACCGTAAAAAGAATGTACCACTTTCAGGCACTCAAAGTAAGATAAAATCTACTTGTATTCTCTTGGTATTATAAAATTCTATGGCACAGCCTAGTCATTATTTGCTCAAAGGATAAAGTCAAGCTACTACGTAGCTGGCAAATAATACTTTCTTGGAATATAAGCTTGGGTTCTGCTTATTTACAACATATCAGCTTGGCTGCTTTCATGCAGTGACAGCAAAGTTACCACAGACACAGATGGAGGCATCTCTTACAAAGTCTAAAGATTTCCTGTTCTTTTTCTCAACAGTTTTTCTAACCTCTTTTCCAAGCTATTTGATCATTTGTGAGAGATTTCAAAATAGCGAATGAACACATACAGTAACATCACCACCCCATCTCTTCTTTCTTTCTTTCTTTCTTTCTTTCTTTCTTTCTTTCTTTCTTTCTTTCTTTCTTTCATTATTTTTAAATTATTATTTTATTCTATTGACAGTTTCACATATGATAAGTATACTTTGATATATTTCCCACACCCTGCTTTCCTTCTCTCATTCTTGATTTCTTTTTTTTTCCAACCACTGCCCTCCCTTACTCCTATGGCTTTAATTTTTTTTTAATTTTAATTTTAATTGTTTTTCTTCACAATTTATTCATTATATATCTTGATTGAAGCCTCCTCCCTCAACTCCTCCTAGTCTCCCCATCCCCCTCCATTCCCTCTATTTCTTTGCTCTAGTCCACTGAAAAGGGGAATTCTCCACTATTGCCAACTGCCCATAGCTTGTTAAGTTTTATCAGGACTGCCTGGGTCCTCTTCCTCCATGGGCTGGGAAGGCTGCTTCACCAGGAGCCAGTGATCAAAGAGCAGTCAACTGAATTCATGATAGAGGCAGCCCCTCCTCCCCTCACTCAGAGATCCACAAAGAGACTGAGCTGCCAATAGGCCACATCTGAGCAGGGGTCTAGGTCCTCTTCATTCATGGTCCACCGCTGGTGCATCAGTCTCTGCAAGACTCCCGGGCTCTGATCTTTTAGGGTGTTTTGGTATGCTTGTGGGGCTCCTGTCACCTCCATGTTCCTCTATTCCCACCCTCTCTTCCTCCAAAAGACTCCCTGTGCTCTGCCCAAAGATTGACTCTGAGTCTCAGCCTCTGCTTTGATCCCCTCTTGGGTGAATCCTTTCGGAGGACCCTCTATAGTAGGCTCCCATCCTGTTTGCTCTCTTCCACCTCTTCTGTCCTCTATCCTGTTTGCCATTCTGAATGAGATTTAAGCATCCTCCCTAAGGTTCTCCTTAGTGTTTAGCTTCTTTAGATCTTAGATGGCTACCCTATATTATACTGTTAATATCTGCTTATAAGTAAGTGTATACGAAAACTATCTTTCTGTTTCTGGGTTACCTGACTCCAAGATGATCTCTTTTTGTTCCATCCATTTGCCTGCAAATTTCATGATTTCCTTGCTTTTAATTACTGAGTAATATTCCATTGTTAAGATGTGCCACAATTTCTGTATCCATTCCTCCATTGAGGGACAACTGTGGACACCTGATTTTTGAAAAAGATGCCAAAACCATAAAATGGAAAAAAAACATAGCATCTTCAACAAATGGTGCTGGTCTAACTGGATGTCCACATGTAGAAAAATGCGAATATACACATATCTATTACCCAGCTCAAAATTAAAGTCCAAGTGGATCAAAGATCGCAGCATAACAAGATAGACTAAATCTGTTGGAAGAAAAATTGGGGAAGAGCTTCAAACTCATAGGCACAACTTCCTAAATAGAACACCAACAACACAGGCTCTAAGATCTACAATTAATAAATGTGACCTTGTGAAACTGAAAAACTTCAGTACAGTAAGGGACACTGCCAACAGAACAAAACCACAGCTTACAGAATGGAAAAAGATCTTCACCAACCCTACATCTGATAGAGGGCTAATATCCAGAATATATAAAGAACTCAAGAAATTAGACACCAACAAACCAAATAATCCAATTAAAAAATGAAGAACAGAGCAAAGCAGAGAATTCTCAAGAGAGGAATATAGGATTATTGGCCAAGATGGCGACTAGCACACACAGTTTCTGAGCAGTGGGATACCTGATCTTCTGAGTTGGAGAATGGAAGGACCCCCAACCCAGGAAAACCACAGCGAGGCTTTCTGAACACCAGAGAACATCGCAGGAGGTGAAAACTTTGGCCTCCGGTCACCCGGAGACTTCCTTGGGGAGGGAGAGAAAAGATCCTTTGTTCTTGCTGCACTCCCTTCCCCCAGACCTCCTTCCTCCTCGGCACAGCGGCACAGCAGACTCATCTTTCTCAGCGCAGACCTAACTGCCTGGGGTATACAACCGCTGAGACGGAGCCCCAACCACTTTAGCGGCAGACAAAAGCCAGCAGTACGTACCCCGGAGTCCCAGATTCGCGCAGCGGCTGCACCATCCTCCCAGGGCGCAAATCTGCTAGACACCATACTAGCTCCGCAGGATCGCCATCACTGATGTACGACCCGCCCAATCCCACAGTGACAGAGAATACGCTATATACTCACCGAAACCAGGCAGAAACGTCATACAACCTGGACACACCAGGCACTGGGCCTCCCAAGCTTGGAGAGCACAACGAAGAGATCCCAGGACTTCCCAGAAAGCATTGGGACTAGCAAGCCAGTCTCCAGTTACAGCAGGACGTGGCAGCGGAGCAGTACTGAACTGGCGGGGCACCACAGCCCTCCAGTTTAAGACTAACCAGGGACAAACCAGAGAACAGAGAGCCTGATTACCCCATCCCTGCTGAAGTGACCACCCTGAAATCTCCAGCTGCAGCAAGACCTCAGAACCTGGCAGTGACAGCAGCACAGAACTGGCGGAACACATCAAAGAAGCAGGGCCAAACCAGAGAGCAGAGAGCCCCGGATACCACGATCTCGGCCAAGAGACCTGCCTGTAAGTGAGTGCACCCTTGAGAATCTGCAGTTCCCCAGATCCTGGGTCCTTCTAAATCAGAAGCCAGGCATCGAACCCCCCTCCCACCCACATACCCACTTTGGGAAACAGAGGGGCACTAGGGACATTGAAGTTCCTGCCCTGTGGGCCTGATTGAGGAGCTAAGACAGTTAATACCAGAAATTGCGCTGCGATCATCATTAGCGCCTGCGACATATACAGTACAGAGCCCCTCCCACACACTCAAGGGTTCAACATTAGCCATCACTCTGTCCCTCGAGAAACTCATCCACGCACACTTACACACACAGACACACACGCGCGCACAAACGCTTGCATTTGCCCCGTTTGCGCCTGCGTACTTTCCTCCCACAGGTACAGCTAGTCCTCAGCACACGCTGAGAGTGCTCAGCTTCCTGAAGAACTCTCCAGACACCAGAGAGAGACAGCACCAGTCTGATCTGCAGAATCCAAAAACAAACAGGGAAGGTTTCAGATAAGCCAATGGCCAGAGGTAGGCGAAAGAACACTTCCAACATAAATCAGGACATCATGACTTCACCAGCAAACCCCAAAATCGATGGATACACCAATTCAGCAGAAGCACAGGAAAATGATTTTAAAGCCATGCTTGCCCAATTATTTGAGGCTCATAAGGAGGAAATGAACAAGTCTTTCAAAGAGATGGCCAGTCAATTGGAGGCAAAGAAAGAAGAAATAGACAATATCCTTAAAGAAACACAGGCAAACATAGCCAAACAAATAGATACACAAGTAGAGGAAAAATTAGTGGCATATAAGAAGGAAATGAAAAAAGAAATAGAGGCCATCGTAGAGAGACAGGAATCCAAATTCAAACACATGAAAGAAATGGTGCAAGGCATGAAGACAGAATTAGAATCAATAAAGAAAACACAAAATGAGAAAACCCTTGAGCTGGAGAACTTGGAGAAAAGATCAGGAACCACAAAAGTAAGCATCACCAACAGAATACAAGAGATGGAAGAGAGAATCTCTGGAGCTGAAGACACACTTGCAGAAATGGATACTTCTCTCAAAGAAAAAGTAAAATCAGAAAAGTTCCAATCACAAAATATCCAAGAAATCAAGGATGCTATGAAAAGACAAAATCTAAGAATAATAGGAATTCACGAAAAAGAAGACTCCAGACTCCAAGGTCCAGAAAATATTTTCAAGAAAATCATAGAAGAAAATTTTCCCAACTTAAAGAAAGAGATGTCCATAAATATACAAGAGGCCTACAGAACTCCAAATAGACTAGACCAGAAAAGAAACACATCACGTCACATCATAGTCAAAACACTAAATCTACAGAACAAAGAAAAGATATTAAAAGCAGCAAGGGAAAAAGGCCAAGTAACATATGAAGGTAGACCTATCAGAATCACGCCGGACTTCTCATCAGAAACTATGAAAGCCAGAAGGGCCTGGGCAAGTATCATGGAGACTCTAAGAGATCACAAATGTCAACCCGACTACTATACCCTGCAAAGCTTTCAATCAACATAGATGGAGAAAACAAAATATTCCATGACAAAACTAAATTTATACAATATCTACACAGCAAACCATCCCTACAGAAGATACTAGAAGGAAAACTCCAATCCAATGAAAACAAATTCACCCAAGAAAACAGGGCATACAGATAATATCCCAACAAAAATGAAAAGAAAACAAGCAATGAATCAGGGTTAGATCATCGACTCCATTACAAAAGGAACTAACATGCATTGGTCACTATTATCTATCAATATCAATGGACTCAACTCACCAATAAAAAGACACAGGCTAACAGAATGGTTAAGGAAACAGGATCCAACATTCTGTTGCATCCAAGAAACACACCTATGCAACAAAGACAAACACTACCTCAGAGTAAAGGGCTGGAAAACTGTTTTTCAAGCAAACGGTTCCAGAAAACAAGCTGGAGTAGCCATCCTAATATCTAATAAAATAGACTTTCAACCCAAGTTAATGAAAAAAGATAAGGAGGGCCACTATATTCTCATCAAAGGAAAAATCCACCAAGAGGACATCACAATCTTGAATATCTATGCCCCAAATACAAGAGCACCGACATTCGTAAATGAAACATTATTAAAGCTTAAATCATACATTGATCCTAATACCTTAATAGTGGGAGACTTCAACACTCCACTCTCACCAAGGGACAGATCAACTAGACAGACACCAAATAGGGAAATAAAAGCACTCACAGAATCCCTAAATCAAATGGACCTAATAGACGTCTACAGATCATTTCACCCAAACTCAAAAGAGTACACCTTCTTTTCAGCACCCTATGGAACCTTTTCCAAAATAGACCATATAGTGGGCCACAAAGCAAGCCTCAACAGATACAAAAGGATTGAAATAATCCCTTGTATACTATCTGACCACCATGGACTAAAGCTCGACCTCAACAACAACAGAAACAACAAAAAGCCGACACGCACATGGAAACTGAACAACTTACTACTCAATGACAGCTGGGTTAAGGAAGAAATAAAGAAAGAAATTAAAGACTTCCTAGAATTCAATGAAAAGGAAGGCACAACATACCCAAATTTATGGGACACACTGAAAGCAGTGCTCAGAGGAAAATTTATAGCACTAAGTGCCTGCAAGAAGAAATTCGTAACATCACATACAAACAACTTAATGGCCCAACTGAAAACCCTAGAACAAAAAGAAGCAGATACACCCAAAAGGAGCAGACGGCTGGAAATAATCAAACTAAGGGCTGAAATCAATCAACTAGAAACAAATAAAACTATCCAAAGAATCAATGAAACAAAAAGCTGGTTCTTTGAGAAAATCAACAAGATAGACAAACCCTTAGCCAAACTAACTAAAAAGCAGAGAGAAACTATCCAGATCAGCAAAATCAGAAATGAAAATGGGGACATAACCACAGACATTGAGGAAATCCAAACAATTATTAGGTCATACTACAAAAGCCTATATGCCACAAAATTTGAGAATCTAAATGAAATGGATAATTTTCTTGAAAGATTCCATCTACCAAAACTAAGTCAAGATCAGGTAGAAAGACTGAATAGCCCTATATCTCCCAAGGAAATCGAAGCAGTCATTAACAGTCTCCCCTCCAAAAAAAGCCCTGGACCAGATGGCTTCAGCGCAGAATTCTACAAGACCTTCAAAGAAGTGCTAACTCCAATTCTCCTCAAGCTATTCCACAAAATAGAAACAGAAGGAACACTACCAAACTCATTCTATGAAGCCACAGTCACCTTAATACCTAAACCACACAAAGACCCAACAAAAAAAGAGAACTTTAGGCCTATCTCTCTTATGAACATTGACGCAAAAATACTCAATAAAATACTTGCAAACCGAATCCAAGAACACATCAAAGATATCATCCACCATGACCAAGTAGGCTTCATCCCAGGCATGCAAGGGTGGTTCAACATACAGAAATCCATCAATGTAATCCACTACATAAACAAACTGAAGGAGAAAAACCACATGATCATCTCCTTAGACGCAGAAAAAGCATTTGACAAAGTCCAACACCCATTCATGTTTAAAGTCTTGGAGAGATCAGGGATACAAGGCACATACCTAAACATAGTAAAGGCAATATATAGCAAGCCTATAGCTAACATCAAACTCAATGGAGAGAAACTTAAATCAATCCCACTGAAATCAGGGACAAGACAAGGCTGTCCATTGTCCCCATATCTCTTCAACATAGTACTTGAAGTCCTAGCCAGAGCAATAAGACAACTAAAGGAGATCAAGGGGATACAACTCGGAAAGGAAGAGGTCAAAGTGTCACTATTTGCAGATGATATGATAGTATACATGAGCGACCCCAAAAATTCAACCAGAGAACTCCTTCAGCTGATAAACACCTTCAGCAAAGTGGCAGGATACAAAATCAACTCAAAAAAATCAGAAGCCCTCCTATATACCAAAGACAAAAAGGCTGAGAAAGAAATTAGGGAAACAACACCCTTCACAATAGCCACTAATAACATAAAGTACCTTGGTGTGACCCTAACCAAGCAAGTGAAAGACCTGTTTGAGAAAAACTTCAAGTCTCTGAAGAAAGAAATCGAAGAAGATATCAGAAGATGGAAAGATCTCCCGTGCTCATGGATTGGTAGGATTAACATTGTGAAAATGGCCATACTGCCAAAAGCAATCTACAGATTCAATGCAATTCCCATCAAAATACCAACTCAATTCTTTACAGACCTTGAAAAAAAGATTCTCAGCTTCATATGGAGAAACAAAAAACCCAGAATCTCCAAAACGATCCTGTACAACAACAGATCATCTGGAGGTATCTCCATTCCTGATCTCAAGCTGTACTACAGGGCAACAGTAATAAAAACTGCATGGTACTGGCATAGAAACAGAAAGGAGGATCAATGGAACCACATAGAAGACCCAGAAATAAATCCACACACCTATGAATACTCGATATTCGACAAAGAAGCCAATTCCATTCAATGGAAAAAAGACAGCATCTTCAACAAATGGTGCTGGACCAACTGGATGTCTACATGCAGAAAAATGAAAATAGATCCATATTTATCACCCTGCACAAAACTAAAGTCAAAGTGGATCAAGGACCTCAACATAAAACCAGATACCCTAAATCAATTGGAAAAAAAAGTGGGGAACAGCCTAGAACTCATTGGCACAGGAGACAACTTCCTGAACAGAACACCAACAGCACAGGCTCTAAGAGCAACAATCAATAAATGGGACCTCATGAAACTGAAAAGTTTCTGTAAAGCAAAGGATACCGTCATCAAAACAAAACGACTGCCTACAGATTGGGAAAGAATCTTCACTAACCCTTTATCTGACAGAGGACTAATATCCAGTATATACAAAGAACTAAAGAAGCTGAAAAGCAGCAATCCAAGTAATCCAATTAAAAAATGGGGAACAGAGCTAAACAGAGAATTCTCGACAGAGGAATATCGAATGGCAGAAAAACACTTAAAGAAATGCTCATCCTCATTAGCCATCACGGAAATGCAAATCAAAACGACCCTGAGATATCACCTTACACCCATCAGAATGGCCAAGATCAAAAACTCAAGAGACAATGAATGCTGGAGAGGTTGTGGAGAAAGGGGAACCCTGCTCCACTGCTGGTGGGAATGTAAACTGGTACAACCACTCTGGAAAGCTATCTGGCGCTTTCTAAGACAAATAGGAATAGTGCTTCCTCCAGACCCAGCTATACCACTGCTAGGTATATACCCAAAGTTTGTTCAAGTACACAAAAAGGACACTTGCTCAACCATGTTTATAGCAGCTCTATTTGTAATAGCCAGAACCTGGAAACAACCCAGATGTCCATCAACGGTGGAATGGGTACAGAAATTGTGGTATTTTTATACAATGGAATACTACTCAGCAATCAAAAAGGAGGAAATCATGAAATTTGCAGGCAAATGGTGGGATCTAGAAAAGATCATTCTGAGTGAAATATCCCAGAAGGAGAAAGACAAACATGGGATATACTCACTTATATAGACCTATAAGATATGATAAACATAATGAAATCTATACACCTAAAAAAGATAATCAATTGAGCGGACATGGGGTAAGATGATCAATCCTCGTTTAGAAAGACAGATGGGATGTGCATTGAACGTATGACAGGAGTCTACTGAGCGCATCTGAAAGACTCTAACTAGCAGTGTTTTCAAAGCAAAGACTCATGACCAAACCTTTGGCAGAGTACAGGGAATCATAAGAAAGCAGGGGAGTTAGTCTGATGGGGAAAGGATAGGAGCTCCACAAGGACCAAATATATCTGGGCACAGGGTCTTTTCTGAGACTGACATTCAACCAAGGACCATGTATGGATATAACCTAGAACCTCCACTCAGATGTAGCCTGTGGTAGCTCAGTAACCAATTGGTTTCCCAAAGTGAGGGGAACAAGGACTATTTCTAACAGGAACTCGATGACTGGCTCTTTGGTCTCCCCACCCCCGAAGGGAGGAGCAGTCCTGTTAGGCCACAGAGGAGGGCTTTGCAGCCAGTCCTGAAGATACCTGATAAAACAGGATCAGATGAATGGGGAGGAGGTCCCCCCCATCAGTGGACTTGGAAAGGGGCACGGTGGAGATGAGGGAGGGAGGGAGGGAGGGACTGGGAGGGAATGAGGGATCGGGACACGGCTGGGATACAGAGTTAATAAAATGTAACTGATAAAAAAAATAAAATAAATAAAAAAAATGAAAAAAAAAAAGAGAGGAATATAGAATGGCAGAGAAACACTTAAAGAAATGTCCATGATTTTTTGTTTTTGATTGCTAAGTAGTATTCCATTGTGTAAATGTACCACTATTTCTCTATCCATTCCTCAATTGAGGAGCATCTAGGTTGTTTCCAGGTTCTGGCTATTATGAATAAAGCTGCTCCAAACAAGGTTGAGCAAATGTCCTTGTGTACTTGAGCATATTTTGGATATATGCCTAAGAGTAGTACAGCTGAATCTTGAGGTAGCACTATTCCTAATTTTCTGAGAAAGCACCAGATTGATTTCCAAAGTGGTTGTACAAGTTTACATTTCCACCAGCAATGGAGTAGGATTTCCTATGTATTGTCAATTGAGTTCTTGATCTTGGCCATTCTGATGGGTGTAAAATGAAATCTAAGGGTCATTTTGATTTGCATTTCCCTGATGACTAAGGAAGTTGAACATTTCTTTAAGTGTTTCTCTGCTGGTCTATATTCCTCTATAGAGAATTCTCTGCTTAGCTCTGTACCCCATTTTTAAAACTGGATTACTTGTTTTGTTGCTTTTTAACTTCTTGAGTTCTTTATATATTCTGGATATTAGCCCTCTGGCAGATAGAGGTTTGGTGAAGATCCTTTCCCAATCTGTAGGCTGTCATTTTGTTCTGATGACAGTGTACTACACTTTACAGAAGCTTTTCAGTTTCATAAGGTCCCACTTATTAATTGTTGATCTTACAGCCTCTGCTCTTGGCGTTCTATTTAGGAAGCTGTCTTCTATGCCAATGTGGTCAAAGCTTTTCCACACTTTTTCTTCTAACAGATTTAATGTGCCTGGTTTTATGTTGAGGTCTTTGATCTACTTTGATTTTAGTTTTGTGCAGGGTGATAAATATGGACCTGTTTGCATTTTTCTACATGTAGACATCCAGGTAGACCAGCACCATTTGTTGAAGATGTTGTCTTTTTTCCGTTGTATGGTTTTGGCATCTTTGAAAGAAGAGACAGTTAGTAAGATATGGAGAGAACAGGAGCTCCACAAGGACCAAATATATCTGGGCACAGGGGCTTGTCTGAGACTGATTCTCCAACCAGGGACCATGCATAGATATAACCTAGAACCCCTGCTCTAACATAACCCATGTCAGCTTAGTATTCAAGTGGCTTCCCTAGTAAGGAGAACAGGGACTCTCTCTGGCATGAACTCTGAGGCTAGCTCTTTGATCTCCTTACCCCCCCCCCCCCCCATGGGAGGAGCAGCCTAGCTAGGCCACAGAGGAGAGCATTGCAGCCAGTCCTGGTGAGAACTGATAAGCTAGGGTCAGATGGAAGGGGAGGAAGTCCTCCTCTATCAGTGGACATAGAGAGGGGCAGGAAGGAGATGAGGTAGGAAGGGTGGGATTGGAAGGGAATGAAAGAGGGGGCTAAAGCTGGGATACAAAGTGAATAAACTGTAATTAATATAAAAATAAAAATTAAAAAAGAATGAGATGTTCAATATCCTTAGACATCAGAGAATGGCAAATCAAAACAGCTCTGTGATTCCATCTTAAAACTATCAAAATGGCTAAAATCAAAAACTCAAGTGACAACACATGCTGGAGAGGATGTGGAGAAAGAGGAACACTCCTCTACTACTGGTGGCAATGCAAACTTTTACAACTACTTTGGAAATTAATCTGGCGCTTTCTCGGAAAATTGGGAATAGCACTACCTCAAGAACCAGCCATACCACTACTAAGCATATACCCTTGGGCAACTATGCTCTTGGCATCTTTTTTTGTAATAGCCAGAATCTGGAAACAGCCTTATAGGATCTTTATTTCCTGTGTTTTTTTTAACTGTTTTTATTTTTTATATTAATTACAGTTTATTCATTTTGTATCTCAGATTTAGCCCCCTCCTTTATTCCTCCCAATCCCACCCTCCCTTCTTCTTCTCCTCCCTTTTCCCACTCCAAGTCCACCAATAGGGGAGGACCTCCTCTCTTCCGTTTGACCCTAGCCTATCAGGTGTCATCAGCTCTGGCTGTATTGTCTTCCTCTGTGGGCTGGTAAGGCTGTTCCCCCATCAGGGTGAGGTGATCAAAGAACCAGACTCTCAGTTCATGTCATAGACAGTCCCTGTTTCCCTTACTAGGAAACCCACTTGGATACTGAGATGCAATGGGTTATATTTGAGCAGGGGTTCTAGGTTATACCCATGCATGGTCATTGGTTGGAGTATCATTCTCAGAAAAAACCCTTGAGCCAAGATGTTTTGGTTCTGTTGCTCTGCTTGTGGAGCTCCTGTCCACTCCAGGTCTTTCTACTCCCCCTTCTTTCATAAAATTCCCTGTAATCTGCTCAAAGTTTGTGTATGAGTCTCAGCATTTGCTTTGATACCCTGTTGGGTAAAGTCTTTCAGAGACCCTCTATGGTAGGTCCCTGTTCCCTGTTTTCTCCTTCTTCCCATGTCCATCTCTTTTGCCTTTCTGAATGAGGATTGATATCTTAACCCAGGGTCCTCCTTCTTGCTTAGCTTCTTTAGATGTACAAATTTTAGTATGTTTATCCTATATTATATGTCTAATATCCACTTATAAGTGAGTACTTAGTCATCTTAGTCATCAGGAAAATGAAAATCAAAATGACCCTGAGATTTCACTTTACACCCATCAGAATGGCTAAATTCTAAAACTCAAGTGACAGCACAGGCTGGAGAAGATGTGGAGAAAGGGGACCACTACTCCATTGCTGGTGGGAATGTAAACTTGTATAACCACTCTGGAAATCAATCTGGTGCTTTCTCAGACAATTAGGTATAGTGCTACCTCAAGATCCAGCTATACCACTCGTAGGCATATACCCAAAAGTTGTTTAAGTAGCAGCTTTATTCATAATAGCCAGAATCTGAAAACAACCCTGATATCCTTCAACTGAGGAATGGATACAGAAATTGTGGTACATTTACACAATGGAATACTACTCAGCAATTAAAAACAAGGAAATCCCTAGTAAGGGAAACAGGGACTGTCTCTGATATGAACTCACTGGCTGGCTCTTTGATCACCTCCCCTTGAGGAAGGGGTAGCCTTCCCAGGCCACAGAGGAGGGTAATGCAGCCAGTCCTGATGAGATCTGACAAGCTAAGGTCAGATGGAAGGGGAAGAGAACCTCCCCCTATCAGTTGACTTGGAGAGGGGCATGGGAGGAAATGAGGGAGGGTGGGTAGGATTGGGAGGGAATGAGGGAGGGTGCTACAGCTGGGATACAAATGAATAAACTATAATTAATATAAAAAATAAAAATTTAATTTAGATGTAGCCCATGGCAGTTCAGGGTCCAAGTGGGTTCCATTGTAATAGGAACAGAGACTGTCTCTGACATAAACTGATTGGCCTGCTCTTTAATTACCTCCCCCTGAGGGGGAAGCAACATTATCAGGCCACAGAAGAAGACAATGCAGCCACTCCTGATGAGACCTAATTGACTAGGATCAGAAGGAAGGAAAAGAAGACCTCCCCTATTGGTGGACTTGGGGAGGGGCATGCATGCAGAGGGTGGAAGAAGGGAGGGATTGGGACAGGAGGAGGGAGCGTACCACAGGGGAAGTACAAAGTGAATAAAGTGTAATTAATAAAAAAATAAAATAAAATAATAATTTAGAAAAACAAGGAAATGATGAAACTTGCAGGCAAATGGTGGGAACTAGAAAAGATCATCTTGAGATATCCCAGAAGTAGAAAGACACACATGGTATATACTCACTTATAAATGGATATTAGCCTGATAGGATCTTAAACAAAACATTTTTTTCTGGGACTCTTTACACATCAGACCATGCATAACAACAACAACAAAAGTAACAGTTCTGTAGTCCTGACCTTAATCTGGTCTCTCCTTCATTTGTTTCTAGTTACAATATTAACTCTCCTGTTTTCTACACAAAATTCACTTCATTCTTTAACAGCACTGAATTTCTAATAGTCAGTCACTCTCTAGCTTAAAGCCCTGAATGTAATGATATTCTATATGATAAGAATCCCCCAATCACCTGAACATATTCTTGAAATTTCTTTTAGGATATAGACACTGCAGTCATCTTTGGCTATTTTGTGTGCTCTATGTTCTGGTCAGTCTGAGTTTGTTCTTTATAGATTCTTACACATGCCAAGCTCCTTTAGGTGCCTGATTCTGGACATGGGTGCTTCTGTGGCTGAAATCCTTGTTCATCTTCTTCAGACTTCCCTTTCCTCAAACATTTCCCAATGGAGTCTGGGAAAGATTTCTTTTCTTGGACGATAGATTACTTGACCTTCATTTGGCTCTAGGCAGAAGATTTAATGCAGCACTATATTCAATAGTTTCCAACTCTTTACATCTTCATAGCCTGCACTGAGAAATGTGAGCATGGCAGAGAAAGAGATCACACCACACTCCTGGGGCCTTTCAAATCCCAGTCCAAGTGTTTGTCTGTCTTTTTCCTCTTAGGATGGTACATAGTTCTTTCAGTTTGTACAATGTATTTTGACAGTATTCACTCCCTCTCCTTATTCCTCCTGGATCTACCTCTCTTCTCTACCCACTCAACTTCGTGGTTTCTTCTTCTTCTTCTTCTTCTTCTTCTTCTTCTTCTTCTTCTTCTTCTTCTTCTTCTTCTTCTTCTTCTTTCTTCACCTATGAAGTCCAATTTGTGCTACCTGTTTCATGGATGTGTGGCCTTCCTACCATGGGATGTACTCTTATGGAAAAGTGACTATCCCTCTGCCAGCAGCTATCAATTGATAATAGCTTCTCAGATGGAATTTCATGTCTACTTTCCTCCTCCGTGCTGGCATTTGGCCTCGACTTTAATTAAGGCATCTGAATCACATCTCCTCCTCCCAAGACTCGGGGATCTTTGCTGAAGAGGAGATGGAGAGACAGTAAGAGCCAGAGGTGGTGAATGACTGATTACAAGGACACAGGGTCCTTGGACACAACAGGGTGATGGCACACAGGAACTCACAGCAGCAATGACAGCACGCACAACCCCTGTGTAAGCTGCACTTCTGAGATTATTGAGCCGAGGCAATATGATTAGTAACTCAGCCAAAATGTACAAAGACGCTGAGAGGCCCTCTAGGAAGGAGTTTTCCAGGTTCATCAGGCCTGATATATCAACAGAAGAATTTTCTAAAATGTGTGTTTTCCAGGTCTTTTGGAGACAATATGAATTTTCTACAAATAAGAGGGAGGTTCAAAGCTTCTTACAAAGCATAGAAAATACATATTGCAAATCACACCAATTTTCGATAGTTTTGCATGGTTTTAATTGAGACCAGCCCACTGTAACACCATGCTAATCCCCCACACTCACTATATTAAAGTTGCCTAATAGAATAATTGCTTCTAATGCATTAATATAAATGACCAACTTTTAAAAATTCAGCTGAATGCCATATTTCTGTTTTCTCCTGCAGTGAGTGTGCTTTACCACAAATATCTTGGAAAAACGCGGCTTCTCCCATCTGGTACAGATGAATGCGAATCAGACCCTCATAGTCATATTGCCTTTTGTCTATTCTGGGCGCACAGAGCATACAATCTGAAGTGAAGTTAAATAAGATGCTCTGCCATTCTCTGCATGCTCAGAAGCTCGCTGAGTTAAACAGACTGCAGTGCACCCTGGGAAATGCTGGCTCGGTGCCCGTAGCTCTATTTGCTGGAGTAGCTCATGTTGAAAGCCTGCCCAACCTCAGCTGTAGACTTGGAAGACACAAAGCAAGCAATTTGGCTTTCCAATCATCAGCCCGGCGAAGGCAGGAAGGAATCCAGCAACAAAGACGCCTTAATTTTTTAAGTAACCAGCCCTAAGGGTCTGGGAGCATTTGAAGAAGCTCAGTCTATTCTATAAACTCATGTGTGTGTGTGTGTGTGTGTGTGTGTGTGTGTTCTCCATAACGGTAGCTGAAATTGCCCGCTATCGTTTTCCAACATCTGTGCCTAACGCTGCCTTTCCAATACAAACTTCCAGATTTTGTGTCACAGCTGCTGTGAAGCTGGCAATTGTCACAGAAAAAAAAAAAAAATATCTCCCCCTCTTGTAGACTGTTCAAAGTGTCTAGCACCAGCGCTAGAGTTCAAAGCCCTCCGCAAAAGCCAATCTTCCCACACAGTGCCACCACGTCTTCAAAGGCTTAACGGCAACTGGTTCTGGTCAATCGTGATGAAGACATGACAACATTTAAGAGAAAAGCAGTAAAGAAGAAACAATACGGTCGTGTTACAGGAGGGATGAAAAAGAGGCCATTTGCCAGGAAATATCAGTTAGTGGTACTCATGTCGATGTTTGATAAAGAAAAAGATTTGTTAGGCATATCTAACTGTTCTACATATGAAATTACAATGATTTCCATTTTTAAGATTGTTTAAAAGGCCCTTCACTGTGTCATTTGAATCTGGATTAGCAAGTAAATACATTTTATTATATGGTAATATATATCAAAATATACCAAATTCTTTAAAATACATATTTTGATATGCATGCTAAACTGCATAAATATTTTGAGTTGTGTTTACTTGAAAATAGTTTTGATGCGAAATATTTTATTTTGTGTGTGGAATACATCTAAGTCATTACTGAGTCTCTGAAAAAAAAAATCCTGTAAAATAAATACCACTAGGACTTAACAATAATTTGACTAGTGTATGAAAACAGCTAGTTAAAATGATTATACAATTACAGTAATTGAACACTTAATGCTAACATAAATTTAGGAATTACGGTTTAAAGTAAAGTCTAGAATCCTGCAGCACTGTTTGTGCTTGTCACAGTGGTCCCTGTGCTCAGGAGTGCTAGTGCTTTCTAACAGCCACAGCTCTCAGGTCGATTATTTTCCTGGGTTCTGTATGACTTGATTATAAACATTTGCAGAGAACCAAGTCATCTCTTTATTGGGTTTGGATAGGCTCAGACAGTTTTATGTTTATTACAATATCTTTATTCTTCCCTATTTTAAAATGTGTTAGCGTATACAGCTAAGGTAAAAAAGAACATAATTGGGTCCTTAGTCAATCTGAAACCTGAACATTAACCCTCTGTGTTAGATAATTTGTTGTATTTCAGGGCAGTTTTTTGAAAAATGAAGCATATATCTGACCCTCAAGAAATTCAAAGTCTAGAGGGAGTTGAAAATAAAAACATAACCAGTTTAAATCACAAAATACATGAAAATGTTCAGAACATACTTTGTTTTTTGAGTGTTTACAGTCTTCATAATACCAGTTGTGATGTTTTGATTATATTCTCTAGTTATCAGCCATGGAAGAATAAGAAAATGAGTGATAGTTTAACCTTTTTTATACATGAGGTAGCTCTTCATGTTTCTGTGAAAGAGAAGTCACCATGACTGATGGTATAGTCATATAACTTCAGAAAATTAGTGGTTGTTGCCAGGTGACAATAGTGCTTGGCCTGGAATTCTTTGACTGTATTTAAAAATGTGATGGCTTAGAATCTTTTATTTTCTTTTTCTTTTTCATTTATTTTTGGTTTTTAAATTTTTTTTTTTTTACATCTCAAGGATGCCCCTTCCTTATTCTCCTCTCAGTCTCCTCCTTCTCCCTTTCATCCTCCCTTTCCTCCCAGAAAAGGAGAGGCCCCTCCCCCTGTATCAACCTTCCCCAGCACATCAAGTCACATCCGGACTGAGCATATTTTTATCCCCTGAGGCCAGGCAAGGAAGCTCTGCCAGGGGGAAGTGACCCAAAAGCAGGCAATGAAATCCATGTTAGATACAGCCTCCCACCACTACCACCACCAGGTGACCTATATGAAGACCAAGCTGCCCATAGGCTACATATGTGCTAGGAGCCTATGTCCAGATTTGAATGCTCCTTAGTTGATGTCTCGGTCTCTGAAAGCCCCCATGGGACCGAATTAGTTGTCTCTGATGGTGATCTTGTGAGGTTCCTATCCCCTCCAGGTCCTTCCATCTTTCCTCCAACATTTCCACAATACCCCCAGAGCTAGGAAAAAAATAGGTAGAGAATTGTAGCAACTTAAATTTTGTTGATTGTAGCCTAGAGAGATGGATGTGCTATTGACCCCTACACATGCACACACCATGGCACTTACATGTCCTCAGTTATACGAATCTACACAGAGAGAGAGGGAGAGAAAGGGAGAGGGTTAAAAAATTCACATTTGTAAATGCATGAGGATAAAATAGTAACCTGGTATTGTAAAAGAAAGGATGTTGGTAATCCCTGGTGATGGATAGTTTCATCTGGTTTTCTTAAGCCTTCTATAAAATTTAGTAATATGAACCAATTAAGATATTTTAATCATGTAAGCTTTATTTGAGTCATATTCATAGTACTTCTATAAAAAATCTAATAAAGACAAAATACAACTTCTCATTATTATATTTTTTAAAATTTAACATTGAGGAAAATATGCATGCTTAAATTTTAACTTGAGAATAACTTTCTTGACAGACTGCAAAAATAAATAAATAAATAAATAAATAAAACAGAGCAAATAAAAATAATCTTCATGAAGCAGAATCAAGCTTAGTAAAGTCAACAGAATCTGTAAAACTACAGAGGATAAAGGGGAAACAAAGAAAAAAAAGACAGATATAAAATTTTATAGAGACAGATATGAAAATGCTAAATCCAAGCACAAATGTTTTCATATGAACCTGAATCAGTAAAGTATCTAGTTGAAAATTAACACACTATGTCTAATTAATATGAAAGTCATGCCAGCTGTGAGTGAAAGATGGCTACAGTGCCTGTACCAAACTCCCACTCATGAAGATGCACAATGGTCCTATCAAGTGTTCTATCAAATGGCCTATCAAATGGTCTATCAAATGGTCCTCTAAGTCAAGCTTCACCTGAGAGTTCTTACGTTGCCTTTGTAGCAGAAAAGATTGACAGCGCCATTTGTGAAACTTTAGTTTTTACAGAAAAAAGATGACGTGGCCTGAGGAATGGATTTTAATTCCATCTTGTCCACAAAGAAAGCACAAGTCCCCAGGCTGTGAACCTCCCAGATCCACAGAGTAGGCACCAATGGTGCCCATACAGAGTTCTTTGCAGCCCCCTGAAAGATAACAAGTGTTTACTAAATATCACAACACAGCTTCCATAATTCCATAGGGAAAAAAACCCTAGATTTTCCCCTAAGTAATCAGGAAGCCAATGGTTTACCTCTAAATCAGTGCTGTTAAATAGCTGATCCCCTGGGTGCTGCCAGGCTGACCTCTTGGGGGCTGCCAGGCTATGGTATGCCATTATCATCTGAACAAAACCATCCACCACCTTCATCAGAGCAGTTGATGCAAGAGACTTAAGATCTCACAGTCTGTTGACTGTGGAAATACATTCCCTCATAAGTGGGTTGAAAGGGTCATAGGAACAGCATCTTCATGTCCTAGTCACTCCCTTCTGCAGTTCCCTGGCAGTTGTACATAATTGTGCTTTAATGGCATACAGACTTGTGGTCTCCACCAGTGCTGGAGTATACACACGGTGGAGTATTAACCAGGAATATTCTATCTACGTGGTTATGGAAGTCATCGTCCATGCTGAGATGAGGCCTGCTTGCCACTGTGCTTTGTATTTGTATTTGATGTCACTCACACTCCTGTAAATAACTCCTCACCAATGCCTTATTAGTAAATTAATAACCTCATTGGTTTTCCAAGGGAAGAAAAAGAAGAATAAGGATTGAATCACAATTAAGAATAAGGAAGTTGGTACAATCCAAACTAAGGAATTTCACCAGCTCCAGCAATTCCTCTCTCAGTCATCATCCTAAAGCACAAACATGAGGTTCTGAAACTTATCCTGTGTTTTGATTTTCATTTTTTCAATATTTGAGTGGTCACTTTATAATGAGAAAAATCTATATAGAAAAAAATCTAACACATGAGCTTCAGCAGCAAAAGAGTCACCCCTCTGAGTTGGAGAAAGCTCTGTGGGTGATATTAGCTCATCGTTTTAGAGATCATCAGTTGATGATTTAATGGAAAGAGGAAATTTAAGGAAAACAACAAGGTGTTTAGAAAAAAAGTGGAATTACACATATAGTATAGGATAAACATACTAAAATCTGTACAGCTAAAGAAGCTAAGCAAGAAGGAAAATCCTGGTAAGATGATCAGTCCTCACTCAGAAAGGCAAACAGGACAGACATTGGATGAGGGAGAAAACAGACAACAGGACAGGAGCCTACCACAGAAGGCCTCTGAAAGAATCTACCCTGTAGGGTATCAAAGCAGATGCTGAGACTCATAACCAAACTTTGGGCAGAGTGCAGGGAATCTTATGAAAGAAGAGGGAGTTAGTAAGACCTGGAGGGGACAGGAGCTCCACAAGTGGAACAACAGAAACATCTTGGCTCAGGGGTCTTTTCTGAGACTAAAACCGAACCAAGGACCATGCATGAAGATAGCCTAAAACCCCTGCACAAATATAGCCCATAGCAGCTCAGTGTCCAAGTGGGTTCCCTAGTAATGGGAATAGGGACTATCTTTGACATGAACTCAGGCCACAGAGGAAGACAATGCTGCCACTCCTGATGAGACCTGATAGGCTAGGGTCAGATAAAAGGGTAGGAGGACCTCCCCTATCAGTGGACTTGGGAAAGGACATGGGAAGAGATGAGGGAGGGAGAGTGGGGTTGGGAAAGGATGAAGGAGAAGGCTACAGCTGGGATACAAAGTGAATAAACTGTAATTGATAAAAAAATAAATTAAAAAATATTGAAAATACAGTAAAAGAAAAGAGTAGAAAAATGTAGGGATTTAAATGAGTATGTAGAGAACTTTCTGACCATGATTAGCACATGCTTAGCCCTGGATTAAGTTCCCAAGTACCACAAAAAGAAAAGAAAGAAAACAGGGGAAGTCCTGGCATTCCAGTGGATTTTAGGTTACTTGCAAGATGAAGTTATACTTCTGTATTTTCAGCAAATGTGTGAGGCTATAGCAGTCGTCCTCGACCTTAATGCTTAACTCTTTAATGTAGTTCCTCTTGTACTGACACCCAACTAAAAATATTTTTGTTGCTACTTCACAACTGTAATTTGTTACTCTTATGAGCCATCATGTAAATATCTGTGTTTTCTTTTTTTTTCCAAAGGATGCTGTGTCTTAACTGCCTTATTTTATTTCTTGTTTAATTTAATTTAGAACTATTTACTTATTACAGGTTCTACATAGAAACTACAATAATATAGAACAAACTGTTAATTTTGCTATTAAGAAAATAAGATAAAAAAAATATCTGTGTTTTCAGATGGTCTTAGGTCACCACAGGAAGGGGTTATTTTACCCTCAAAGGTATCGTGTGGCACAGAGGTTGAGAACAACTGCTCTATAGCATCCCAATAACATTTCTCTGGTGTGGAAGTGAACATGTTTTTGTTTTAATCCCAGGCGTGGGGGATGGGAATGATTCAGATTGTCCACCACAGCAGGCTATTTGCCTGTGTGGTCTCTGAAAGGGGCTCTTTGCCAGATGGAATTAGTTGAATTCTGAGGACATTGAGGGGTATAAATATGATAGCTTAGAGGAAGAAGAGCCAATCAGAGGAGGACTTCTCGCTGCTCTTGCTGGCTTGCTGGTTTGCTGGTTACTTGGACTTCTGGATTTCCTGACGATGGATATTGGTATTGTCGCCCCAACACCCGCCAAGAATCCTATGACCCTACCCAGCAGGAAGAAGTAAAGCTATGTGCCCTTTCCAGGGGCGGGGTGGGAGGTAGGAGGGGAGATATAGCTTAAAGAAAACACGAAATAAAGCAGTGATTGAAAAACTAGCACCTGCAGCCCTCATACCTTTTTCTTAGAGATTTGATATATCTTGCATCCAAACAATCCTGGCCTTAAACAGTAATTGCTAAATTGTTGTAGGAGTTGGTTGAAGTGAGGTGACCAATGAAAATCTTTTTTTTTTTTTCTGTACTGCAGCCAGCTTCAGCAATGGGCTGTCTAGTTGAAAGCATCATCCATCTGCTTGTAATATACAGAAGAAACAACAAACCTGCCCTCTGTGACAAAATAAAGGTATGTATTCTGGTGTCTGATTTACAGCAAAAACCTATTCAGTTTAATGTTATTGGAAAGTAAGTAAATTCATTCTTTATCTTTTCAAGCTTTAGCATATTGTCAGTGATAGACTCAAGAAATTCCTATATCATGGCAACTTTAATTTGCTTAAAAATACAAAGAAAAAAAGAAAACAAGAAAATGGAACAGAAATTTTAAAAGGATTGTTAGATGATAGAAGATGTATAAGAAAAAACACATTGACTTGAGTAGAATCTAACAATATGACGAACTGCTGTGAATTTTACTGTGCTGCCTGCACCACGCTGGACACTACCCTTGCCATGCATGATTCCAACTAAGTCCTTCGTCTCATGAGCTGCATTGTGTCAGGTGGCTGGTCACAGTAATGAGAACAGCAACTAACACAAGGGTAAGTACGCTTTCATTTAAAGTGGTTGTTTCAAGGGTAAACCTCTTAGGATGAGGCCAGTACCAGGAACTGAATCTAAGTATTCTGTTGCATCCTGATGGATGTTCTCATAATTTTAACAAAAGACAAAAATTACAGCAGGAAAGTTATGTTGTGGAGGAGATTTTGTTCCTACTTGGGAGGTAACAGGATGGATTTCCTTGAGTCTGTGTACTATCTGATCACATATAAACCACAGTGTTTTATAGTCTTAAACAAACCAGGAACTTGGGTCTGTTTTAGAGTTTTGGATGATATTTCATATGCACATTCTTCTATCCATGTGTATACACACACACACACACACACACACACACACACACACACATATTCATACAAACCACCTCATCAACACTTGTGCTGAGACTGCCACTGTAACACACTCTTCTCACAGCACACACAGGAGACCCCTGAATTTATAGCAGTCTTTGGACACACAGCATTAAGTTACATGTGATCAAAACTTAGAGAAAGTACAGAGTGTTTAAACACTGTTGAAGCCCAAGGTCAAACCTTGGATCTTAGCTTTATTTTTTGTCAGTAAATAGATAATCTTTCAAAATTTAGTTCTACAGAGTTATACGATATTATACATGTTTCTTTGGTAATAGGATCCAGCAGAGTTTTACAACTGTATAAAAAGTTGCCTTTGTTAAGAAATAGTATTTACTGTGTATACCTAACTGAATGAGTACATTCTGTACCGCCCAGCACCCTCATTGAGAAATAAGCTATCTAATATTACAGTATTCTCAAGTATTATATGAATGGATGCACACACACACACACACACACACACACACACACACCTCTGTGATTCAAACGATGGTATTACATCCTTATCTGCAGGTAACTTGGCAGTTGTTGGCAAATTCAATTTAGTGGATAAGAGAAATAACCTTTTGATGACATAGCTGATTGGTAGTGCATTTATTTGTCCAAGTGTTCACAGCATTGGATTTAATCCCTAGTGTCATAAAACTAAAATGCAAGAAATATTCTTTCAATGAGTGTGAGCTCTGCTGCAGTCCGACTTTAGTTTAACTATGTATAAGAAGTTCTCTAACTTTCTCATATTCCAAGTTATGGTCATTGCTAAAGTCAGCCTTACTCCCACAAATGTCACTTTTTCTGTATTTGAAACCCACTGTATATGGGTGGTGTTTGTAGAGTAAACACACTTCTTCATTCTTCACCAAGATTGAAATCGCTATCGGCAGCATTCAGAGCTAGAGTCACCTGTTTTTAAACATCTTTTTGTATGCCAAAACCCGGTTTGATCATCCTGCTTCCAAAAATCACTACAAACAGCCCAAATATGTTAGAATCCAAAAGCTATGCCTTTCTTGTATTCAAAATCTGAAAACTCTTAGTTGGATAAACTGTCCTGAATTCATCATGATATCCTCAGAGGCCAGTGGGGTGCATGTGTTCCTCTTTAGGAGGGTATATCATGGCAACTTTAATTTTCTTTAAGAAGTAGAGAAAAGAAAATGAGTGAAATGGAAAATAAAACTTTTAAACAATGTAGCAGATATTAAAATATATATAAGAAAAACCATATTGACTTAAATAGAACCTAACAATGTAACTATTTGTCTTTGGAACTAGCGTTTCTGCTCTTTGTGCCTTCACGTGTACAGCATTTGTCTCCATTTGCTAGAAAGGGAAGGCATAGCTACACTTATGTGTGAGTATAAGCGCAAGATTCAGAATGTATTCAGTATTTATTCTGGTCTAGCAAAGTGCCTCTAGCAGATTCTTTTCTAAAGTCTATGACTTCATTAGCCCATAAAGTTGGCTAAGTTTCCAGTACCAGGCATGATTTCCCTCCCATTGTGTAAGCCTTAAATCCAATTAGACAGACTGACATATGAGTGCCACTTTTTGTACCTTTTTGATGTCTTGCCATGTTGGTAAATGGTCATAGGTGTGTCAGCTGGGTAGGGCTGTTTAATTGCTTCCATCCCTTGGCATAGTATTTTCTGAAACCATGGATGATAGGCCACAGACAAGAGGCTTTCAGGTTAGATACAGCTGAAGTTGTCCAAATCACAAAACCTAAATGTGTGATGTCTTAAACAATACAAGGCCAACAGCAACACGTAAGAGGCAACCAAGGGCTACATAAATAAAGTATATCATTTTCAGAATCGCTTAGACTACCCTAACCCTTCGAAAGGAGGTTTCATATGTCTAGTACTGGAGATTGTTAGTCTATAGTTCTTGTTTGTAGCATTTCAGTCCTAGTTATTTAAATACTGTGTGTGTGTGTAAGTGCACAAATGTATGTATTATGTCCTTCTATACTGAATTCCCTCCCTCTTCCCTGGTCCAAGCCCCCTCCCTGTTATTCTGGTGTTTTCATATCAACTGTATCCTGCTAATCACCTTCCAAGGCTACATCCGACATATATATAGTCCTTTTACACTTTCCTTGGTTCTTTGGTTACTCCATTTTGTATGCTTAAGTCTGGGAATTTGGAGCTGGGAACTAAAGATGAAAAGGAACACGCTGCATTTGTCTTTCTGGGTCTGGGTTACCTCAATCAATACAACCTTACATCTTTCATGCTTTAATTTTTCTTTACAGCTGAAGTAGTTCATTGGATACATACCACAGTTTCATTATTCATTTATCTGCTGAAGGATGTTTAGGTTGTCTCTATTTCCTAGCAACAAATGCTGGTGAGGTTGTGATAAAAGAAGAAGCCTCATTCACTGTTGGTGGGGAAGCCACCGAAAGACTGGTGCAGCTACTCTGGACATCATTATGGAGAACCTCACAAAAACTAGAAAATAAATCTACCATAAAACCAGCTATACCACTGCTTGGCATATACCCAAAGTACTCAGCACCCTACTCCACAGAATCTTGCTCAACAGTATTCATAGCTGACCTATCATCATACTTTAGAGGCTTCCACTGTCATTTCAACTAAGGTTTATTATGAAACTTTCTGTCTGCCTGCTGTTAAAACTGCACATTTGCACTTTAAAAGTTGAGGGAGGGACCAGTCAAATTTTGTTGGACCATTTTGCCAAATACAAAATTCCCCACTGCCTTCAATGTCCTGCCCTTTCTTAATATCTGAGAGAGTATTTTAACCTTTATGTTTAATTTCTCTCTCTCTCTCTCTTTTAGAAAGCGCTTATCAGTCATTCCTTTTGCAGCCTTGAAAGTTTGTGAATTTTGGATCACCCAGACTTTTTTCCCCCCTCCAAATGGTCTCACTGAGGGTTTGATCAACCTTTAGATAATTGCATTTTTTTTTCTGTAAATCATGTGTAAAAGTAGAAGCAACTGCACTGGTTTTTGGTAACCAACCACTGATTGAGATTCCCTTTCAAAGGATGTCACAGAGCTTTCAGGAAAAGAAGAAACACCAAATGATTCCAAGCTAATGCACTTGGCCTGGCTGGAACCAATTGTCAGCTCCCACTAAAGGTCACTGGAACCTGCTTACTAGAATTAAGGAGACAAACTTAGTAAATGCTGAGTGATATCTGGGTCTTGTGGTTTGGGTCATTCACCAGACAGTGAGGATTTTATCACTTCTGAAGAATACCATTCACTCACAGACTCTATCTCAAGGTAGTATTGATTGATCTCTGTGGTCTGACTCCTATACTCAGAGATTAAATTTTGATGTGGATTGGAATTCTAGGCTCCAACACTATATAAGAAGCCTTGGTGTTTAAGCTTTTCCTCAGAGACATGTTTGTAAAGGACACCTACCTCATAACTCTCACATACATAGCCATCACCACTTAGCATGAGGCTGGTCCTTGTGTACATGTAGCATCTCTTTCTTCTATCTGAGTCATATTTAGAAAGATAATATGTAATCCTTCTTACAGTATCTTTTTCTAAATAAAGTTTTATTGGAACATTACCCTGATCATCCCAGTATGCTTTGATGGTAGCTGAGATATAAATCACCATGCGTTCTACAAAGTTTATTTGCCAGCTGCATATCAATAGAAAAAGCCTACCACAGTCAGCCTCTGAAAGACTCTACTGATAGAGGTTTCAAAGCAAAGGCTAAGACTCATAGCCAAACTTCAGGCAGAGTGCAGGGAATCTTATGAAAGAAGTGGGAGAAAGACCTGGAGGGGACAGGAGCTCCAAAAGGAGACAGAGCCAATAAAACTGTGCCTTGGGGGCCATGCAGAGACTGATACCCCAACCAAGGACAATGCATGGAGAGGACCTAAAACCACGGGCCCATTGACTCAGTCTCCAAGTGGGTTCCCTAATAAGGAGAGGAGGGACTTTCTCCGGCATGAACTCTCTGATCACCTCCCCCTTAGTGGTGCAGCCTTGCCAGGCCACAGAGGAAGACAATGCAACCAGTCCTGATGGAGATCTGATGGGCTAGTGTCAAATAGAATGGGAGGAGGACCTGACCTATCAGTGGACTAGGGGAGGGACCGAAGGGAGAAGAAGGAGGGAGGGTGGGATTGGGAGGAGTTGAGGGAGGGGGCCATAGCTGGGATACAAATTGAGTAAATTGTAATAAATGATACAATAAAAATTTAAAAAGGAAAAAAAAAAGAAAAAACATCCAAATTCTTTCCTTAAACCATCACTGAAGCTGGTTTTCTTACATAAGTAGGGCAGGAAGATGTTATCATTTCCTCATGCATAGGAGAATACAGATAAAGCAAGAGTATCTGATGAATTTCTTCTCTCCTTTGCAACAAACATGCTAGCCACCAAAGCCTTGCGTCAGTAGCTCCTTGACATTTGTATATTAAAGGAAACAATTCAGTCATGGTTTTTGCTACATTCCCCATTGCTAATGCAATGCATTGGAAATCAAACAGTTCTAAATCTCTACCATCAAGGTTTAATTTCTTGGGATAGTCCCCGGAAGCAAGACTATGAGACTGATTCAGGTATTTAGTAAAGAAGAAACCTACCAACTGGAGGGGATAGAGGCTAATGGGATTGTAAACAATAGCGGGATGTGTTCCATGCATGTGTCCTAGTATCACAGCTTGAAAAACATTAAGAATTAAGTAAATTAGTATAAAAATTAGTTATGGAAAATAAGCTCAGTGAGTGTTTTTCTCTTTTGTTTTTGTCTTTGTTTGTTTTCCAAGACAGGGTTTCTCTGTGAGACCTTAGCTGTCCGGGACACACTTTGTAGACCAGGCTGGTCCCAGATTCACAGATCTCTGCCTGCCTCTGCCTCTGCCTCCATGACTTACAAATTAAGATAGTCTCACATTTTAATGTTGGATGCCTCTTTTGATTGTCCTTTAGAGCACATGAAGACGTAAATGATCTCTTTAAAAGTTCTGTTATTTCCATATGTGTGTGTTTGTTTGCATGTGTATGTATGTCGCATGTGCAAGAATGCTATACAGGAAGGAAATGGGCGTCAGATCATCCCCTGTGGCTGGAGTTACAAGTGATTTTGAACTTCCCAATAGTAGTGCTGGGAATTAAATTCAGTTCCTCTAGAAGAGCAGCAAATGCTTCTAACTTCTGAGGCATTTATCCAGCCCCCATATATGTAACCTTGTGCTTTTTTGATTTATGCTTCAAGGAGAACCCTGCTTCTGCTCACAAAGAGGAAATCAGCAGGAAGAGGAGCACTGGGAGTATTGGGAGTACTGCGAGCACTGCTTCCTCGGAGTTTTGTGTAATGTTTACAGATATACTCATGTTTGCAACCCAGAGCTCGCTTCTGAAAACTGTAGCACCTTGAGCATTCTTCTTTTAAGTTGATACAGAAGCAATTTCTCCATCGTCAACATTCTTTCCATTCTTTCTCTGTTGTCCCTGATCTGTTATTTGAGAAACAGCCACTTTTCCTGCCCCTGTACTTTCATGGTAAAAGTTTTATGAAATGGAAGCCCTGGGAAGTGGTGTCTGAATAGGCAGAGCCCATGGGTCTCCTTCATGGCTAGTTCTTGCTTTGCATATTTTTTTAATTTAATTTTTAATTTTTAATTATTTAATCACTCTACAGCCTTCTCCCAGACCCCTCCTTCTTCTTCTCTCCTCCCAGTCCCACTCTCCCTCCTTTCACTCCTCTCCTTCTTCTCAGAGAAGAAGAACACCCCCCCCCCCCCCCCGCCATGAGTACCAACCCACCCTGGCCCTTCAAGTCACAGCAGGACTAAGAATATCCTCTCTTTCTGAGGCCTGAAAAGGCAGCCCAACTAGGGGAAAGGGATCCAAGGACAGGCAACAGAGTTAGAGACAGTTCCTACTTCCATTGTTAGGAAACACACACAATGACCATGCTGCACATCTGCTACATATATGTAGGGAGTCTAGGTCTGGTCCATGCATGATCTTTGGTTGGTGGTTCATCTCTGTGTGACCCCTTTGGCCCAGGTTAGTTTACTCTGTCGGTTTTCTTATGGTGACCTTGACCCCTCCAGCTTCCTTGATCCTTCCTCCTTCTCTTCCACAGAACTCTCAAATCTTGGCCTGTTGTTTGGCTGTGGGTCTCTGCATCTGTTTCCATAAGCTACTGGATGAAGCTTCTCATAAAGCAGTTATGCTAGGCTCCTGTCTGAAAGCATACCAGAGTATCAGGGGCTGATTCTCTCCCATGGGCTGGGTCTTAACTTGGGACAGTCACTAATCTGACATTTTCTCAATCACTGATCCATTTTTATCCCTACACTTCTTGTAAGCAAGACAGACTTGGGTAGAAGATTTTTATGAGTAGGTTGGACACTTGTTCAAGTATGTTCATAGCAACTTTATTCATAAGATCCAGAAACTGGACACAGTCAATAGGACAAAACAACAACCTACCAAATGAGGAAAAAAAATTCTTCACCATGTATATGCAACAGAGGACTAACCCTAAATATATAAAGAACTCAAGAAATTAAATACCAACAAACCAAATAATCCAATTAAAAATGAAGTACAGAGCTAAACAGAGAATCCTCACCAGAGGAATCTCCAATGACTGAAAAACACTTTAAAAAATGTTCAACATCCCTAGTCATCAGGGAAATGCAAATCAAAATGATTCTGAGATTCAATCTTACACCCATCAGAATGACTAAGATCAAAATCTCAAATGACAACACATGCTGGTGAGGACATGTAGCAAGGGGGACACTCCTTCATCTTGGTGCAACTGAAACTTGTACAGCCACTTTGGAAATCAATCTGTTGCTTTCTCAGAAAATTAGGGATACTCAACCTCAAAACCCAGCAGTACAACTTCTGGGAATATACTTGAAAGATGCTCCACCATACAACAAGGACACTTGTTCAATTATGTTCATTAGTAGCTTTATTGGTACTAGCCAGAAACTGGAAACAACCTAGATGTCCCTCCACTGAAAAATGGATAGAAAATCTGTGGTACATTTACACAATGGAATTCTACTCAGCTATTAAAAACAAGGATATCATGCCATTTGCATGCAAATGGACGGAACTAGAAAAGATCATCTTGAGTGAGGTAACCCAGTCTCACAAAGACATATATAGTATATACCCAGAAGTAGACACTATCTATAATGTACAAGATAACCATACTACAACCCACATAGCCAAAGAAGACAAAGAGGGCCCTGCATATTTTTAAGTTTGATGTGTCTTACCCAAAATCCTTTCTCAGCTTTGGAGTCCACTGTAATTAATGATGCAAGACAACAGCAAAAGTTTGTGAGGGTTTACTTTCTGACCAGGATATAATCACATTTCCTTAAGTCTCTACTTTCAACAAATGGCTGATGAGAGCTTAAGTGCAATTTTTGCTGAAAGTTTTCCATTGCATAATGGCCCCTGTTACCAAGTGAGAGCCAGATCATTCCAAATGAGCAGGTTTTTCACTTTCATAATTTTTCACCAATAGAGAGGAAAAGGAGAGGAGAAGTTTGGGGTAGGCATCAGACAAACTTTTTGATAACTTCCTAAGTTTCTATTTTATATCATTAGAGAAGAGCCAAAAAAATGAACCCCCTAAAAGAACAAAACTAAACTAGCCAACCAACCAACTAAAATAAAACCCAGGATATGTGGTACAGACCTATTATTGAAGTTACTAAAAAAAAAAAAAAAAAAAAAAAGATTAAAATGTCAAGGCCTAACAAATTTGGGGGTTCTTCCATGCAGAAGACTCCAGCATTATTTTGCTCCCAGCATTCCTTAGCTGCCCATTGTTCTTTTCCTAGGTTTGAGGCCCTATGGCATATTTCTTCCATGTTAGCATGTCTACTAATGTCCTTCCCTATTGTCTTACGTCGGAAGTCATGCTGATAAAACATTATGGAATTACCTTCTAGAGTACACAATCTCATAGCCAGCTTTCTCTTGCTCTAGCTTTCAGAATCTTTCTACCCTCTCTTCTGCCATGATCTCCAAGACAAGAAATGAGTTCTGTTCCAAAACCAAAGATAAAATAGTTTCAAGTCTTTCAAGGCTTCTGCCAATGGCAGCAAGATGGAAGACATGAATGTCACCATGTTCATTTAACGTACAATGTGACATGGAAGAGTAAGCCATATACATCCAACTTTCCTCCTACACGTTGCTTTGGGTCATGGTGTTTATCACAGCAACACAGAAAAAACTAGGAAACAGTGTCACTGAAGACTAGACATACGAAAGTTACACAAGCCTCAGTATTACTCAGAAATAACCATGGTGACATGCATGTCTGCCATGTTGCCACCACTGGCAGAAAACATGGAGACAAGGTATTTTATTTCTTGTTCTGTCTAAACAATTTGTGTTTATATAAAGTAACTTTTTCAATGGCATACAAACCATTTAGTTAAAATTGTAAATATTTAAATATAGTTGAATGAAATTAAATGCTTTTGCATAAATTTAACTAAATTTTTAATATTCAAATTCCCCAAAGTCTATTTATCAGCCATACATTAATAACTGATTAATTTCCTGATCATATGTGAAATCATATTTATGTATAAAGCTTAAAGTCACAAACTTTCTTACCTCTTGTGTTTAGGGAAGGAAGTCATCCTAATCCTAACCCTAACCCTCTCTGATGCCAGTTCTTACACTATCTGGGATTTAACTTAGCCTGATTTGTACGAGAAATGAACTCAGCAGGTTGTAAAACTCCACACTGAAAAATGTTCACCTTAGAACAAAGAATGTTGCTTTTGTACTTGAAAGAAATGAAGAGGTCATTTGGGCCCCACTTATCCCTACCAGTTTACCCTTACTAAGCTAGGCTTGCTGCCCTGCACTAGAGAGAAACCTTCAAGGCATTGGCATGATGTCCCTGGCACAAAAGAGTTTCATATTGTTCACCTGTTCATACTATCATGTTATTTATCATAACTTGAAACAGGGGAGACACCAAGGCAGCTCAGTGGGCAAAGGCGCTTGCCACCAAATCAGACAACTTGAGTCTGATTGCCCATGATCCACATGGTCAGAGAAGAGCACTGACTCCTAAAAGTTATCTACACACAAGTGATGGTGGGTGTCCCTTCATACCCTCAATAACGTGAAATAGTTAAATGGCTAAAATCAAATGTAAACAAACAGCTTTAGAAAAGGTTTATCAATGTGATGAATCAGTATGATAGTGAGGGTGTGTTTGCATGAAACCCTTGCTAAGTGGTTACTAACAGTATTTGTAAAAAAAAAAAAAATTTCACATAACATAGCATTCTATCAGTTTTTAAAATATATCAACAGCCTTCCTTTCTCTTTGTACTCAGGCCTATAGTAAAGAAAGGGTCCCAGAAAACCATCCAGTAGAGATGAACTCACATATCTAAACACAGAGGTGAAGTTATCTGCATTTTAATACTATGAAACTCTGCAGAAGAGAGAGCGATTTCACCTTCTTTCATGTCTTCCTTTTCTAGATAATCATTTGTACCTTTAACTTAGTTTTATATGTGACTGTCATTATTTTAAACACCAAAGTCAACAATACCCCCACAGTACTGCAAGCTTGAATGTGGTTGCACTGAGTCAGGGAACACCAAATACCATTGGACATTCTTGGTGTTCATGGAACATAGATGAGATTTGGATGAAGGTCTGCCATTAATTACTCTCGTGGTTTTCTCTACATCACTTGTCCTTCCTTATATCCTGTCTTAGTTTTGGAAGGTAGAGGTCAGGGTTGTGGCGCTGTGTTGTATCAGCTCTCTTGTACCAGCCTGCTGGGCTTGGGAGCACAGGGCTTCCATCTAGTCCCAATGTGTAGCTAAAACTTTCTGGAAAGGCTGAAATAAGTTTTTGATTTTAAAGTTTTGACCTTACTATTTTGTTATAAATGATTGAAGGGAGCACTTTAGAAAGAATCGTGGTCTTTGTGATGTGAATATTTTAAAATCATTCTATCTCGATGATGTTTTGTCTGACATTTCAACTTGTCAGTAGGTCAGAGATCTGTTTAGACATAAGCCCTCACTGACTGCAAGACTCCATAATGAGTTTTGTTTATAAAGACAAGGTCCACCTGGTCAGTAATAGACTGCTCGTTCCCCAGCAGGGACCTTTCACTTGTTTTGAGAGTGAGGGAAAAGGAATATTTGTTCAGTTCCAGCAGACCTAACATATAGTCTATTTCTAGCTCTGTGACCAGGGTCTGTCCCTGTTTCTTCTGTAAATGTCATAAGGATCTGTATACCCAAATTTGTGTTTGTTTTCCTCCTTTGAAATAGACTAAAGTAAGAAATTTTCTTTACACTAGAATATTCCCATTTATTGTATTAATCATTGATTTCTAACCCAAGCTTTGTAAATCCTCCCTGGCAGGTCAGATTCTTATTTGTAACAGTTTGAGACTCCTGAAACACAATTGTGTATATTAGTCAGTTGCTACGAGGTGAAACACTTTAGTTTGTAAAGGTATTACCATTTTAACAGAAGTTTATTATTTAAAGACTTACAGAAGTTAGGTTTCTATGAAAGTGAGATAGAATAATGTACTGCTGAAAGCAATTATTCTCTTTCTCATTATGTTATCTACCATTTTCTGGGACTGATCTCCCAGACTCCAAGATGGACATATAACCAACTTCTTTACACCTTGGATATTACTTTATTATCTCTGCTTGAATATCTGTCAGTTATTTTCTATTTAATAGCTTTAAAGAGTAAAATAGTCTTGCCCTCCCCTAACATCCCCTTCAGGTCCTTAAAAATTCTCCGGGTCCTTTTTAGTTCCCCAAGAAACTTGTAGAAGCCACTTTCATCTTAGCCAATTGCAGTGGCCGCTTCTCTGAGAATAATGTATTCAGTTGGGTTTGGTTTGATTGTTACTGTTCCCCTGAACCCGAGCTAAAAAACTTTCAACTCCCCATGCTCAGGAGGTTAAAGTCAGCAAAGAACAGTCAGAATATTTTGTATTGAAATCAAGGAGTGTTTTGAGACTGAGATAATAGAGAAATTTGCTACTTAAAACTTTAAAAATTCTCAGGTTGGTCAAGGAAGGAGACAGCTATAGGCAACAAATTATGGTCACACTCGCTGAAGTACCATGAATGATGATGTCTTTTGTTTGTTTGTGTGTTTTTTATTTTCTATATTAATTACAGTGTATTTACTTTGTATCCCAGCTGTAGTCCACTCCCCTGTCCCCTCCCAATCCCACCCTCACTCCCTCATCTCCTCCCTGCCACTTTCCAAGTCCACTGATAAGGGAGGTCCTTCTTCCCTTCCATTTGGCCCTAGCTTATCAGATCTCACCAGGACTGGTTGCAATGTCCTCCTCTGTGGTCTAGCAAGGCTGCTCCTCCCTCGAGGGGAGGGGGAGGGTCAAAGAGCCAGCCAGCTGCTGAGTTCATGTCAGAGACAGTCCCTGTTCCCCTTACTAGGGTACCCACTTGGATACTCAGCTGCCATGGGCTACATCTGAGCAGGGGTTCTAGGTTATATCCATGCATGGTCCTTGGTTGGAGAATCAGTCTCAGAAAAGACCCCTGTGCCCAGATATATTTGGTCCTTGTGGAGCTCCTATCTTCTCCAGGTCTTACTAACTCCCCCTTCTTTCATATGATTCCCTACACTCTGCCCAAGGTTTGGTTATGATTTTCAGCATCTGCTTTGATACACTGCTAGGTAGAGTCTTTCAGAGGCCTTCTATGGTAGGCTCCTGTCCTGTTTCTTGTTTTCTCCTACTTCCAATGTCCATCCCATTTCTTTCTAAATAATGATTGATCTTCTTACCCCCGGTCCTCCTTCCTGTTTTGCTTCTTTAGGTATAAAGATGTCAGTATGTTTATCCTATCTTATAGGTCTAGTATCCACTTATAAGTGAGTATATACCATATGTGTCTTTCCGCTTCTGGGATACCTCACTCAGGATGATCTTTTCTAGATCCCACCATTTGCCTGCAAATTTCATGATTTCCTTGTTTTTAACTGATGAGTAGTATCCCATTGTGTAAATGTACCACAATTTCTCTATCCATTCCTCCTTTGAGGGACATGTGGTTTGTTTCCAGGTTCTGGCTATTACAAATAAAGTTGCTGCAAACATGGTTTAGCCAGAACCTGGAAACATGGTTCCTCTGAATAAGAAATCTTAGGTAAGAAACAAACTCACTTGATTAATATTTTTAAAGAAGTAGATCCTAAAAGAGTCCTAAATTCCTTGGCAGTAAATTTGTCTAAAAACATGTCTAAACAAAAGTTTGACATTACTTCTTAACACTGTTCTTTGTATCCCCAGCTTTTGTTTTTAGCATCAAAACTAAGCAATATTTGATTAGAGCTGCCTGGTCAGTTATAAATTGGGGATTGAATTCAGAAATCCTTCCAAATTGTCAACTTCTATGAAGAATCACACAGGTGATTTTCCATATTTCATGGGAGGATTGAAATTACATTATTATAATATAAACCGGACTTGGTTAACAGCAAATTGTTTCCGTTTTCTCATTTAGCAAGCCATGTGACAACTTATTAAATTTGCTTTCAAGTTCCCTGAATTGAACACTTTACTAGGACTGAATGTTTTCTGGAATAAATAAATTAATAGATTTACTGGTGACCTCACTGTTTCCAGTCACCTATTTCTAGTACAAATAAAGTCAACTGAAACCCCAAGCAAATGTTTTATATGCATGCCATTAGTATATAACCAACCACATTCATTTTATTAATAATCTAGCTGCATTCTAAAACCTCTCATTTTTGGGAACTCGAGAAATCCAACTGATGATGGTTTAGGGTCTAAACCATGCATTGGTCAAGACTCAAAGTAAGTTAAGACTAAACAAGATTTTTGTCTTTTAGCATAAATAACTATTGGGATGATGTTAGCATAAGGAATGCTTTTGGATGGTAAATTTAAACCTCACAGATAAATAAACCCTAACAGATATAAGGACATTCCTGACCACTGAAATATAGACCCTAAGTCTCTGCTTAATCATTGCTATAGCTCAAAGTTTTGGGATGTTCATTTCACATTCATTAGAGGTGTGTATAAGTTATTTTTGTTGAAGACTCACAATGAAGTTTATTTTGACTGTGGATATTGCCACAGTCAGCTTTTCAGAAACACATTCAATTTTCATCCATTCACAGATCTGTTGTGTGCCATTGTCCCAGAATAGATATGAAATGTGCTGTACTGTCACACCACACACTGTGACATTCTCTTACAACTGAGTACCAGGAAGAAAATATGAAAATTAATTTCTTAAGAGTATGCTTCTGCTTAGAACCAATTTAACCTTATCAAGAAATCTTTGTTTCTAAATAAAGAAGTAAAAATTCAATTAAGAACAGAGACCTAACATGTGAATGCCATTTACATGATTAAGCAGTGATAACACACTGTTCTGCATTTAATTCCCACACACAGTATTGAACCAAATGTGAAACTGATACTTTGGTGACATTAAATATCCATAGCTTTGAAATGTGCTGCCATTTAATTACTACCAAAGCCATGTGCCTCCGAGCTGTCTGTTCATCTTTCCTATGAGGCTTTTAATATGGTGCTGCAAGAAGGACATGAAAATGATTCGAAACTGTGAAAAGGGTGCAGTAATTAAACACTACGTGCACGCGATTGCACAGAGGGCCGCGTTCACAGAAATGAGCATGATCTCTGTGCTCTGACTGAAAATGAGGCGCAGATCTCGTGTCCAAAATGGAATTGTTAGCGTTATGACAGGTTCTGAAGCATGAGCACAATCAAAAGCACGTTTAAATCATTAATGTCACCCTCCCTCTCAAAACAGGGAGGAATGTATGATTAAACCGATAACTATGTCAGGAATTAACCGACTCAGAGAATAATTTTCATCTGGGATCTCCAAGTTCTATCTTAGACTGGAGCTGAATTTTGTTAGGCTGTCTTATTCCACCCAGAACACTGAAGAGCAAGAGAACAAAATTGCTTTTGCTTTCTGTCTTCATTGTGTCACACGCAAGAAAGAGGAGGAAAGCGACTGAAGCCTGTTGACTAGAATCATTGACTGATTGACCTCTAGTTAAAGATACGAAACTATGGACAACATTTCTGCTGAATTCTCATTTGAAAAGTGTTTACATCCTCAGAATCTGTGCTCTCTTGATGGAGATATCGAAAATATTGGTTCCTTTGTTATGTCCTGATTATATGCAATGACTCGCCTTTCCCTACATCTATGGACTACTATAAAGATCTTAGATTATTTCTGACAACACCACTGAAGATAACCATTGGTAGATTTGGGATGCGTGTTTCTGGATTCTCTACTCACCGCTTCACCCCTTTTGGCCTTCACTGTGCCAAGTGACTCTTCTTTTGGTTTTATGTGCATCAAACGCAAAGCATTACAAGAATCTAAAGGTAATCTGCACAGTTTAGGAACCATAGACACTGATGGCATATTTTATTTTAAAATATGTACACAAGAAAAGATACAACAAATAAGGTTTTTTGTTTTTCTTTTGTTTTTGTTTTACTAAAATAATACACATTATAACATCTCTCAGATGTGTTCTATTTGCTAAATTTAAGGAATATTTGTCTTGTTTTTATCTGGTCATCATGTGTTACATTGTGATGGAAAACACCTCATGCATTGATAGTAATCAAAAACATTCAACAATACCTTGGAACACTTCAGAAAATTAAATATATTTGCCAATTTTAGCCAAAAATCATAGTTTTTATTTCCAGGGAAGGGAAGTTGGTTTCATTTCAATTCATTAAGTGGATATTGTGTAGTTGATTTGCATCTGTCTAGAAGAACTGGCTCACTGTAGATCTTAAAGATTCCTGAATGCTTTATAGGGTTTTCTATGGCACAAATGCACTAAGCAAGTAAATTCTCTCTTAACATTTTGCTTCTAAAAAAACACTATTGTAAAATAAGTCACCAGCATTGTATAGACCCAATCACATTCTTGTATTTCCACCAGCTATAGTTACCTTTTGCATTTTCCCCCCACTATTGGTGCACAGTGCTGCCTTAGCCTCAGTTGAAAATGTCTTGTCTGTGCTTCTAGGGAGTCTGAATGACTTCTCAGTGTTTCTGGACACTAGGGTTTAACCCTTGACAATGTCATGCCTCTCTTGATCATCTTGATCTCCAGTTCTAGGAAGCATCCTTTGCTTCCTGGGTTAAAGTTTCACCAAGGACCTGGTTCCTTCCTTCCTCCTTCCTTCCTTTCTTTTTTTTGCCATGTAAATTTTTATTAATTTATTTATTTACTTTACATCCTGATTGAAGCTTCCCCTCCCTCTCCTTCTCCCAGTTCCTCCCTCTCCCTTCACCTCCACGACATCCTCCTGTCCTCCCTTCCTCTTCAGAAGAGGCTCAGAAAAAGGGAGGCTTTGGCATATCAAATTGTTGTAGGAATAGGCACGTCTTCTCCTATTGTGGATAGGCAGGGAAGCCCAGTTAGGGGAAAGAGATCCCCAGGCAGGATCAGCTACAGCTCCTGCTGTTGGGAGTTCTATATGAAGACCAAACTGCACAACTGTTACATATGCGCTGAGGGCCTAGTTCCCTCCCATGCATGCTCTCTGCTTGGTAGTTCAGTCTCTGTGGGAGCCTATGAGCCCAGGCTAATCGGTTCTGCATGTTTTCTTGCGGTGTCCTTGACCTCTCTGCCTCTTCCAATTCTTTGTCTCCCTTTTCCATGTAATTCTGAAAACTCTGTTTAATGTTTGGCTGTGGGTCTCTGCATCTGTTTTCATCAGTTTCCGGGTGAAGCCTTTCAGAGGACAGTTATGCTAGGCATCTGTCTGGAAGTATAGCAGAATGTCATAATCAGTGGCAGGGGTGGGCTCCCTCTCATGGCCTGGGTCTTAAGCTGGGCCAGTCATTGGTTGGCCATTCTTTCAATTTCTGTACCATCTTTATCCGAGCATATCTTGTTGGTAGGAGAAATTGTGGGTCTACCATTTTGTGGCTGCATTGGTGTTCCAGTCTCTCCATTGGAATCCTTTTCTGGTGACAAGAGTTGGCCATTTCAGGCTCCATAACCCCCACTTCTAAGAGTCTTAGCCAGGATCACCCTCATAGATTCCCAGGACTTTCCATTATTCTGGGTTTCTACCTTGTCCCAGAGATTCTCCCTCCCCCACCACCACTGTCTGATTCCAATTTTTCTCTACAGTACTCTCTCACTCTGTCCTCCTCCCACTTGATCCCTTCTGCTCCCTTCTCCCCCACCTTGCTCCTTCCCTCTATCTGGCCTGGATGCTTATTCTATTTCTTCCCCTTCTCAGTGAGAAGGCCCTCCTTGCTACTTAGCTTCCCTGGGTCTATGAATTGTAGCCTGATTATCCTTTAGTTTATGACTAACATCCACTTGTAAGTTAGTTCATACCATGTTTGTCTTTCTAGGTCTGGCTTATCTCACTCAAGATGATCTTTAAAACAAAATAAGGCAATAATATAAAAATTCCAATTTGTAGTGCCATATATTTTTTTGATTGTTTCAAAATCCACTGGAAGGTAGTTGTCCTATGAGGGCCCATCCTAAAGGAAACTGAGTCTCACTCTGCCAGCAGCTATCAGCTCTTAGTATCTCCTCATGTAGGAGGGGGGTCTGTTCCCACTTCACTTCTCCAAGCTGGGAGTTTTTCTGGCTTGATCTGTGCAGGCCTTATTAATGCTGTCACCACTGTTGTGAGCTCATAAATGCGGCTTCCCTGTTTTATCTGGAAACACAGTTTCCTTTTCTTTATTTACCTCCTCTGGCTCTTACATTCTTTCTGCCCTTCTTTTCCATCATGAACCCTGAACCATGAGAAAAAAGGGGAAAATGCAGATGTCCCAATTAGGGTTGGACATTCTGTAGTCTCTCGTGATCTGTACCTTAACTAGTTGTGGGTCTGTGTGTTAATTACCATCTCTGCAAATAGAAGCTTTTCTGATGAGGGTTGAGAAATGCAGTTATCTATGGATACATATAATAATGTCATTAGAAGCTGGTTTAATATTTTGTCAGTTTAGCAGAGCAATTGCAATATATTCTCCCCTAGGGCCTCTAATCTGTCCAGACACAGGATATTGGCCCAATGGTAGTGCCAAGTATAAGTTTCACCTGTGGAGTAGACCTTAAGTCCAATAAAGAGAGTGCCTGGTTACTCTTGTGACATTCGTGACAGCATTGTTTGAGGTGGCTCATCTTTTCCAGCTGGCCATTACTGTAGTTCACAAAGTTCACAGGTAGGTGAGATTTTTTTTATTACATTTCTCCTCTTGTAGCATAATAGCATCTCCTAGCACTATAAAAATTACCCATTAGAAATGAAGTTGATACCAGATTGATTTCAACATGTTCTATGACTCAATTGTGTAGTATGAAGTATATTCAACAATATGGTATGTCCTGTTCCATTACTTTTCTTTATGCCTTTATACAACTGAATTTTATCTCCCCTGCTTGGAACCCTGACCGTGGCCTATAGCTAATTTCTTGACCTTTATGCGTATTGCAAATGAAAGACATACCTGAAGATTCAAGTCTTGCATCACAAGTTAGAAAAACATGTCAACTTTTTTTGGACTGGGCTACTGTGTTCACATGATTGTTTTCAGCTATGTCCGTTTACCTATAAATTTCGTGATTTTACTTTACTTCACAGCCAAATAATATTGCATTGTGTAACTGTGTCGCATTTTCATTATCTATTTGTCAGTTGATGGATTATAGGGGCTGCTTTTGTTTCCTGTCTATTGTGAAGAGAGTAACAGTGAACATAAAGGAGCCGGTATCTCTATAGGATGATATATATTCCATTGAGTAGATGCCCAAAAGTGGCACCCCTGGATCAGATGGTAAATCTATTTCTATCTTTTTGAGAAACATCACATTGATTTCCACAAAAGCTGCATGAATTTGCATTCTCATCAGAAGGGACTAAGCCTTTCCTTTCCTCTCATCCAAGATAGGCTTTGTCATCTTTTAAAAAAAAAAAATCTAGGTGTTTTGACTGAGGGAAGATGAAATCTCAATGGAATGTTAATTTGACTTTCCTTGATTACTAAGGATGTTGAATATTTCTCAGTAATTTGTACTTCATCTTTTAAGAACTCTCTGTTTAGTTACTTGGCCTAATTTTTAACTGGGTTGCTGTTCATTTTCTTGATGCTTAGTGTTTTGTTTTTTTTTTTCCTTTGTATGTTATAAATACCAAGTCTCTCTTAGGTGTATAGCTAGGCAATATTTTCCCCACTCTGTAGGGTGCCTCTTCCCCTGAACTATGGCATACTTCAGTTTACATATATACATATATACACATATATAATTTAAATTTCATGAGGTCACATTTATTAATGATTGGTCATAATGTTTTCACTACTGCCATCCTACTGAGAATGTCCTTTCATGTGCCAATATGCTCAATTATATTACATACTTTTACCTCTATCAGATTCAGGATGTCAAGTCTTATGTTCAGAGCGTGATCTATTTGAAATTGAATTTTATGCAGGATGAGGGATAAAGACTGAGTCTAATCTTCTACACAGCCCTCTTGCTTGTCTAGTACCATTCATTGAATGCTGTCCTTTTTCCATTGTGTGATCTTGGTCTCTTAGTCTAGAGAGGCTGTAGAAGTATGGTCTTATGTGTGGTCTTCAGTCTTATTATTGATCCATACATCTGTTTTTATGCCAATATTGTGCTATTTTTATTACCATAGCTTTGTAGTATAATTGGAAACATATAATACTGATACCTCCATGAGTTATTTTGGTTTTGATTTTGTTTATTAATCAGTATTGCTGTGGCTACCCTTGGTCTTTTGTATTTCCACGTGAAATTTAAGATTACTTTTAATTTCTGTGGATAACTTCTTTGGAGTTTGCTGGGTGTTGTGCTGAATCTGTTGTTTGCTTTTTGTGGGAAGGTTCTATTCAAGTATTAATCCTATCAAGCCATGAGCATGCAAAGTGTTTATACTTAGATATGCAATTTATTATGATAAATATTATAAAGATATATGAGAAAATACACCCATCTGAATGATAAAATGTTTTTTTTTTCAATGCAGTTTATTCAGGAACCTTGAACAATCCTCGGACCCTGGGGAAAGCCAGCCCACAGCTTAAATAGCCTCTGGGTAGCCAACCCAGGCGTGCCACGTGGGCAATGCAGATAGGTCCACATACATGGAAGCAAGCCAGATCCTCGGCCTTAGCCAAATGTGGAGTTGTTCATGACAGAGAGCACTCACCATCGGGAAGGTGGAAGGCGGAAACCAGCTCCATCTTTAAGGCATAGCATTCCGCAGCTCTCTACAGTTCCCCCTTTTTGTTTTAGACGCATCAGGCAAGAGTAGAGGTCTGATCTCTGATATTAGAAATAAATTGGGACTTTGTACCGATGTTCATTTAGGTGTCATCCACCCAAAGAGCATCAGACCCGTCTGATACCTTTTTCTCAGAGGCGGGACCTGGGGCATCAACCCGCATGCAATCAGACATGCTCTTCTCTGGGTCGAAAGGGGCTGACCCTGAGTGCAGTGCTTAGCCTCGCATCCTGAGCGTATCATTTTAGCTTTTTATGGTATCCAAACATGCTTGGGGAGAATGTCCTGCTTCAATGGCTGTAAAGGCTTGAATGATCATGGCTGCATCACACTGTTGTGAGACTCTAATCTTGCATATATACCACAGGCAAACCAAGGAGACCAACACCAGAAGGCCTGCTAATGCTCCCTTGCCCGCCCATTCCTTCAGATGATTCATGGCTGCAGCAATCCATGTTGATAATCCTGTGGCTAGTCCTGCGTCCACTCTGGTAGAATTTACTGTGACAATGGCCACTCTCAGCTGCTCCATCGTAGTATCGAATTCTCCAGTCCAATTACCTAAAATATAGCTCGACAATTGTTTAGACAGATTTGCAGCACAGGAAAAATTCTCATGTTGTATGCTAGTGACACAAAGTCCAGCATACTTTCATTGACAGCCAGGTTGAGCGATTTGCCATAGGGTATCAATTTGCTCCTGCAAGAGGTCAATCCTCTGATTGAACACCATCAAGCTTCCTTTTAGTTGAGCATTAATTCCTTTATGTACAACTAAGGCATGAGCTACATTGGCTAAATGATTATTCAGGGTCTGAGCAGTCTGCCCAGTATGACTCATGGCTAATGCCCTGGTGGTAGCTCCAACAGCCGCCAATGAGATGATAGTAACAATGGTGGCTGTAGTTCCAAGATTCCTTTTCTGTCTGAAGAGAGTCATAGCGTGAGGGGCATCAATGGGCACAGGCACCCAGTGAGGCATGCGAGTAACCAGGGCATACCTAAATTTACTAGCATTCCAGCATTGGGCAAAAAAGCAAGTATCATTACCACAATTACTTGGCTCTATCTGGCTAATAATGAATAAAAATGGGGGATATAGACAAACAGGTGTGGGTTTATAGGAAATATTATGAAAAGCCTTAACCCCTCGTTGGAACATCCTGCATCAGTTCTAGAACTAGCAGTGGTGGTGTCCGAGGTCTGAGTAGGTTCAGGAGACCATTGCCCCCAGGGGCGAGACGTGCTCCATGCCAATTGACTAACTCCATGTTTTCCTCCAATTTTGAAAGTCATTTAAGGTTCTTAAATTATTTTTTTCCTTTTTTTTAAAAATTTTTCATCAATTACACTTTATTCATTCTGCATCCCCCCATAAGCCCCTCCTTCCTCCCCTCCCAATCCCAACCTCCCTCCTCCCTCTGCTTGCATGCCACTCCCCAAGTCCACTAATAGGGGAGGTTCTCCTCTCCTTTCTGATCTTAGTCCATCAGTTCACATCAAAAGTGGCTGTATTGTCCTCTACTATGGCCTGGTAAGGCTGCTCCCCCCCAGAGGGAGGTGATCAAAGAGCAGGCCAATCAGATTATGTCAGAGGCAGTCCCTCTTCACATTACTATGTAACCCAATTGGACTCTGAACTGCCCTGGGCTACATCTGTGCAGGGGTTCTGGGTTATCTCCATGAATAGTCCTTGGTTGGAGTATGAGTGTCTGGGAAGTTCCCTGTGTTCAAATTTTCTTGTTCTGTTGCTCTCCTTGTGGAGACCCTGTCCTCTCCAGTTCTTACTATTTCCCAGTTCTTACCTAAAATTCCGTTCACCTGCCCAACAGTTGCCCATCCGGCTCAGCATCTGCTTTGATAGTCTGAAGGGCAGAGGCTTTCAGAGGCCCTCTGTGGTAGGTTCCTAGGTTGTTTCCTGTTTTCTTCTTCTTCTGATGTCCATCCTCTTTGCCTTTCCGGATGGGGATTGGGCATTTTAGTTAGGGTCCTCTCTCTTGCTTAGTTTCTTTAGATGCACAGGTTTTAGTGGGTTTGTCCTATGTTGTATGTCTATATGAGTGAGTATATACCATGTGTGTCTTTTTGCTTCTGGGACAACTCACTCAGGATGATCCTTTCCAGATCCCACCATTTACCTGCAAATTTCATGATTTCCTTATTTTTCATTGCTGAGTAATATTCCATTGTGTAGATGTACCACAATTTCTGCATCCATTCTTCAGTTGAGGGGCATCTGGGTTGTTTCCAGCTTCTGGCTATTACAAATAAAGCTGCTACAAACATGGTTGAGCAAATGTCCTTTTTGTGTACTTGGGCCTCTTTTGGATACATGCCCAGTAGTGGTATGGCTGGATCTTGAGGAAGCGCTATTCCTAGTTGTCTGAGAAAGCGCCAGATTGATTTCCAGAGTGGTTGTACAAGTTTACATTCCCACCAGCAGTGGAGAAGGGTTCCCCTTTCTCCACAACCTCTCCAGCATGTGTTGTCACTTGAGTTTTTGATCTTGGCCATTCTCATGGGTGTAAGGTGAAATCTCAGGACACCTGATCTTTGACAAAGACGCCAAAACCATACAATGGAAAAAAGATAGCATCTTCAACAAATGGTGCTGGTCTAACTGGATGTCTACATGTAGAAAAATGAAAATAGATCCATACTTGTCACCCTGCACAAAACTGAAGTCCAAGTGGATCAAAGACCTCAACATAAAACCAGACACATTAAATCGGCTTGAAAAAAAAGTGGGAAATACCCTAGAACTCATTGGTACAGGGGAAAACTTCCTGAACAGAACACCAACAGCACAGGCTCTAAGAGCAACAACCAATAAATGGGACCTCATGAAACTGAAAAGCTTCTGTAAAGCAAAGGACACCGTCATCAAAACAAAGTGACCACCTACAGATTGTGAAAGAGTCTTCACCAACCCTCTATCTGACAGAGGACTCATATCCAGTATATATAAAGAACTAAAGAAGCTGAAAAGCAGCAAACCAAGTAATCCACTTAAAAAATGGGGAACAGAGCTAAACAGAGAATTCTCTGTAGAGGAATACCGAATGGCAGAGAAGCACTTAAAGAAATGCTCAACCTCACTAGCCATTAGGGAAATGCAAATAAAATGTTTTTTTTAAGTTTTTTTTAAATAAAGTATGTGAATTGAGGTATATAATTGCTCTATAAATGAACTGACACTTATGAAACCAATGACACATCTCAGGTACTTAGAACATGCGTATCTAGAGTGCATATGACATGTGGCTAGTACAAAATGACATGTAAACTACACAATAGCTTTCCATGTGCAAAAGGGTAAACATTTACTGTAGTTTTACATTTGTTGAATGTTGAAATATTTGTATATGTATTACATAGATGATATTATTTTAATTAACTTCACCTGATCTTTTCCCATTATTTTAACCTCACCATTGTATAGTGTTAATGACTTTTTGTGGGTTTATGCATTTATTTTTACTCCTGTATGTGTTTAGTGTAGAATAGCAAAGACATGGAGTGAACGTGAGAGAGATAAGGGCACTCGCATCCTGGGGAACCTGGGGAGGTACTAAGTGTTATAGAAAGAACTATTCAACACCCGTGGGAATTACTACTAATAACAAATGTGAGTCCTTCTTGTAACTACTCCTTCTATCTATTTTTCCTGTGATTAATGGATTAATATTAAAGGTGAAGGGAAGATTTGATCTTCTACTTAACAGTTATTAAATACCTATCTTAGTGCCCTGGGTTCTATGAGCATAGGATTATCAGTCAAGCATCTGTCTGCACTAGCCTTATAGATCTGATGAACATAAACTTATGAGTCAATTCCTGTTTCTTTTCTTCTGCTGCTTCTGATGTCTATCCTGTTTTCCCTTCTGAGTGAGAATTAAGCATTTTCCTTAGAGTCCTCATTGTGAATGAAAACTGAGATGCTACATATCAACATCTGTGGGGCACAATGATGAGATCCCTTAGAAGAACCCATAGCACTAGATGCCTACATCAGATGATTTTAAGATGCCACATAAACAGCTTAATGATGCACATTCAACATAACAATCATGGAAAAATAAAACAATCAGATGCCGAATCAGGAGACATGATCAGGAGACATGAATCAGACATCTCCTGATTCGGCATCTGATTGTTTTATTTTTCCATGATTGTTATGTTGAATGTGCATCATTAAGCTGTTTATGTGGCATCTTAAAATCATCTGATGTAGGCATCTAGTGCTATGGGTTCTTCTTTAGGTCTGCAGATTTTAGTATGTTTATCCTATATAATATGGCTAATATCCATTTATAAGTTGAGTTTATACCATGCATATCTCCCTGCTTCTGGGTTACCTCACTCAGGATGATCTTTTCTAGTTCCATCCATTTGCCTGAAATTTTCATGATTGCCTTGTTTTTTATTTTATTCATACAGTGTAAACAAAATTCTAGGCACCTGATTGATGACAAGGTTATATATAGATTTAGTAGGTACTGTCTACTAGTCTGAAATCATTTTAACTATTTGAACTCTAATTGGCAACATGTATATGCTTATTTATATGTATATGTGCTATATTTCCATTGAATTTTTATGAAATGCCCCTCATTGGATCACAGGTTTGGACATTTGGGTCTTAGCTGGTAGTTCTATTTGTGAAGTTAGAAACATTTTGATAGGCAGAATCAAGCTATAAGGACTGTTTCACTGGTGTGTGTGTGTGTGTGTGTGTGTGTGTGTGTACCTTGCACTTTACTGCCCATCCCTGTTCTGAACAGTTCTCTGCTTCCTGGCTGCCAAAATGTGGGGAGTCTCAGTTACACTTCCACTGTACCATGCCACACTTTCTCTGCTATGATGGGGTATTTTCAAATCAGGAGCAAAAATAAATTCTTATTCCTTTGAGTTGTTTATTGTCTTGTATTTCTCTAATGTGTGTTTTAACATCTTTGCCAAAAGTCAGGTAGCTGTACTTGTGTGGACTTGTAGCTCTGTCTGCTCTTTATTCCAATGACCTATATATCTGTTTTTGTTCCATTACCATGTTGATTGTCTTAAAATGATTCTATAGTATAATTTAATTTAGGTAGGTGATATCAACCACAGGATTCTTTTGTCCAAGACTGCTTTGTCTATTGATCTCCATATAGTGTGTGAGATCTCCATATAGTGTGTGAGTGTGTGTGCATGTGTGTGTGTGTGTGTGTGTGTGTGAGTGTAGCTATTGTAAATGTTGTTTCCTTGATTTTTAAAATTCATTTTTCAGTCTGTATATCATTAGTATATAAGAAGGATACTGATTTGTGTATTAATATTGCATCCTGCCATTTCACTAAAATTATTTTTTAGCTCTGAAAATATTTTGGTGTAGTCTTTAGGGTTTCTTCTATAGAGAATCATATAATCTTCAAAAAGGGATATTTTAACTTCTCTTCCTGTTTGTATCTCTTTTGTCACATTCCTGATCTACGATGGAAAGAACTTTACTGACTAAAAATGGAGAAGGTGAATACCTCTCTCTTGCTCCTGATTTGAATGGAATCCTTTTGAGTATTCTTAACTTAGTATAATGTTGTACTATATAGATCAATGTCCCATTGATCTAGCTTATCTATACTTTTATCACAAAACGTTTGGGATTTTGTCAAAGGCATTTTCTGTGTTCATTTAGATAACCATGTCACTTATTAATTTTGGCACATTTATGTGATGAATTACATTTATTGATTTGCATCTGTTGAACCCCTGCATCACTAGAACAAAATCAACTTGCTCATGATGAATTATCTCCCCTATTTGATCTTGAATTCATTTGTGAACACTTTATTGAGAATGTTTGCATCTGTCTTCAACAGGGAGAAATGTCTGTAAATTCCTGTTTTTCTTTGTAATGTCTTTTTTCTGGTTTGGCTATCATGGTAATACTAGCCTCAAAAAAGGAATTTGCAAGTCTTCCTCCTCTGTTTTATGGAATGGTTTTCATTATCCTGGCCCTGGTTTTTCTTTGAAACTCAGGTAGAACTCAACATTGAATCCACACAGTTCTGAGCTCTGTTTGGCAGAGATACTTTTTATTAATGCTCCAATGCCATCCCTTGTTCTAGCTGTGTAGGAATATTTATTTTGTCATGGTTTAATTTTTATGAAATATTAATCTTCTGTAGTATATGGTTTTTTATGGAATGTCGCCTTCATTTTCTGAGTTTCATCGGTATGTACTGCGAAGCCTCCTTCGCTCACCTCTAATTTTATAATTTTGATCACTTTCTATCATTCTCTTGGTTAACACAGCACATGGTGTGTTCATTTTCTTTGTCTTTTCAATCAATATTGTTTCTCTTTATTTCTTTTTAAATTTCCATTCATTAATTTCGGAGTGAGTTTGATGATTTCACCATGTCTCCTGATTCGGCATCTGATTGTTTTATTTTTCCATGATTGTTATGTTGAATGTGCATCATTAAGCTGTTTATGTGGCATCTTAAAATCATCTGATGTAGGCATCTAGTGCTATGGGTTCTTCTAAGGGATCTCATCATTGTGCCCCACAGATGTTGATATGTAGCATCTCAGTTTTCATTCAGTTCTAGGATCTTTTTAAATTTCACTCTTTTTTTTCCCCTTTCCTGGTTAATATCCAGTACAATGTTGTTCAGTTTCCCTGCGTATGTGTACTTTCTGTAGTTTCTTGCAGTTGATATCTAGCTTTATCCCTATTACGGACACAGAGCATACAGAGTGCCATTTCAATTTTCATATGTTTATTGAGAATGGCTTTCTGTTTTGTTATGTGATTAGTTTTGGAGAAAGTTCCATGGGATACCAAGTAGAATATGCATTATTTAGTGTTCTGGTGGAATGTTCTGTAGTTGTTTGTCAGTTTATTTATGATATCATTTTTTTTTCACCTTAAGGTTTACAGTTTAATCTTTTTTTATGTTAATTTTTATATTAATTACAGGTTATTTAATTTGTATCCCAGCGGTAGACCCTTCCCTTATTCCCACCCAATCCCACCCTCCCTTCCTCATCTCCTCCCTGCCCCTCTCTAAGTCTACTGATAGGGGAGGTCCTCCTCCCCTTCCATCTGACCCTGGTTTATCAGGTCTCATCAGGACTGGCTGAAATGTCCTCCTCTGTGCTCTAGCAAGTCTGCTCCTCCTTCAGGGGTGGGGAGAAGAGGTCAAAGAGCCCACCACTGGGTTCATGTCAGAGACATTCCCTGTTCCCCTTACTAGAGTAACCTGCTTGGATGCTGAGCTGCCATGGGCTACATCTGAGCAGGAGTTCTAGGTTATATCCAAACATGGTCCTTGGTTAGAGAATCAGTCTTAGAAAAGACTCTTATGCCCAGATATATTTGGTCCTTGATATCATTTAATTCCAATAATTCTTTTGTCCAGATGTTCTATCTATTAGTGAGAATAGGCTATAGAAATCACTTCACTGATACCCTTTTGTGACAAATCTGTGGCTTTACAACCAGTAGTATTTATTTCATGTAATTGTGTATGCTTTTATTTTGTGTATATATGTTTATAATTATGACATCTGCTTGGTGGATTGTTCTGTTAATAAGTAGGAGGCAACCTTTCTCTCTTTTGACTCTTTCTGGATTGAAGACTGTTTTGTCAGATATCATAATACATATACCTGTTAGTGGGTGGGGTTTTTTTTGTTTTTGTTGTTGTTCCATTTTCTTGGAATTCTTTTCTGTTCTCCTACCCTAAGGTTGTATGTCTTTAGTGGTGAGATATGCTTCTTTAAAGCATATTTAAAAAGTGGTTTTTAATTTTCTAATCCAATCTGCTAATCTGTGTCTTTTAATTAGGACACCAAAAAGATTAGCATTCAGACTTACAATTGAAAAATGTACAATTAGGTCCTGTTACTGGTTTTGTGGGTTCTTTTTTTCCTTAGAGTGGTTTTTGATTCGTTGTTCTAGTGTTGTTTATTGATCTCCTTGGCCTCTTTGGTGTGTTTAGCCTTTTTTTCAGACTCAAATATTTCTTTCAGTGTCATCTAGAGAGGTAGATTAATGATCATAAATGTCATTACCTACACTTTATATAAAAAGTATTATCTCTCCCTCAATTTTAATAGGTAGTTTCATTGGCTGCAACACTCTGGGTTAGAAGCTGTAGTCTTTTAGAATGTAGACTTTACCTTTAAGGTCTTTCTGATTTGAAGTGTTTCTGTGGAGCAATTTTGCATTCTTCTGGTAAGCATACCTTTCTTTCTAAGTGACTTGAGTCTTCTCATCGTTTTCTTTTTTTTTTTATTTTATTTTTTTTATCAGTTACATTTTATTAACTCTGTATCCCAGCCGTGTCCCGATCCCTCATTCCCTCCCAGTCCCTCCCTCCCTCCCTCCCTCCCTCATCTCCACCGTGCCCCTTTCCAAGTCCACTGATGGGGGGACCTCCTCCCCATTCATCTGATCCTGTTTTATCAGGTATCTTCAGGACTGGCTGCAAAGCCCTCCTCTGTGGCCTAACAGGACTGCTCCTCCCTTCGGGGGTGGGGAGACCAAAGAGCCAGTCATCGAGTTCCTGTTAGAAATAGTCCCTGTTCCCCTCACTTTGGGAAACCAATTGGTTACTGAGCTACCACAGGCTACATCTGAGTGGAGGTTCTAGGTTATGTCCATACATGGTCCTTGGTTGAATGTCAGTCTCAGAAAAGACCCTGTGCCCAGATATATTTGGTCCTTGTGGAGCTCCTATCCTTTCCCCATCAGATTAACTCCCCTTCTTTCTTATGATTCCCTGTACTCTGCCAAAGGTTTGGTCATGAGTCTTTGCTTTGAAAACACTGCTAGTTAGAGTCTTTCAGATGCGCTCAGTAGACTCCTGTCATACGTTCAGTGCACATCCCATCTGTCTTTCTAAATGAGGATTGATCATCTTACCCCATGTCCGCTCAATTGATTATCTTTTTTAGGTGTATAGATTTCATTATGTTTATCATATCTTATAGGTCTATATAAGTGAGTATATCCCATGTTTGTCTTTCTCCTTCTGGGATATTTCACTCAGAATGATCTTTTCTAGATCCCACCATTTGCCTGCAAATTTCATGATTTCCTCCTTTTTGATTGCTGAGTAGTATTCCATTGTATAAAAATACCACAATTTCTGTACCCATTCCACCGTTGATGGACATCTGGGTTGTTTCCAGGTTCTGGCTATTACAAATAGAGCTGCTATAAACATGGTTGAGCAAGTGTCCTTTTTGTGTACTTGAACAAACTTTGGGTATATACCTAGCAGTGGTATAGCTGGGTCTGGAGGAAGCACTATTCCTATTTGTCTTAGAAAGCGCCAGATAGCTTTCCAGAGTGGTTGTACCAGTTTACATTCCCACCAGCAGTGGAGCAGGGTTCCCCTTTCTCCACAACCTCTCCAGCATGTGTTATCGCTTGAGTTTTTCATCTTGGCCATTCTGATGGGTGTAAGGTGATATCTCAGGGTCGTTTTGATTTGCATTTCCCTGATGGCTAATGAGGATGAGCATTTCTTTAAGTGTTTTTCTGCCATTCGATATTTCTCTGTCGAGAATTCTCTGTTTAGCTCTGTTCCCCATTTTTTAATTGGATTACTTGGATTGCTGCTTTTCAGCTTCTTTAGTTCTTTGTATATACTGGATATTAGTCCTCTGTCAGATAAAGGGTTAGTGAAGATTCTTTCCCAATCTGTAGGCAGTCGTTTTGTTTTGATGACGGTATCCTTTGCTTTACAGAAACTTTTCAGTTTCATGAGGTCCCATTTATTGATTGTTGCTCTTAGTTCCTGTGCTGTTGGTGTTCTGTTCAGGAAGTTGTCTCCTGTGCCAATGAGTTCTAGGCTGTTCCCCACTTTTTTTTCCAATTGATTTAGGGTATCTGGTTTTATGTTGAGGTCCTTGATCCACTTTGACTTTAGTTTTGTGCAGGGTGATAAATATGGATCTATTTTCATTTTTCTGCATGTAGACATCCAGTTGGTCCAGCACCATTTGTTGAAGATGCTGTCTTTTTTCCATTGAATGGAATTGGCTTCTTTGTCGAATATTGAGTATTCATAGGTGTGTGGATTTATTTCTGGGTCTTCTATGCGGTTCCATTGATCCTCCTTTCTGTTTCTATGCCAGTACCATGCAGTTTTTATTACTGTTGCCCTGTAGTACAGCTTGAGATCAGGAATGGAGATACCTCCAGATGATCTGTTGTTGTACAGGATCGTTTTGGAGATTCTGGGTTTTTTGTTTCTCCATATGAAGCTGAGAATCTTTTTTTCAAGGTCTGTAAAGAATTGAGATGGTATTTTGATGGGAATTGCATTGAATCTGTAGATTGCTTTTGGCAGTATGGCCATTTTCACAATGTTAATCCTACCAATCCATGAGCACGGGAGATCTTTCCATCTTCTGATATCTTCTTCAATTTCTTTCTTCAGAGACTTGAAGTTTTTCTCAAACAGGTCTTTCACTTGCTTGGTTAGGGTCACACCAAGGTACTTTATGTTATTAGTGGCTATTGTGAAGGGTGTTGTTTCCCTAATTTCTTTCTCAGCCTTTTTGTCTTTGGTATATAGGAGGGCTTCTGATTTTTTTGAGTTGATTTTGTATCCTGCCACTTTGCTGAAGGTGTTTATCAGCTGAAGGAGTTCTCTGGTTGAATTTTTGGGGTCGCTCATGTATACTATCATATCATCTGCAAATAGTGACACTTTGACCTCTTCCTTTCCGAGTTGTATCCCCTTGATCTCCTTTAGTTGTCTTATTGCTCTGGCTAGGACTTCAAGTACTATGTTGAAGAGATATGGGGACAATGGACAGCCTTGTCTTGTCCCTGATTTCAGTGGGATTGATTTAAGTTTCTCTCCATTGAGTTTGATGTTAGCTATAGGCTTGCTATATATTGCCTTTACTATGTTTAGGTATGTGCCTTGTATCCCTGATCTCTCCAAGACTTTAAACATGAATGGGTGTTGGACTTTGTCAAATGCTTTTTCGGCGTCTAAGGAGATGATCATGTGGTTTTTCTCCTTTTCTCATCGTTTTCAATAATCTTTCTTTTGCTTATGGTTTTGGTGTTTTAACTATAATATGTTATGGAGAGTTTCTGTTCTCAGCTTGTCTATTTGGTGTTCTGAAGACCCCTGGGATCTGACTGGACCTCTCTTTAAGTCTAGAAAGTTTTCTTTTTTTAATTTTATTTTTAATATTAGTTACAGTTTATTAACTTTGTATCCCAGCTTTATCCTGCTCCCACATTTTCTCCCATTCCCACCCTCTCTCCCTCATTTTCTCCCTACCCCTTTCCAAGTCCACTGATAGGGAAGGACCTCCTCCCCTTTCATTTGACCCTAGCTTAACAGGTATCTTCAGGCCTGGTTGCAAAGACCTCCTCTGTGACCTAGCAGGGCTGCTCCTCCTTCGGGAGGGGGGGGGGCGGATATCAAAGAGCCAGCCATTGAGTTCATGTCAGAAATAGTCCCTGTTCCCCTTACTAGGGTACCCACTTGGATACTGAGCTACCATGGGCTACATGCGAACAGGGGTTCTAGGTTATATCCATATATAACCTTTGGTTGGAGAAACAGTCTCATAAAAGACCCTTGTGCCAGATATATTTGGTCCTTGTGGAGCTCCTGTCCTCTCCAGGTCTTACTAACCCCCTCCTCCCTTCTTTCATATGATTCCCTGAACTCTACCGAAGGTTTAGTTATGAGTCTCAGTATCTGCTTTGATACACTGCTAGGTAGAGACTTTCAGAGGCCCTCTGTGGTAGGCTCCTGTCCTGTTACTTGTTTTCTCCCACATCCAATGTCCATCCCATTTGTCTTTCTAAGTGAGGATTATCATCTTACCCCTGGTCCACCTTGTTTATTTTCTTTAGGTGTACAGATTTCATTATGTTTATCATATCTTATAGCTTTATATAAGTGAGTATATACCATGTGTGTCTTTCTCCTTCTAGGATACTTCACTCAGAATGATCTTTTCTAAATCCCACCATTTGCCTGCAAATTTCATGAAAGTTTTCTTTTTTTTTTTTTCAATACAGTTTATTCAGAAACCTTGAACAATCCTCGGACCCTGGGGAAAGCCAGCCCACAGCTTAAATAGCCTCTAGGTAGCCAACCCAGGCGTGCCACGTGGGCAATGCAGATAGGTCCACATACATAGAAGCAAGCCAGATCCTCAGCCTTAGCCAAATGTGGAATTGTTCGTGACAGAGAGCACTCACCATCGGGAAGGTGGAAGGCAGAAACCAGCTCCATCTTTAAGGCATAGCATTCCGCAGCTCTCTACAGTTCCCCCTTTTTGTTTTAGATGCATCAGGCAAGAGTAGAGGTCTGATCTCTGATATTAGAAATAAATTGGGACTTTGTACCGATGTTCATTTAGGTGTCATCCACCCAAAGAGCATCAGACCCATCTGATACCTTTTTCTCAGAGGCGGGACCTGGGGCATCAACCCACATGCAACCAGACATGCTCTTCTCTGGGTCCAAAGCGGCTGACCCTGAGTGCAGTGTATATGATTATATTCAATATATTTTCTATGCTTTGACTTGATATACTTTTTTTCTTCTTCTATGATAGCAACTGAAGTACATAAACTCTTTGTGGTGTCCCTAAGAATTCCCGTGTTCAACTTTTTAATATTATTCATTTGTTTGTTTATTACAATTTATTCCCTTTGCACCCCTGTCCCTCATCTCCTCCTAGTCACACCCACACTCCCTCCTCTCCCCTTATGCCCCTTACCTGCTCCCCTGGTAGGGAGGTCCTCCTTCCCTTCTATCTGACCCTAGCCTATCAGGTCTCATCAAGGCTGGCTGCAATATCTTCCTCTGTGGCCTGGCTAGGATGCACCCCTCCCCCAGGGGGAGAAAGCACCAGCCACCAAGTTCATGTCAGAGACAGTCCCTGCTCCCATTGCAAGGGAAACCCACTAGGACATTGAGCTGCCATGGGCTAAATCTGTATAGGAGTTCTAGGTTATCTTCATGCATGGACTTTGGTTGGAATATCAGTCTCAGAAAAAGAAAAAAAAAAAAAAACAAAGCAAAGCAAAACAAAACAAAAACTTTTTTGCCCATATTTTTGGGTTCTGTTGCTCTCCTGGTGGAGCTTCTGTGCCCTCCAGGTCTTTCTATCTCCCCCTTCTTTCATAAGATTCCCTGCACTCTGCCCAAAGTTTGTCTATGAGTCTCAGCATCTGCCCTCTTGGGTTGGATCCTGTCCTGTTCCCTGTTTTCTCCCTCTTCCAATGTCTGTCCTGTTTGCCTTTGTGAGTGAGGATTGATCATCTTATCCAGGATCCTCCTTCTTGCTTAGCTTCTTTAGATGTATAGATTTTAATATGTTTATCCTCTATTATATGTCCACTATCCATTTATAAGTGATTATATACCATGTGTGTCTTTCTGCTTCTGGGATACCTCACTCAGGATGATCTTTTCTAGTTCTTAGCATTTGCCTACAAATTTCATGATTTCCTTGTTTTTAATTGCTGAGTAGTATTCCATTGTGTAAATGTACCACAATTTCTGTATCCATTCCTCAGGTAAGGGACTTCTGGGTTGTTTTTGGATTTCTATTATGAATAAAACTGCTACAAACATAGTTGAGAAATGTCCTTGTATACGTGAGCACATTTTGGATATATACCTAGGAGTGGCATAGCTGGATCTTGATGTAGCACTATTCCTAATTGTCTGAGAAAGCACCAAACTGATTTCCAAAGTGGTTGTACAAGTTTACATTTCCATCAGCAATGGAGGAGAGTTCTCCTTTTTCCACATCCTCTCCAGCATGTATTGTCACTTCAATTTTTTATCTTAGCCATTTTGATGGGTATAATGTGAAATCTCAGGGTTGTTTTGATTTGCATTTCCCTGATGACTAAGGTCATTGAGCATTTCTTTAAGTGTTTCTCTGCAATTTGATATTCATCTATTGAGAATTCTCTGTTTAGCTCTATACCCTATTTTTTAATTAGATTACTTGATTTGTTGCTTTTTAACTTCTTGAGTTCATTATATATATAAATAAACTCACATACCTACCGATACTTGATTTTTGACAAAGAAGCCAAAACCATAAAATAAAAAATAAAATAAAATAAAAGACAGCATCTTCAACAAATGGTTCTGGTCTAACTGGACGTCTACATGTAGAAAAATGCAAATAGATCCATATTTTTCACCCTGCACAAAACTGAAGTTCGAGTGGATCAAAGAATTCAACATAAAACCAGACACACTAAACCTGTTAGAAGAAAATGTGGGGAAGAGCCTTGAACTCAATGGCACAGGAGACAACTTCCTGAACAGAACACCAACAGCACCGGCTCTAAGAGCAACAATCAATAAATGGGACCTCATGACACTGAAAAGCTTCTGTAAAACAAAGGACACTATCTTCAGAACAAAACAACAGGCTACAGACTGGGAAAGAATCTTCACTAACCCTTTACATGAGAGAGGGCTATTATCTCTCTCCTTTCTTCATTCACATCTGCTCTTTCGTACAAGTGTTATAGGCCCAGGTTGTAGAAGTGTTGATGTGTCATTTTCCTCTGTGGAGCTGGTCTTAGGGTGAGATGCTCTACCCTTAGTCTTCCTCTTGGATGCAGTGCTGTTTTGGGTCACATTGGTCCCCCTGCCTGCATCAACTACATCCATCGGGAGTTGTGGAACTTTCAGTATCTGTGCGCTTTACTCTGAGATGCCTCAAGTCCTACCCGTATCCACAAATTCTCCTTCCAGGAGTTGTGGAACATCCTTCTGACTACTATAACATATCATTTTTATTGTTATAATAATCTTACAGACCTGGAGTACACTCAAATTAACTTCTCTGTATGTTTAGGAGGTGTGTTATTAATAAGCATAGGGCATTTGTATCCTAATGTTCTTAAAGACACTGTTTACAAGGGCCATGTGGTCAAAACAACCTAAATGTCCATTTTCGAAATAAATGGAAAAAATATGGGTTTTAATTACTATAGAATATTAATGAGTATTAAACACAACAAAATCATGGAATAAATGACTATATGGATAAGTCCTAGGACCTCATGATAAGTGAAATAATATCAGGCACAGAACAATAGACACTATAATATTCCACTTAAATACAGGATGACCTAAAAGAGCCAAATTAATAGGAACAAAAAGTATATGGGTATTTGATAGGAACTACAGAAAAGGAAAATGGGACATTCCTACTCAATAGGCATAAAGTCTTAGTGAAGTCAAGTGTGTCAGCTTGAGAGGCTTTCTGTGAAATTTACCCACAGTAGTTAGTAATGCAGCATTGTATACTTGAAACCATTTTAATAGATTAGTTTCCTCATGAAATTCTATCATAATAAAAAAATGTACAGTAAAGCTTCTAGATTTCCTCTGGGAAAAGTTCCTCAGGATTTTTTACCAACTTATCAGACTTGCCTGCTTTTAATTATAATCTTAATCACATGTGTTTTTCAATGACTCTGACTATTTCAATTTTTTAGATATATTAGCATGTTTTTTGTTCATTTTGTTTTACATTTTTATTTAGGATATTAGTAATTTGCCACTTTCTCCATTTTCTTGTTCATTTTTACTCTTTATTAACCTTATTAATATTTTAAATAAAACGATTAAATTATCTTTTAAAATGTCACTTTAATATACATATGGTTTATACTCAAGGGATTCTAATCATACATTCTAATCATACATTTTCTTACAATTTTATTTGGATTTAATTTATTAAGAAATTTAAAATCTGAACACTTAAAGAAACTAATCAAGAAGGAGGACTCTGGCTAAGATGCTCAATCCCCATTCAGAAAGGCAAAGAGGATGTACATTGGAAGAGGGAGAAAACAGGGGGACAGGACAGGAGCCTACCACAGAGAGCCTCTGAAAGGCTCTACCCAGCAGAGTATCAAAGCAGATGCTTATACTTATAGTCAAACTTTGGGCAGAGTGCAGGGAATCTTATGAAAGAAGGAAGAGATTGTAAGACCTGTAGAGGACAGGAACTCTGCAAGGAGAGCAACAGAAACAAAAAATCTGGGCACAGGGGTCTTCTCTGAGACTGATACTCCAACCAAGGACCATTCATGGAGATAACCTAGAACTGTTGCTCAGATGTACCTCATGGCAACTCAGCAACTAAGTGGGTTCCATAGTAATGGGAACAGGGACTTTCTCTGACATGAACTGATTGGCCTGCTCTTTAATTACCTCCCCCTGAGGGGGAAGCAGCCTTATCAAGCACAGAGGAAGACAATGCAGGCAGTCCTGAAGACTTGATAGACTAGGATCGGAAGGAAGAGGAGCAAGACCTCCCCTATCAGTGGACTGGGAGAAGGGCATGGGTGAAGTAGGGGGAGAGAGGGTAGAATGGGGAAGAGAGAGGGTTGGGAGCTACAGGGGGTATACAAAGTCAATAAACTGTAATTAATAAAAATTAAAAAATTACATCTGTACACCTAAAGAAACTAATCAAGAGGGAGGACTCTGACTAAAATGCTCAATCCCTATTCAGAGAGACAAAGAGGATGGACATCAGAAGAAGGAGAAAAGAGGGAACAAGTCAGGAGCCTGTCACAGAGGACCTCTGAAAGGCTCTGCCCTACAGACTATCAAAGCAGATGCTGAGACTTATAGGCAACCTTTGGGCAGAGTGTAGGAAACCTTATGAAAGAAGTGGGAAATAATAAGATCTGTCACGAACAATTCCACATTTGGCTAAGGCTGAGGATCTGGCTTGCTTCCATGTATGTGGACCTATCTGCATTGCCCACGTGGCACGCCTGGGTTGGCTACCCAGAGGCTATTTAAGCTGTGGGCTGGCTTTCCCCAGGGTCCGAGGATTGTTCAAGGTTCCTGAATAAACTGCATTGAAAAAAAAAATAAGATCTGGAGAGGACAGGAGCTCCACAAGGAGAGCAACAGAGCCAAAACTATGAGCACAGGGGTCTTTCCTGAGACTGATACTCCAACCAAGGACCATGCATGGAGGTAACTTAAGACCCCTGCACAGATGTAGCCCATGGCAGTTCAATATCAAAGTGGGTTCCATTGAAATAGGAACAGGGACTGTCTCTGACATGAACTGATTGGCCTGCTCTTTAATTACCTCCCCCTGAGGGGGGAGCAGCATTACCAGGCCAGAGGAAGACAATGCAGCCACTCCTGATGAGACCTAATAGACTAGGATCAGAAGGAAGGAAAAGAAGACTTCCCCTATCAGTGGACTTGGGGAGGGGCATAAATGCAGAGGGTAGAGGAAGGGAGGGATTGGGACAGGAGGAGGGAGGGAACCATGGGGAGGTACAAAGTGAATAAAGTGTAATTAATAAAGAATTTTTAAAAATAAACACCAAAATATTAAAGACATTTGTTCATTTGTGCATATAGATTTTTTGTTTAATTTTATTAAATTTATTCATTTATTAATTTTACATACTGATTACTGCTCCCTCCCTTCTCTCCTACTGGTCCCACTGTCCCACTGTCTTCCCCATTTCTCCCCTCCCCTTCTCAGAAAAAGGGAACCCTCCAACCTTACAAATCCACTGTGACACATCAAGTCTCATCAGGGCTAATCACATCCTCTTCCACTGAGGCCAGACAAGGCAGCCCAGCTAAGGGAAAGTGATCCAAAAGCAGGCAACAGAGTCCATATCAAATATGATCCCCACTCTCCTTGCTAGGGGACCTACATGAAGACTCAACTGCCCATCAGTTACATATATGTCATGGGCCTAGGTCTACTCCATGTACGCTCTTTGGTTGGTGCTTTATTCTCTGTAACCCCCTATGGGCCCAGGTTAGTTGGCACTGTTGTTCTTCATGAGGAGTTCTTGTCCCCTCTGGGGCCTTTTATCCTTTCCCCAAGTCCTCCACAAGACTCCCCCAGCTCTGCTTAATGTTTGGCATTGGGTCTCAGCATCTGTTTTGATCTGCTGCTGGGTGGAGCCTCTCAGAGGACAGTCATTCTAGACTCCGGTATGCAAGCATAGAACAGCATCATTAATAGTGTCAGATGTTGGCTTTCTCCCATGGGATGGGTCAGTCATTCGTTGGCCATTCCCTCATTCTATCTTCTGTCTTTATCCCTGTGCATCCTGTAGGCAGGGATTTTTGAGTTGAAGGATTTATGGGTGGGTTGGTGTCCCTCTCCCTCCAGTGGAAGTGATGCCTGGCTAGGAAGTGACAACTTCAGTCTCCATGCCTCCACAGCTAGGACTCCTAACTAGAGTCACCCCCATATCCTCCCAGGAGCCTACTCTGTTGCAGGTTTTCAGCTTGTCTCAGAGATGACCTTCCTTTTCTGCATTCAGAAGAGTGCAAATAGATCCACACTTCTCACCGTGCACAAAACTCAAGACCTCAACATAAAACAGGATACACTAAATTAATTAGAAGAGAAAGTGAGGAATAGCTCAGGAGGCAACTTCCTGAGCAGAACACCAAGGGCTCAGGCATTAAGATCAACAATTAATAAACAGGACCTCATGAAACTGAAAATTTTCTGTAAAGCAAAGATTTTCACATATATGTCCACATGTATTCTGCATTCGTGTGGAGGCCTGAGGCAGTCATTGTGCATTTCCCTCTGTTTCAAGAGCTTCAGTATAATGTACTTGAACTGATCTTGCTCATTACAACATGAAGACAGAATAGCTTATGCATAGCATCATAAAAAAGAAAAGCTCTCAGCTTGGGCAAGCTCCAGGCAATCACCCATCTGAACCAAAATATTACAGTTTATTCTACCATTAAAGCCTCCAACTTACTCTTTCTGATCACATTGTTCCAATCATTTGTCTTTCTATTACTGATAATTACTTAAGAGGCGGCTTTCTCTGCCCTTTATTTCCCATCAGTCAGCTCTAATCACCAAGTGGTTCACTGTCTGTCACGTGGCTGAATCACTGAAAGCAATAGACCTTATCAGGCTATACAGTTAATCTTAGCCATAATGGCAGACTTGTAATACTGTGAAATCAAATCCACTCCACAGCTCATTTTACAGCGTCAGGGCGATGGGGGGTTGGGGGTGTTAACAGTGATAGCTCCTGTGTGATAAGATTAATACATCTCTTATAAACTTGTGAAACATTTATTAAACTAAAATTGAAAGTTATGTTAATATCCCTTGCCACTTATCAGCTAGTGACTTGCAACTCAAACGGAAATAAAAATACATGTTCTTCCTGCTTGAATTGTATGAACTCTGTATTGTGTTTTGTGCACGCACATACACACGTACTCATAATGTAGGTTTCGTTCAGTTTTAACTTCTTTCTCATTATCCTTTAAACTAGCATATTTGCATTGATTTTTTTTGTCACAAAGAGTCGTAGATGCTGATTCCTCCCTTGATGACCATTGAGTAAAAGGAAACAAACTTATCACACAGTGTCCCAAAGGAAGAGCAATAATCAACAGCAGTTGAAAAACACACACAATGAAGTTTGCCTTTCAGGAAGATGGTTGAGATCCTCTTCCATTTCCCGTCACAAATGTTATTCTAGTTCGTACACAAAACCCCTTAATAAAACAAGATAAACACATTGGCTGCAAACAACTCTGTTCTATGAGATTCAACTGTCTTCTAGTTTGTAGTGCAACTTCGCTTCGGTAAAATGCGCTAAACGTAAGCGATTAGAAGCAAGTCTACAAGCTAAATATTAGGATACAAAGACAACATAAAATAAATACATTTCAGTAGTTCAGCTTTCTTCCAGGCACACTCATGCTGTGTGGCTTGGCTCTGCTGCTCCGACAGCAGACTAAAGAAGACAGCTGAAGACATCAGGCATACCCCTGGGTCTTCCCTGGGCTTCTTTGAGCTAGCTGAAATGATTAACGAGTTAATTATGTGGACAACAGTAACTTATACAATGTAGGTTTTCAGCTTTCTTCTATCCGTTGACTTTAAAATCACCTACTTAACCAGTTTCTGAAGATTACAGTCAATCCAGCTTGTAGGCTTTATCAGGAATAAGTTTTTAAATAACAGATATTAAGTATCAAGTTTGTTTTCTGTTCGCTCAGGTAAGTCCTTCAAATGCCTTGCTTTAACCCCTTTCTTTCTTAAAACAGGTAATATATCTTTTTTTTTTTTTTTTTTTTTTTGGGTGGGGATGGCCTTATATTTTAAAGATGCCTCTCTCGCCCCGTTTTTCTTCTCAATATAAAATGTATTAGTATAAAGATTCATATTTGTGTTTTCATTTGATTGCTTGTTTGTTTGAGACAAGGTTTCTCTGTGTAGCCTTGGCTGTCCTGGACTCACTTTGTAGATCAGGCTGGTCTTGAACTCAGAGTGATCTGCCTGCCTCTGCCTACCTGATTGCTGGGATTACAGATGTGCACCACTGTTCCTGGCTTTAAAGACTCCTTCTAACTCCCATTACTTTCATAGATCTTCTTATTTTCTAATGTACATTTTTGGTCTTCAGATCACGATCTCATAGTTTTCCAAAATTAAAGGTGATGATTGCCTTTCTGAGCAACTGTGATGATTTTTTTTTTTAATTTTAATTACAGAGAAAGAAAGTAGCCTGATGATTCCTTAAAAATACTTTTTACAGTTTGGATATTTACTGAGCATTTATTGAGTGTTAGTTATTGCTTACGTTCTCCTCTTGATTCCTTGAAGACAAATAAATTTCCTTTGCTCATAAAATAGATTTTTTTTTTGCTAACAGAAATGGCAATAAAACATGTTACCAGTACAATAAACAGTATAGTGGAGAAAAATTATCATGTGCGTCAGACCTTTTATCATTGTGACCAAATACCTGAGAAATTTAAAGGGCAAGAGCTGTTGTGTTTTGGCTCACACTTTCACAGTTTCTGTCAGCTCTAATGTTGGTCTGTGGTGAGACTGTGCAGTAAACAAAGCTGCTTACCTATGGGATTGGATCCAGAAGAGACAGATACCCTACAAGGGAATAGCCTCAGCAAACCTCACATCATATCACCTGACAAAGGAATGCCGTACCACCCACTGACCTTCAACGCATTAGCTGGCTGAGCAATTTTATACACAAACCATAGCAATAAGACAGAAAAAATGACATCAGAATCAGGCACCAATATTCATTAAATACTTAAATAAACATAAATTTCTTCTGCAGCCATTCTCTTTTCTCACAGCTGCATATATCACTAACCTGAAAGATGTCTGCACATCTCAATGTTGCTTGTAGTTAAATGCATGATTGGCATTAAATTCCTACCAATAGATTGTTAGCTAAGTATGAAATTTGGCTTCTAGGATTTGTCATAGGCTTTTTTCTTATTATTTACTCTGTGATTTCAGTTTTTGCTTCCATGAAGGTTTGGGATGATGAATCATACTCTTGAAAAATGACAGGGTAAGAAACAGGAAGGAACTTGAATATTGAGGGTTCTGTGAAATAGATGAAAACGTTAGCCTTTGATAAACTCGGGAATAATATATTTTATGTCGATTGTTCCAACTATGACTCATACATCATCGATCTAGTTAAAGGTAGCATTCTTGAACTAATTGATGAATTTTCAAGATAAGACTTGAAAATAAGGCAAAAATAAAGTCACCTGAATTTGAAGCTAAATCTCATTGTTCATGACAAAGGAAGCTTGAAAGGAAAAATATTGTTCAGGTTCATTTTACTCAAAGCAAAAATCCATAAATACATACATAAATAAATTTGATTAGAATATCTTCTACTTCAGCAAGCTTTGGCAAACTAAAAATGTTTACTCCATTTTTTCATAGAGATACAAAGAACAAGCAAACCCTGATTCACAATCAAAGATAAATACTTTATTGTAAAATTTTACCTATCATTATGTATCTACGTATACACATGTTGATGTGTGTCTGTGTGTATGATGTGTGTTTGTCACCTGGGCCACTGTGCATTGGGCATGTGTAGAGGTCAGAAGGCAACTTTGTGATGTCAGTTTTTTCTATCCATCTCTATGGGTGCCAGAGATTAAATTTGGTCATCAAGTTTGCGCAGCAAATGGTGTTTTTTTGTTGTTATATTTTTCATCTTATTATTATTATCATTTATTACAATTTATTCAGTTTGCATCCTAGCTGTGGCCCCATCCCTCATCTCCTTCCAATCCCACTCTCTTTCCCTCCTTTCCCCCATACCCCTCCCCTAGTCCACTGATAGGGGAGGTCTTCTTCCCCTTCTATCTGACCCTAGCCTATCAGGTTTCATCAAGGCTAGCTGCATCATCTTCCTCTGTGGCCTGTCAAGGTTGCATCCCCCAGGGGGAAGTGATCAGAGAGCCTGTCACTGAGTTCATGCCATAGAGAGCCCCTGCTCCCCTTACTAGGGAATCTACTTGGAGATTCTGAGCCAGGGTTTTAGGTCCTCTCCATGAATGATCCTTGGTTGGGGTCTCATTCTCTTCTGGGCCCCCAGGGCACAGTTTTCTTTTGGCTCTGTTGGTCTCATTTTGGAAGAAGGAGAAAACAGGGAACAGGACAGGAGCCTACTACAGAGGGCCTTTGAAAGACTCTACCTAGCAGTGTATCAAAGCAGATGTTGAGACTCATAACCAAACTTTAGGCAGAGTGTAGGGAATCTTATGAAAAAAGGGAGAGATAAAAAGACATGGAGATGACAGGAGCTCCACAAGAATGGCAACAGAACCAAAACATCTGGTCACAGGGGTCTTTTTTGAGACTGATACTCCACCCAAGGACCATTCATGGAGATAACCTAGAATCCTTGCTCAGATGTAGGCCATGGCAGCTCAGTATCCAAGTAGGTTCACTAGTAAGGGGAACAGGAACTGTCTCTGTCATGAACTCAGTTGCTGGCTCTTTGATCACCTCCTCCTGAGGGGGGAACAGCCTTATGAGGCTACAGAGGAAGAAAATGCTGCCAGTCCTGATAAGACCTGACTGGCGAGGATCAGTTGGAAGGGGAAGAGGACCTCCCCTATCAGTGGACTTGTAGAGGGTCATGGGAAGAGATGAGGGAGGGAGGATAGGATTGAGAGAGAATGAAGGAGGGTGCTACAGTTGAGATACAAAGTGAATAAAATGTAATTAATATAAATAAAAATTTATATAAAAGATTAGTGTTAAAGATAGCATGATATTTCTCAAGAATAATTGAAAACGTTGAAAGTTTGTGTAATTTAAAGTAATAAAAGACCATTTTAGTTGGCAATTGTCAACCAAGACCAAAGACATTCAGAAGAAAAATATAAATAATGATTTTCTTAAACCTATAAGTGTTGAATAAGGTCACCACAGCTGAGCTGTGCTACGAAAAATGTTAAAGGAAACCATTCAAGCAGAAAGAGATAACAACCCCCTCCCCCCAGACTACTCAAGAGAATGAAACCACAGCAGTAACATCATAGGCATCTGCAACTTCCTTATACACGGACCATAACTCTGACGCTTAATCCTAAATTTACAAAGATTTTAAGTGTAAATATAAGCTTGAGTCTGGTACTTTGTATGTTTTATACTAAGAATAACATCCATTAATAAATCAGCATGAATTTTCCACAAAGGCTTATAACCATGGAGAATATGAGGCAGAATTATCAGAGCCTGAGATCAGACAGGACTGCACAAAAGCAACATCTTTCTGACATGACATGACCTCTGAACTCATGAACTCATAGGAGCATTGGTTGCCTGCACAAGACCTGAGAAAGATGAAGTTATTCAATATTCTAGCAAGGAAAGGTAAGGAGTTCTGAAAAGAAAGGAGGAGGAGGAAGAGAAGGAGAAGAAAGAGAAGAAGAAAAAGAGGAAGAGGAGAAGAGGAGGAGAAGGAGAAGAATAATAGGAAGGGGAAGGAGAAGAAGAAGAAAAGACCTGGCAAGGAAAAAGAGGAAGGGGAGGGAGAGGAAGAACTGAAGTTGGGTGCTTAGGCAGATAAAGTAGATCTAGGAGTTGGAGAAGTGAACATAATATTTATATGAAATCTCAACAAATTATTAAAGATATTATTGTAAAAGTCAGAGCCAAATACTGGGAGAAAATCTATTAAAGTATTTATCTCTAGAAATTACAGAGAATTCTCAAAATCAAGAATTAAGGAAATGGTTTGTTCAAATTCCTCTGTCTATGTGTATCTTCCTTAGGTCCTTCTCAGGCTTGCCTAAATTCCATATCTGCCTCTGAATATTTTTCTTATTCTCATTTATAAGTCTCTTTAAGGCTTTTCTAAATTTCTCTGTCTGTGTTTGAATATTTTTCTCACTTTTATTTATAAATCTCTCTAATTTTCTTCCTAAGGTTTATATCTTATCAATCAACCTTTAGTATTTTTCATTTTCCCCCTGACGGGGGAGCAGCCTTACCAGGTCACAGAGTAAGACAATGCAGCCACTCTTGATGAGACCTGATAGACTAGGATCAGAAGGAAGGGGAGGAGGACCTCCACCATCAGTGGACTTGGGGAGGGATATGGGCTGAGAAGGGGGAGGGAGAGTGGGATTGGGAGTGGAGGAGGGAGGGAGCTACAGGGGTATACAAAGTGAATAAACTGTAATTAATAAAAATTTAAAAAATTTAAAAAGAATTAAGGAAACAATGAACCAAATGAAATGTTCACTCAAAGTTTAAATATATACTTTTTACAGTAAATCTATGTGACACGTAAGTGAATGCTAATCATTAAAAGCAATAGTACACTGTTGGGGAGGTCCTTCTCCTCTTCCATCTGACCCTAGCAGGGCAGGAGCATGGGAGGAGGAGAGGGAGAGAGATCAGGATTGGGAGGGGACAAGGGAGGGAGTTACAGCTGGGATACAAAGTGAATAAATTATAATAAATAAAAAAGCAACAGTACATGAATCATTGCTTTCACAGTACATGAACAGTACATGAACCTTACTTTCACTTAAGGCTGTTTTTGACAAATGAATTCAAAGTCCAATAAATATATTGAAAGTTATAGTTACTGATAAGGGTATAACTCGGTGGTGTTAAGATTTTTTTTCTGGAATATGTAAGAACCTGCTTTAATCTCCATCACTGAAAAGAGGGGGAGGGTGTAGGATGTGAAAAAGAGAAGGAAAGAAAAAGGGACAGTGAAGGAGGAGGTGATTAGAAAGAGACAGAGAAGCAAAAACTATGAAAGTGAGAAATCTCTCCAAGAATAAAGAAAATGTAACCATGAAGAAGTGAAATACAAAGAACAGACTGAAATGATCACAAGGAGATTGTCTGTAAGAGCTGGCCAGCTTGCATGATCGGTAGGTGTACTTTGGAATCTCACATCATAATGACTGTAGTTTTCTTTTTGACCTTTTCTCCTTCAAGAATATGTTTAAACTAATATTAGTAGCACTCATCTTTTAAACCTGTTATTTTGATGTATCCACTAATTTCTCTGTATTTGATACCGCAGTTCTTTGTTGTTCTGGGTATGCATTCTACATGCTCATAGACAGCCCACATATTTGATGGTATGAAGACTTGTAACCACCTAGTGATAATGCTATCTGGGTGGTTTTTGTTTTGTTTTGTTTTGTTTTGTTGTTTGTTTTTTTTCCTGTGCTGAGGATGTAACCCAACACAATGGTTTACCCTTGAGCTGAATCTACATCTCTGCTGTGTCTCCTTTTATTCTCCTGAGCCCATGAGTGTTTTCAAACCAGTCAGTGACTGCACTAAAGTCTATTTCTACCCACAATAGGAAATCATCCACAATGTAAGATAAGAGAGATGCTATAAAATATATAATAGAAGGCCAACATAAAATTAATCTTAAAACTGACAAGAATACCTCAAGGTGGTAAAAGTTTTAGAAAAGCTTCTTATACAATATAGGTGGGAAAATTCTGGATAAAATATCTTAGCAAAATATCCCACAGGTTAAAAAATAGAAAGCGGCTTCGTTCTAAATATGCAGGAGTGCTGTTGGTCCATTTCAAAATTAGGCAATGTGGGTTACTATTGTTAGAAAGATTCCCCCAAAGGTCTCTCATGTCTCTCTATGTAAGTGCAAACGGCACACCTATTCCAGACATACTTTCAAAAGTACAACGGTAGTATGGTCCTCCAGAGAGAGGGCATGTTTTCTTTCTTTCCAGCATAATAAATATACCATCTCTCTCCGAGGCAAACAGTGGCCATGCTTATTGCTCACGTTACAGGAGCGTTAGGTTATCTTACCTAATGGTTGCTCTCTTTTAGTGCACACCAATGTGTGTTTTGGTATTTGCTTGTTGAACTGAAGCTCAAGGTACCAGACCCAGCGATCCTCTGGTAATTGCTGTGCTGTTAATAATAAACCATCTTTTCCCAAACTCAAGAATCTTATCTCCTTCTTTCGTCTGTAAACAGTGATAGGGTAACTTCCAGGCTTACAGTTCAGATGAATTCTCAGGCATTTCTGACACCTGTATTAACAAACTGGGATCATTTCAACAATATCAGAAAAATCGGTAATGATATCAAACACAAATGAACAAGTTAAAATTCTTAATAAGCAAGGGAAAGAAAGAAACTTATTCAATTTGATGTGCAATGTGTTGAGACACTAGCATACTAATTGCTGAAAGTTAACATCACCCTGAAAATAAAATAAAAAAAAGCTATAATCTGCTATCACTGCTATTCATTTTTTCTAAATGTCACATCTAGCCAAGTTAAACAAGAAAAACCTGAAAGTAAAACATGAATAGTTTGGAAAGGAAGACATGAAAATGATATTATTCAATGACAACATAATGACACATTTAAGAAAAGCTAAAAATGGTTGAGTCAAGGAATTAATATTAGAAAATAAATGCAAGAGAGCTATAGGACATGAAATCAATATAGAAAAATATTTCATTTGTGTATTTAAGCACTAGATTATAGTTTATAATCAATGATAAGTGCAAGATTATAATTTTTAAAAATATAAAATTGTAGGAAAAAGTAAAAATTATTGTTGGTAGAAATATTCTGGGGCCAGAATACCAGGAAGCCTGTAGAAAAAGAGTCTCCCCTAGAAATGGTGACATTGGCAATAGTGAGACAAGGACAATATAAACGGACATGGTGATGCTGATGGGAAAGTTTCTTGATATCTCACCCCTAGACAAAGAACTACAGGCTGCTAGTGATTTCTGGAAGAAGAAGAAGAATTAGCTACTCTCAGGGATGAGCCCTACTTGACTGTCCAGTGCAGAGTGGTTGGCCCTAAAAATCCTATACATACAAACAACAAAAATAGACTCAGTGGGTTTTATTTAAATATTTATGCATAAACACACACATATGTAGTAACAATAATAGTCAAAGAAAAAAGTGATTATCAACTTGAGAGTAAGGAAGCTTGGAGGAAAGTTTCCTGGGGAAGGCTGGAGGGAGAAAAGGAATGGAGAAAATAATGTAATTATATTTCAATTTAAAATATTTTTAAAGAAAATTTTAATTATACTAAAATATATAATAGTTGAAATACTTGATTAACAGTTTACATATTAGATATCATATACCTAGGAAAGAACTAAAAGTAAAAACAAAACACCTCAGGTACATACTCTAAAGTGTGGGTATAATCTCTTGTGCACCGTATGGATTTTTCACTTGTCAATAAACAGCTGACTGGCAGGAAATAGAAAGGAGGATTTCCACTGAGAAAAGGATTTGGGGATAAGCCAGGTGTGGGAGGATTGGCTGGGAATATGAAGGAGGACAGACACATGGAGCCTGAGAAGAGGTAACCAGCCATGTGGCAGAATAAAGGTTAAAATAAATGAAAATTAAGTTATGAGCTAGTCAGGGATGAGCCTAGCTATATAATCTATGTATTTGTAAATATATTTTGAATCTCAGAGTCGTCTTCCCAGGAGCTTGGGGCTGGGCGGAAGAATACCTTTTACAAAAAAATTCTGATGAGAGGTAATAAGAATACATAACAGGATATATTGATTAGAAGATTCAATTTCACACACTGTATATATTCACTCATATAGACATATAATATAGGATAAACCTACTAAAATTTGTACACCTAAAAAAAAACTAATCAAGAGGGAGGATTATGGCTAAAATGTTCAATCCCTATCCAGAAAGACAAAGAGGATGGACATCAGAAGAAGGAGAAAACAGGGAACAAGTTAGGAGCCTACCACAGAGGGCCACTGAAAGGCTCTGCACTACAGACTATCAAAGCAGATGCTGAGACTTATGTCCAAACTTTGGGCAGATTGCGGGGAATCTTATGAAAGAAGTGGGAAATAGTAAGATCTGGAGAGGACAGGAGCTCCACAAGGAGAACAACAGAACCAAGAAATCTGAGCACAGGGGTCTTCCCTGAGACTGATACTGCAACCAAGTAGCACGCATGGAGATAACCTACAACCCCTGCATAGATGTAGCCTATGGCAGTTCAGTATCAAAGTGGGTTCCATAGTAATAGGAACAGGGACTGTCTCTGACATGAACTGATTGGCCTGCTCTTTGATCACCTCCCCCTGAGAGGGGAGCAGCTTTACAAGGCCACAGAGGAAGACAATGCAGCCACTCCTGATGAGACCTAACAGACTAGGATCAGAAGGAAGGAAAGAAGCCCTCCCTTATGAGTGGACTTGGGGAGTGGCATGTGTGAAGAAGGAGGAGGAAGAGAAGGATTGGGAGGGGAGGAGGGAGGGAATTACAGGGAGGATACAAAGTAAATAAAGTGTAATTAATTTAAAAAACTTAAAGATTCAATTTCTCATGTATTTTATTTTCTTTAGAATATTTTATGTGTTCAGTAAAATCGCAATAAATCTTCATAGGTTTTCTTTGAAATGGTCAAGTGTTCCTAAAATTTAAAAGTTCATGCCAATGTTTAAAAATACTTAAAAATATCAATGAGGTGTAGACACTGTGCTTCTAACAGAGAAGTAATTGTCTAGTGGAAAGGAGTTGAGAGATGAAAAGGGAACACATATAGTGACCTGATTTACCACAAAGTGACAGTGCAGTGATGGGTAAAGATGAGTTTCTTCTCTAATTTGTAGTAAAAAAAAATAAATTTTTCCATTGACCTCAAGTCATACATAATAATTAATGCCATGTTGACTTACGGATAGGGAAAACCTAACATGTTGAAGGAGAACACAGAAGAGCATTGTTGTAGATATGACATCAACAGAGATTTCTTAAACATTAAAACATTTATAAATTATAAAAGATTTCATAAAACATTGCTAAACGCAAAAGCATTGGTAAATTTTATTTGACTAAAATTGAAAATTATTGGCCACCAAAAAAATAAAAATAATAAAGAGAAAGGGGAAATGAGTCCCCAGAGAGAGACCTGCAACCTGAACCTCAGAGGATGAGTAAGAATTACTTCCCAACTCAACCATATGGCAGCTACTACCAGTGTCAGAAACATCATCTTGAGGCTAGGGACCATGATGTGAGCTTAATCACAATATGAAACGGAATCCACATGTGTATATCAAAGCATTCATTCCTAATAAACTTACCAAATAATTCTCTCCAGTGTATGCAACAAAATAAAATTTAAAAGATGGATTTCATGAGGAAAAAAAGAAGAAACCAAAAAAGTAGGTCATAAAAAGAGACTTCCTTTGCGAGGCTAAGCACTGCACTCAGGGTCAGCCGCTTTGGACCCAGAGAAGAGCATGTCTGATTGCATGCGGGTTGATGCCCCAGGTCCCGCCTCTGAGAAAAAGGTATCGGACGGGTCCGATGCTCTTTGGGTGGATGACACCTAAATGAACATCTGTACAAAGTCCCAATTTATTTCTAATATCAGAGATCAGACCTCTACTCTTGCCTGATGCGTCTAAAACAAAAAGGGGGAACTGTAGAGAGCTGCAGAATGCTATGCCTTAAAGATGGAGCTGGTTTCCGCCCTCCACCTTCCCGATGGTGAGTGCTCTCTGTCAGGAACAACTCCACATTTGGCTAAGGCCGAGGATCTGGCTTGCTTCCATGTATGTGGACCTATCTGCATTGCCCCCGTGGCACGCCTGGGTTGGCTACCCAGAGGCTATTTAAGCTGTGGGCTGGCTTTCCCCGGGGTCCGAGGATTGTTCAATGTTCCTGAATAAACTGCATTGAAAAAAAAAAAAAAAAAAAAAAAAAAAAAGAGACTTCCATTGGTCTTGTACAGAATATTCATAAAAGGCAATTTCTGTTGGTCTTATATAGAAAATTATTGTACAGAATATACTTATAGTCTACACAATCTTATTGATAACCCGTGAAGTACAAATTGAAGGCACTGCATGATCTTATTACACATTCCTCTACCAGGATGGTTAAAATGAAAAAGACACAAAATATCATGTATTGATGGCACACACACACACACACACACACACAAATGGAACTTTTTCTCTAAATGTAGATCATATTTTAGACTGCAAAGCAAAGCTCAGAGCATGCAAAACATTGAAAGAATTTTTTGTGCCTTAGACCATAATAGGATAAAAGTAGCAATTGATACAAAGATAAACTACACAAGGAGAAGCTACACAAATTTTTAGAGGCTGAACAATACACTACTGCATGGTGAGTGGGGTCTTAAAGGGACTGGAGAAGGAAATTTAAAATTCTTAAGATCATGATAAAATAAAAGAAAAAATGTTTTTGTTTTGTTTTGTTTTTATAATTTTTATTTTTTATATTAATCACAGGTTATTTACTTTGTATCCCAGCCGTAGCCCCCTCCATTATTCCCTCCCAATCCCATCCTCCTTCCCTCATCTCCTCCCTGCCCCTTTTCAAGTCCACTTAGAGGGGAGGTCCTCCTCCCCTTCCATCTGACCCTAGCTTGTCAGGTATCTTTTGTAGCCCATGGTAGCTCAGTATCCAAGTGAGTACCGTAGTAAGGGGAACAGGGACTATTTCTGACATGAAGTCAATGGCTGGCTCTTTGACCCCCACCCCCACCCCACCGAGGGAGGAGAAGCCTTGATAGGCCACAGAGGACGACATTGCAGCCAATCCTGAAGATAAAAATATATATATATATATATATATATATATATATATATATATATATATATATTAGAACCTTTTTGATATAACAAAGGTGGTTCCAGGAGAAAAGTTTATAGTTATGAATCAAAGAGATCTCAAAAAATAATTTAATGATGTATTTAAGGTTTCAGAAAAACTTGAACAAAACAAATTCCAAATGAGGAACTTAAGGAGGTATTGAAGATTTAGGGGAAGTAATGAAATGGGACTGAAAAAGAAATGAAACCCAGAGTTGTTTTTTGGAAAATATAAACAATATTAATTAACTTTGGAAAAAAAAGAGAAAACAACAAAAATCAAAGATAAAGGGTAACATTATTACATATTCTAATGAAATACAGAGGATCATTTGAACACTTATATTCTTTCTTTATATTTTCTTTTTTATTTATTTATTTTTAATTAACTTTTTATTTGTTATATTAATTACATTTTATTCACTTTATATCCCCTCTGTAGCCTCCTCCTTCATTCCTTCCCAATTCCATCCTCCTTCCCTCATCTCCTCCCATTCCCCTCTCTAAGGTCACTGATAGGGAGGTCCTCCTCCCCTTCCATCTGACCCTAGCTCATCAGGTCTCATCATAATTAGTTTATTCCCTTTGTATCCTACCTAGAGCTTCTTCCCTCTTCTGCCCTCAATCCCCCCTCCCCCCCTTCTCCACCCATGCCCCTCCCCCAGTCCACTGATAGTGTAGGTCCTCCTCCCCTTTCATCTGATCCTAGCTTATCAGGTCTCCTCAGGAGTGGCTGCATTGTCTTCTTCTGTGGCCTAGTAAGACTACACCCCCCTGAAGGGGAGGTGATCAAAGAGCAGGCCAATTATATTATGTCATAGACACTCCCTGTTCCCATTACTATGGAACCTACTTGGACACTGAGCTGCCATGGGCTACATTTGTGCAGGGGTTCTAGGTTATCTCCATGAATGGTCCTTGATTGGAGTATCAGTCTCAGAAAACACTCTTGTGTGCAGATTTTTTTTTTTTTTGTTCTGTAGCTCTCCTTGTGGAGTTCCTGTCCCCTCCAAGTCTTTCTATCACCCCCTTCTTTGATAAGATTCCCTGAACTCTTCTCAAAGTTTGGCTATGAGCCTCAGCATCTGCTTTGATACCCTGCTGGGTAGAGTCTTTCAAAGGCCCTCTTGGGTAGGCTCCTGTCATTTCCTGTTTTCCCCCTCTTCTGATGTCCATCCTCTTTGCCTTTCTGAATGAGGACTGAGCATCTTACCCAAAGTCCTCCTTGTTGATTAGCTTCTTTAGGTGTACAGATTTTAGTATGTTTATACTATGTTATATGTCTAATATCCACTTATAAGTGAGTATATAGCATATGTGTCTTTCTGCTTCTGGGATACATCACTCAGGATGATCTTTTCTAGTTCCCACCATTTGCCTACAAATTTCATGATTTCCTTGTTTTTAATTGCTGAGTAGTATACCATTGTGTAAATGTACCATAATTTCTGTATCCATTCCTCAATTGAGAGGCATGTGGTTTGTTTCCAGCTTCTGGCTATTACAAATAAAGCTGCTACGAACATGGTTGAGCTAATATCCTTGTTGTATACTTGAGCCTCTTTTGGATATATGCCTAGGAGTGGTATAGCTGGGTAATGATACAACTTAGAATGAAAACTAGAGACCAATTTTCCTGATTTAATAAAATGCATCACATAATTAGACTTGAGAACAGAATATATATAAATTGGTTTGATAAATGCAAAAAACAGGTTTGAATAATGCAATGACTCTTCATTAGAACAACACCAAAGGAACTAGGAATACATACGCAATAATTATATGCAATAATCTTACAGGCAACATAGCTATAAATAAAACTATGTCTTCTAATGTAAGGACTATGACCAAGATAGATACTTTCTTCACTCTAGTCATTATTTTATTTGTAGTTTTAGCTACAAAAGAATAACATGAGTAATATACAAATGATACATAAGGGTAGAAAAAAGTCATTCCCCATTTATAGGTGGTATGATTCTGTACTTAACAGACATCAAAGAGTGCACTAGAAAGCTCTTAGGTCTGAAAAGCACTTTCAAAAAAGCAGTAGGACACAAAAATCAATGTACAAAATTCAGCAGCTGTTTTACACACCACTAGTGAACTTAGTAATAATGAACTTTTAAAAATCCCATTCACATAGTTGAGAAAAAAAATACCAAGAGGATGAAATATTTCTATACTGAAAACTTTAAAACACTGAAGAAAGTAACTGAAGAAGACATTAGAAGATAGAAAGACCTCCTATCTGATAGATTATCAGAATCGATATGATGAAATGGTTATATTATAAAAAGTTATCTACAGATTCATTGTAATATTAATCAAAAATTCAATGATATTCTTCACAGAAATAAAAAAGCAATACTAAAATTATGTGGAGCCACAAAAGACCAAAAACATCCAACACCATCACAAGTGGAAAGGGCAATGCAGGAGTGTCACCAGACTAGAGAGAGACAGTAGGGGAGAGCAGCATGGTGATAGCACAAACTAGTCATGTAGACCAATCAAGTAGAATTGAGCAACCATAACTGAGCCTATACAACAGCGGCTATCTGCTCACAAGTGTTTCCAAAACACCACATATATGGCAGCATTCCTCAAACACACACACATACACACACACACACACACACACACACACACACATATATATGAAAATACATATGCTTATTTTGCTAATTACTATCGTATTTTTCTTTGACCTGTCCAGTCATAACACAAGTCTTTTGAAATATTATATAGTCATAAATTTTAAACTGAATTGAAAATATGTCACATATAGTCCATATATGAATAAGAAATCATATGAAGCAATATGCATTCTTAATATTTTATTTGACCTTGGTTTAAAAAGTTTTTTTTTTCTCCTGTCCTATTTCCTGACCACAGAAGGCTTTTGAAAGACTCTACCTAGCAAGGTATCAAAGCAGATGCTGAGACTCATGGGAAGAGTGAAGGGAATCTTATGAAAGAAGGGGGAGATAGAAAGACCTGGAGCAGACAGGAGCTCTACAAGGAGAGCAACAGAACCAAAAAAAAAAAAAAAAAAAAAAAAAAAAAATGGACACAGGGGTCTTTTCTGAGACTGTTGCTCCAAAAAAGGACCATGTATGGAGATAACCTAGAACCACTGCACTGATGTAGCACATGGCAGCTTAGTGTCCAAGTGGGTTCCCTAGTAATGGGAAGAGGGACTGCCTCTGATTTGAACTTAGTGGCTGGTTCTTTGATTACTTCCCCCTAAGGGGGGAGCAGCCTTACCAGGCCACAGAGGAAGACAATGCATCTAGGCCTGATGAGACCTGTTAGGCTAGGGTCAGAGGGAAGGGGAGGAGGACCTCTGCTATCAGTGGGCTTGGGGTGGGGTATGGGATGAGATGAGGGAAGGAAGGTGGAATTGGCTAAGGATGAAGGAGGGGCTACAGCTGGGATACAAAATGAATAAACTTTAATTTATAAAAATAAATAAATGAATTTTTAAAAAGTTAAAAAAAAGAAAAATGACAGTAGTTTTACAAAATGTTGCTGTGAAAACTATATATCCACGTGTACAAAGCTGAAATGAGAACCATGTGTCCTCACTTTGTATAAAGAAAATTTTAAATGGATCATAAACTTTGATGTTAGACCTGAAGCTTTGAAACTGCTCCACAAAAATATAGGCAAAACAGAGCAAACCCGTAACATAGTCAAGGGCTTTCTGTTTTTTGAACAGGCCTTCAACAGCTTGGGAACTGATTCATAGGAGCACATGAAACTAAATAGCTACCACACATCAATGGAGATAATCACCACAGTGAAGTCAATAGTGATTATATGTATATATATATATATATATATGTAGATATATATGTATTATAGCCCTGTGTGTATGTGTATATCAAAGAAATTATCCAACCAACAAATATAGTCTCAAAACAAAAGATGAAAACTAGACAGTAAGTACTTTAAAACATTCAAAATTCTTAGTCACAAGATAAATGAAAATGAAAAGTGTGCTAATATTTTATCAAAGAAAGTGACCGACAAATCCTTATGAATATATAAGGAAAGGAGAACCCATGTGCAATCCGTGAGGATTATTTGAGCAGCAACTACAGAAAACACTGAATGACTCCTCAAGTAATTAAAACTAGAATTCACATATGACCCATCTATGCCGCTCTTTGTATATGCCCTAAGGTATTGAAGTCAATGGCTGACAAGAAACCTGAATGCCCAGAACTGCTGTTGACTATTCACAGGGCCTCAGCTATCGAACCATTCTAGGTGCACATCAATAAATGATGAGTAAAAAATATTTGTTGTAATCCCAATGGGGTTTTGTCAGCTATAAAGAAGAATGAAATAACGCTGCTTACAGAAAAGTGGATGGAAACAGAGCTCATGTTAAGAAAAACAAAAAGACATAGTCAAACAAGGGTTCCATGTTTTCTTGCATGTTCTGTGTCTATGTTTAAACGTGTAAATGTATATACAGACAGATGTGACATGAAAGCAGAGGGAGTGTTTTAAAAAGTGATGAGACAATAAGAGAACAGAGAACATATAGTATTTTCCTTCATGTGCAAAAATCTAGATTTAAACACATTCACATATACACATATGTTACAGGAAAGAGGACTATTTGGAGATACAGTGAATCAGAAGAAAATAGGGAGAAATGGAGAGGACACTGTGCTGGCAAATATAACCCATGTTGCATATGAAAATGTTGCTACAAAACCAACCAATGTGGGCTAACTAAAACATAATTTGAAAATAAATTAAAAATAAAATACAAAATACTTTTTTGCCTTGTTACTCCCTAAAGAGATTAGAGTGACTTAAGTTCTGCTTGAGCTCTCCTTGTGAACACTTGGTAGGTGTAGATCTACCACTTCCATCCAAACGAGATGAAATTATGCATTGTTACTTTAACAGCAACAAGTGGTGCTGTTTTGTTTTGCTTTTTGAAATGTGCCCTTTTAATTTCCTTACAATAAATACCCAGTGAAGCTACCGTCAGGTCATATGGTAGCATAGTCAAGGGACATAGGAAGGATACATAGTCTTATGGTTCCATTGCAGCTTTTTTTATTTTAATTTTTAAATTTTATTTATATATTTACTTACTTTGTATCCTCGTAGCAGCCCCCTCCCTTGTCTCTTTCCAGTCCCACCCACCCTTCCTCTTCTCCCCCTATGCACTTTCCATAGTCCCCTGATAGAGGAGGACCTCTGCTATCTGACCCTAGCTTATCAGATCTCATCAAGGCTGACTGCATCATCTTCCTCTGCAGCCTCGCAAGGCTGCACCGACCAGGGGGAGGTGATCAAAGAGCTGGTCTTTAGTTGGAGTATCAGTCTCTGCAAGACCCCCTGGGCCCAGGTATTTTGGCTCTGTTGTTCTCCTTGTCCAGTTCCTGTCCCCTTCAGGTCTTTCTATCTCCCTTTTCATCCATAAGGATTCTGGGACTTTGCCAAAGTTTGGCTATGAGTCTCAGTATCTTCTTCGATATCCTTGTGGGTAGAACCTTTCAGAGGTCCTTTGTCGAAGGCTCCTGTCCTGTTCCTTGTCTTCTCTTACTTCTGATGTCTATCGTGTTTGGCCTTCTGAATGAGGAGTAAGCATATTCCCTAGGGTCCTCCTTGCTGTTTAGCTTCTTTAAGAGTATGGATTTTAGTGTGTTTATCCTATATTATATGATTAATATCCACTTATAAGTGAGTATATATCATGTGTCTTTCTGCTTCTGGGTTACCTCACTCAGGATGATCTTTTCTAGTTCCCAGCATTTGTCTGCAAATTTCATGATTTCCTTGTTTTTAATTGCTGAGTAATATTTCATTGTGTAAATGTACCACACTTTCTGTATCCACTCCTCCATTGAAGGATATCTAGGTTGTTTTCTAGATTCTGGCTATTGCGAACAGAGCTGCTACAAACTGTTTTTAAGGTAGAATATGGTTTTTAATCTCCTGTCTACCTGGTACCTTTTAAAAAATAGTTGATTTATTTTTATTTTATGTTCATTGGTGTTTTGCTACATGTGTCTCTGTGAGAATGTTGCATCCCCTCCTCTAGAACTGTTACAGACAGTTGTGAGCTGCCGTGTGGATGCTGGGAATTGAACCCTCTGAGAGCTTAACCACTGTGCCATCTCTCCAGCACCTTATGTTTTTTGTTTTTTTTTTTTTTTTTTTTTTTTTCTGATTTCCTGCCCATATTCTCCTCATTATTTCTGTAGGTGAAAGTGTTTTGTGATATGTAGGAGCTCTGTCTGCTCTGGACTGTTAATCATTGCTATTTTTTATGGGAGATGAATGTCACTTTGCAGTGAACTAATTAGCAATTTAAGTTAACTTGGTTTATGAAAGTTTTTTTTTTAAAAAAACTATTGGAGTGGTAAAGTTTATTACTCATTTTTAAAAATAATTTATATCTTTGTTTCATTTTCATTAAAAATAACCTTTCCAAAATCTTAGTCATGGCTGTTTTTTCTAAGTAATTTTCTGTTTTCCTTAGCTTTCAGATGCTCATCAATTTGAAATTAACTTTAAGTAGCAATGAATTAGGCTTTATAATCATCTTTCTGCATGTGATTAACTGATAGATCATATATTGAATTCACTCTCTTCCTTTAGCATCTCATCTATTATGTCTATGTTTATGTTATATACGATATATGCACACAAATAATATACATACAAATTAACTAGTTTCAAGCATCTGCTGTATTAAACTTTTATCTCATCACCATGCCATTGTCTCAATTACTATAATTCTATGTTTTTTTAAAAATATTTTAAAAAATGGATTGTTTTCAAATAAATAAAGGGTTTTGTTTAAAATGTTTATGATTATTTATAAAAATAGAGTAACCTTTGTCATGTGATCTTGTGGTATCTGGATCAATGTTATTCATATCACCCAGGATGCTGAGAACTGTGTCCAGAACTCACCAAACTCACTCAAAATGTATATTTTGTACATTGGTTCTCATTCTTATTGTGGTAGATGTTCAGTATTTCTCTTCTTATTAACCTATAGCTGGGCTCATTCTGTAGCTCATTGATACTTTTCATTTCCACTACTTCCCAGGGACACATTCCTTCTGAATATCCTGCAGTTATATTCACTGTAATGGTCAGAAATGTCTCATCTTTTCTAACCTCCACTGAAAATGCTATTGTCATCCCCTCATTCTTGAATTCAGTCTGCCCCAGAATACTCAATTCAAAGTTTTTTTTATCGTTTTTGTTTTTTCTTCACTTAAAAAATATTCCATCATTCTTTTCAGATTGTGAGACCTCTTTTCCCTTCTAAGTGAAATCCTCTTCTGTTTTTTTTTTTCCTAATTTCTCTTATATTAAAGCTGTATGCTAAACATCCTGCAGACATATGTCTAGCTGAGGACTTACTTACATGTGTTCAATTTTATTCTTCTCCTTGAATGTGATTATTTTGATTAAGAGTCTTCAACAAATTTGTGGAAATTATGTCATTGTGAAACACTGAGTTTTTGGTACTATTGCTTATTCTGATTTGAAACTAAGAGCTTCGTCGGCTATTGCTTTTATCGTCTCTTCCTCTTGCCTTTTCTTTCTTATTTTCTTTATCCCCTTGGCAGGCATGTACTAATAAGTTTCTCATCCTTCATTCACTTTCTCGAGTCTTGCTTTTAGAGTCACATAATCTCTCCTTACCCTAACAACCAGCACCACCACCACAGTGTCACAGTTACACTTCTCAAGTTCTATTTCTTCTACCATACACCTGCCTCCAACACTCAGTCTTTCTGATGTCTGCATTTCCTTGCAATAGCCTTCCCAGGCTCACTACCAAGAGGCCATTTGGTTTGATTCTTCATTTGTAGATTCTGAGCCAGTCACACAGTGTAAAATCGAAGTATGTTTGAGCATAAATTCTCACAAAAGCTTACTGTAACATGACATAATTTCCCCCATATATATCTGTCAGATTTTTTTATAGCCATCCATTTTTGAGTCTTTGTATCCTGTAAATGAATGGTACAAGTTTTATGCAGGCATTTCTCTTGCATTTTCTCATATTGTGACAGACTTAACTGCTTCCTTCCTTTCTTGATCACAAGTAGCAAGCAGGCCACACTTCCAAGCTTGGCTACACATCTCCACCCTGCCACCAGGGGGCAGAAACTCAAATGTTTAGTCTTTGGAGTTCAGTTTCTTCCACCCCAAGCAGTAAGACATTTTGCTTTTCTTAGGTTGGCTTGAAGACTGATATATTCTGTAGCGTTTTATCCATTTTTGTGTATTTAAATTTGGAGACATATTATGATTTTGTTGTGTATGTGTCTGTGCTTGTGTGTGTTCCGTGGTTTTGAGTGCCCTCTACGTACTTGTGATTCTGAAGCACACACACATGCACTTCCGGATTACTGGCATGTGACTTTGTATGAATATGTGTCTCAGAAGTTGACTTGAGGGGGAAAATGTCTCTTGCTGCAGATACCAGAGGAGCCTTTTTCCTTCAGCAACTGGAATTGAATAAGGTTATATTATGGTCACCTTCAGCACAGAGAATCAGTCAATAAACCAGCACATTTATTGAGTGTTCAACTTCAAATAAATCCCAACTTTAGAAGCTGTGTTCATGAATTCCCAATACATCACTCCTCTTAGAATTTGTGTATAAATTTACAGACTTCGTACCAATGATAAGTTTTTTGAACAGGTTTACTATTTTCCTTTTCATTTTTATAAACTTATGTGGAAACTGATCACAGATATCAGAATCATAACAGTGTATTTGAGATTTTATTATCATTTTTTCAAAACTCAGAAAACATTTAGTGTTGAGTCTTTTTGCTATAAATTGTTTTGGGATAAATTTGTTATAAATGGTTTTGTTCTAATTCAGAAAAAGAAAAAGAAAATTAAGGCACAATGTATAGTGAGCTGATACAATACACAGACACACATATATATGTTTTAAAATAACTGCTAACAAGCAAATTAGCTCCTGAATGGAAAGGCAGTAGATCAATAATGACAGTAAAACTACAGAGTTCTTGCTGATCTCATATTGTCTGTGAATGCAAACTGTAAAAGAGGTCCCCACAGGCCTCCAACAATAACCTACACAGAATGAGACACAAAGAGTATCGAGCATAAAGATAGTTCAATTTCCCAAGACAGCCAGCTCTTGTCACATCAAACCACCTATTAGTCACAAACTCATACAACTAAGAATTCGCTGGTCTCCCGAGATTGCCTGTCATCTTGAAGGAGATAATACAATGAAAGGCTCCAGTTTCTTCTGTACCATGTTTCATTTATTGTTTTCAATAGATCAGGCTATTTATGATGTTGCTATCACATATAAACAGGATGCTATGCTCTTAGATTGGAATGTGATATCAACATGCCACTAGATGCTAAAAGAAAGGTAAACAAATGTAAAACATAAAATATCTGAAAAATACATTCCTTGACATTTTATAAATAAGTATAGCATCTGAAATTACTCAAATGTGTTAGTTGGTTAAATTATAAAATATAATTTCATAATAAAAATTTAAAATATAACTATATTTAGAGAAATTTGAAATAACTGTTCTACTCTCTTACCTGATAGACGTAGAAAATAGGCTCAATGGATATAAAGTAGAGAGTGTAGCAGAACTGGATAATGTAATAGAATGGCAACTCACAAGTCCATGTTGGAACATCATTTGATGTCCATGTAATATTTCTCCCATCCATATTCAGCCATGACTAGTCCTACTTAGCTTGTGGGTGGTCATAGACGATACTTAAAAATTTCTAACAAGGGTTCAATTTTCCACAATCAGGCAATCTGATACAGTGGGAAAATCAAAGCATTGACTTTCAGTCTTCATCTTCAGAGTAAGAGTTGAGTAGTCCTGATGTGCGGGGTCACTCACTAGCTAAACAAAACCCTAAAGTTGGTGCCTTCCTTGAAGATGACCTAATCTATCCTGACAAAAGCAGGTGGGTATTTCAGTGGGAAAACAGTTGTTGAGTTCTGTGATGACAGAATGAACAAGGACATGAGGACACTTCCAAACAAACCTTCCTGAAGAGGAAGTGATTATTTTAAAATTTATTTTTAATATTATGTGTGCACATGTATGTGTGTCTGGATACCCGAGGAGGTCAGAAGTATCAGATCTGAAGCTGCCTGAAATGAATGCTGGGAACCAAATTCAGAACCTCTGCCAGAGCAGTACAAATCTTCAACCTCTGAGCCATCATGGCAGCCCAACAAAAGGGAATTCTTGATCTGGGTATAGAAAGCAGAAGTAAAGATATAGATGGTAGCAAGAGATGTTGAGAGCACTCAGACATGGCAGAAGTGGAATGAGGAAAGCAGAGATGTGGGGGGAGGCATGGTAGAATGTGGAGACATGAAGGCACCGAGTGTCATTCTGAATGGTTTTGGGATTATTTTCTTTCTCTATAATTAGGTAACAACAAGACCTTTTCAGTGGAAATCACTCTGTAAGATATGTGGAAAGTAAAAGGAAGAGCAATGAATCGAAACTGGATACAGAGGGAAAGTTAAGAGCCTAGTGGAAGAGACCTGATGTACTGCAACAGAAAGCATGGGCAGGGAGGAAGCAATTACACAGGGCCAGGGACAATACAGTTTATAGAATTTTATTGGTAATGCTGCCCAAGTTGGATGTCTGCAATGACAACCAGCTTTTGGGACTTTTTAATACAAAGGAGAAAACATAAGTAAAGAGAACTTTTTCATAGGAAAAGTAAGATATTTTAATTGCTTACGACTGCACAACATTTGAGCTGGAAGTGATAGACATCCCCAGAAACTTCTGCCATACATATGTTGAGAAACTGAGGTCTGATGGTTTCTGTGAGTCCAGAGAGTTGAAGCTGCACATTTAGGTGAAGTACACAAAATTTAGGAAGCAAAACTCTAAGAAAAAAAAAATAACCAGATTCTTCGGGGAAAGGACTGGAAAGATGTCCCGAGAAACAGGAGGAAGAAAAATGGTCAACAATGTGGAAACCAAGGTAGTTTGTCAGAATAGGAAATTGCCACTCACCCCAGTGGTATACAAGGCCAAGTATTTAAATAGGAACATGTCCAATAACTACTTGAAGTACAAAACCAGAGGAGCTGTTACTAAGAGGAATTTTAGTATGTCCTTTAGAGAATTAGTGAATGAAGCAGAAATATTATCTGTGACTGGGACTACCAACAAGTTTATCCTTGAAAAAAAAACAAAGAAACAAACAAACTTGGTGAGGAGAGATGATGCCTTTTTGTGTGTGTGAGCCGGTGTATCTCTGCATCTATCTGCATTTCTTGTGCTTTTTCTTTAGCTCCTTTTCTTGTTCAGCTGTGATTTTTTTTTCTTAGTTCTGATTTGTTTGTTTTTGTTTTCTCTTATTGTGCATTTTATTATTATTCCTTAGATGCCAGTTGGTTTTCTGACAAGAGACAGAAAGGGTATGGATCTGCTTGGGATGAGAAGTGGGGGAGAAACTGGGAGGAGTAGGCCTATGGGCAGCTGTAATCATAATATAATATATGAAAAAGTCTATTTTCCATAAAAGAAAAAAGAAGCCTATCTGTGAACTAGCCCTGAAGTATTGTGATGACACTGTAGAGCCTTTTTGAGGTCTTCCTATACCAGCTCTATGCCGCATGTAGCAACTAAAACATCAAGTAATGAAACACCTTTTAAGTACCATTATTCTCACTTGAGAATGAGGAAACCTAGACCCCTAAAGGTTACAGCATGTGTCCCAAGTCTCACAGTTAACAAGTTGTGTGGTCTTGATTGCTATTCCAATGGCCATAAACCGACAGGGATTTTCAGATCTCAAAACAGAGAGAAACAAGAAACCAATGAAAGGATTTTTTTTTTTAACTTGTGAAAGATGAGACTGGTCACAAGTATTTACAAATAAAAGGGAGCTGGTTTAAGGTAAGAAGTTTAACCCAAAGAAAGAAATTAGAAGATAGTCTAAGGGAAGAGCAGAGGTTCCAGGGTGGGTCTGCCATGTGGGTGAGGAGACTGCCGATGAGGAAGACTCTACACTTAGTCAAGATTATTCACCTTCCAGAATAGCAGGATTGAGGCTGCCTAATTACAATCACTCTTAACATAAAACTCCCACATCCCTTCTTTAAAAGGATAACAATACAACAATTTTCCCCGCAAGTTTTCTTTGAAAGGCTACAGATAGGATGCTTTGGAGCATTGGATTGAATTTTGTAATTCAAACAGTGGTTCAAGTAGCCCTGTGTCACTCTGTGTGTGTCCTACCAGGCGTCCCACAGAAGAGGACCAGAAACAGACTTGACCTGGCCTCTGTAGTTGTGGTTTCTACCTCACCTGTTTTCAGATGCCCAGAAGTCTTTCTATGGCTCTTTGTTGGTGTGTCAGAACACGCTCTGTCTCCTCATCATAGCTAGCATCCCCACTCCATCCTGCATCTGCACATTTTGAGTGTTTTGTCTTTTGTCGCACACACAAAATGTCCTTTGATTCTTCCCGAGTGAAAGGTGTGGCTCATACCAAACATTGCTTTAACAACCTGTATCCACGACCATGTCCCTGAGGACTGGAAAAAACAATAAACAATACTAATTGCAACCGTACTGGCATTGCACAGTGAGGGGAAATAGTATGCCAACCAAACTCGAAGTTCTTAATTTGTGAAATAAAGATAATATTAATCAACGATGATACAGTTTGTAGATTAAGTTACGTGTTATATTTAGAAACTGTGATGAGCTGTATTGTCTTATTCTATCTTCTGATCCTCATTTGCATCATTTTTCTTTTCTAATGTCTTAAATTAAAAATAATAAAAATATAAATAAATAAGCTTAAATTAAAAAAACACTTAAAAATCATAAAGGAAAAAGAATGCCCTGTGCCAGAGAGTACCTTCTGTGTGAAGCTGGAATTTAAGTGTCATTTACCCTCACATCATTTTTCACCACCTTCCCAATTCTCATGTAGTCCAACAAACAGTATTTCAACGTTGCTTCCAAATCCTTTTACGTGCTAGAGTAACAAACGGCTAATTCATAACTACATGATTTGTTTTAAGTTTTTATTTGTTATAATAAAGATTAGCAAATATCTCCTTCTTTTGCTAATATTCCTTTTTTTCTTAGGTCATTTTGCTTTGTACAAGAGGCTTCTGATATGGTTTTTATTGTTGTTTTGTTTGTTTGTTTTGTTTTCCTCAGATTCTACAAACTGTACAGTTTCTTTTCTTCCACTCATAGGTAGAAGGAATTTTTATCATTGCTGTTCAATGATAAAAATTTCCTTCTGTCTCTCGGGAAAAAAAATGTCTTTTTCCTGCAACAACCATCCAATCCAGGGCCTGGAGCATGCTATCAAGGCCCCAAACTCCATCAGTATTATTTTATCTCTCAGTTTTTGGGGAGTGGCACATTATTTTTGTTTTGTTTTCTTCCCATTTAAAACAAATCAAAAAAGATAACCATATTTCCAATTTTTTTTCTTGACTTCTTGTTCTATGTGGCCTTCTGTCATTTAGAGGAAAGGGTCTAAGTAGTCACTCTTTGCTCAGACACTACACATCGGCCACTTCACCAAAATCAAATCTTCCTTAGAACTCAGCAAAAGGCAGGTGACAGAAGAGGTCCTTGCTGGATTAATGAATGGAAGGCGAATGTGTGTCTACAAGTTCGCTTTTAAACACTTGAGTAAACTATATCTTGATTATAAAATCAATAAGCTAAGCCACACATTTGGTTTATACAAATGAAAACACAAAATGGCTTATTATATCAATATCAGTAAATTTAGATGTCAGCAAAGGCAGAACAAAGATCATCACTGTAATGGCCCAGAATTTTACACTGTGCTAGTTACATTGATTTGGTTCAACCTGCCGGTTAGTGCTGAATCTGGAGGAGACAAAAGACATGGCTGAAATGAGGCCACAGAGGAGAAAAGGGGAAAGTAGCTTTATTTTTTTCTTCTTTAACCTGATGCTCCTTTTTATCAGCATCCACTCAAACACACTGAGCTATCCCTATTTGTACCAACACCCTGTGATCACCACATTATTCATTAACATCACTTGTTCTTTCAGAATCTGTAACAAATTACTTTGGGTTTCAATAAAATGATTAGTTACCAGAATCCTACTTAAGTGTGGTGTTTAATGATTTTGTTTCAGTATATCCTGGGTTGACATCTCTTCATTATACATCCAAAGAAGAGTGTGAAGTAAGCCTTTAAAGAACTCTGAAGGAATTTTTGTGTCATCCATAGCCTCCATTTCTCCTGATCCACCCAGAAAGCCACTTTCTTAGGCATGACTTATAGTATATCTGGAATGAGTGACAAACACAATGGCATGTCCAGTGGCTTGGGAGAAAATCTTCTCCAACACCAATACTTCGTCCACCAATTTCATTGACAAAACAAGTTAACAACATATGAATTATCCTCAGGAGAGAGAGCTCAAAATGTAGTTAGATTGATTGATTGGATCATTTACCATTTAGTATTGAGTGCCTATCTGGGGTTTGTGCATTCTGAGTAAGCAAGAGAAGCACTCTGTACAAAAATAAATAACAATTCATAATATCAGTGTATAATTAGTCTAGAGAGGAGGAGGAAGAGGAGGAGGAGAGAAAGAGAGATGGTCTAGGAAATATGGTCACTCCAGTGGTGCCAGAGGCAGGTTCTATAGCAAATCTCAATGGCTAAGAAGCATGGTAAGGGTAAAGATGTCCTCACAGGAGAACATGGCATGGGCATGTGGCACAGAAGCACACAGAATGTGGACAGTGTAGCCAGGGTCAAAGACACATCTTTTGGAGACATAGTGCCTGATGCTAGATGTAAAAGTTTGAAAACTGTCATGCAAAGCACCTTGTTATACACAGACAGTGGAAGAGAGGCTTTGTAACTGCATGGTCAATGTTAAGACTCATTCGGCAGATTTAACATGTTTGTGTAGAATTAAGAGACAGCATCCAAAATATTCTGGCAAGAAGAAAACTTAAACTCGTGATTTGTTAGAACTTTCTTAAAAGGATGGTTCATACTAGGAAAAAAAAATCCCTGGGCATCTGGTGTCCAGAGTTTTATCACGTTACAAAAGGAAGCATTTAATTACTGAATGCAATTGTATGAAAGGATACAGTTATATAGATGTCTCTTGTTCCAGTGGTAGTGAATGCTGTGTGTACTTCATGAAGCTTATCATGTCCTGTCTTACCCACTGCTGTCTTCTCATCACCCTGTGTTATGCTTGCCAATATGACAGTTATTCAATCAATTGTATTGTTGATAAAGACCTGACATCGCAGCGATTTTTTCATCACTGTTTTCTACACAAGAAACCTAGCGTTAAGATGGTTTACATGTGTGTCCACATGACTCTAAAATGAGCTTCAACATTTGAGATAGCGAGTGAATGCCAGAATTACAATTAAGATAGCAAATGAACACAACGTCTGTCTTCTCCAGCATACAGTCCTGCCATAGCACAGACATAATTCTGTACATTCAGTCTGCCTCTATGCAAGGAGAAAAGTAACTTCCCCTTTCTTATACCGTGTTTATTTCCCAAGCTGTATTTTTCAAAAGAACAAGCAGGAATCAACAGAAAACACACACACACACACACACACACACACACACACACACACACACAAGCAGAATATGCTTCAGGGTTTGTTCAGTGAGATGTGTTTTTTTCTGGTCCCCACAGTGATTTAAACAAACTCTGACTCAGTGTTACATTTGAGAGCAGCTTAAAATCATGGTAGAAGGAGAAAATAAAAGATGTTCTTGCTCTCTTTTAGAGTTAGAGCCTAGCTTCAGTTCCAATGAAATGTTTGTTGAAGTTCTGGGTTTTAGAGCAGCCACTGGTTATTGTGTTCTCTTTTTCTCCTTTTTTTTTTTCTTTTCCATTAGCAGCAGCAGAAGCATACATCAAATGTCTTGCTTTCTGATTTGCTTGTAATTTCTATTGTTAAATTAAGCAGGATGGACACTTAACAGAAAGTGTGGCAATGCATTATGGTTCTCGAGAAGGTTTAGATAATACAGCTATGTTTGTAAAGGGGTGGATCAGAGAGAGAGGGGGAGAGAAAGAGAGAGAGAACATGAGAAGATGGCAAGGGGTGAGCACAGGAGGAATGCAGAGTGTAGCCCCTGGTGACCCAGGGTAGCTCAGTGAGGTCTTCTTGGGCAGCTGGGCTGACCTCAGGGTCTATTTGATGTACTTCTCCTGATCTAAGTGTTTGCGTAGCCAAATCCACCGGGTTCTTTCTCCAAGCTATAGTGTTGAAAATCTGTTCCAAGGAGCGGTTTGACCCTCACCTCTGTTGAGCTTCATTGCCAATTATTTTATGTTTTTAGCGTTATAGTAAAAGTAAAAAATTAAAAAAAAAATACAATACTTGGCAGAACGTGAAAGTTACTATTTTTATTGGGTCAGTAAAGGAATCATTTTTGTGTTAATCACAAAAATATATCTCTACAACACTAATTGGACAGAAAAAATTCTAACATATAATCAAGTTCATATCTTTGAAATTTCATTCTCTCTTTTGTACTATTTCCCACCATTTTACTGTGGCATGTTTTATTACCTATCAGCTTTTCTACCTTATAACTACCTAAGTTAAGAGACTCAGGTGTCTCTGGGACACATGTTTATATTCCTCTGTATAAAATATAACAAATAATAATAAAAAAAAATACTCAAAAGTTCTTTGTTGACTGGACAAATTAATGACTACTAAATTTAAACTAATACATGCTTCCCTGGGGTTCAATCTAAACTATCAACAGGGCAGATTCACATGAAGATGCCCAAAATGATCCTTATGAGTAGAGCATGTAATTTAAAAAGTAGTATAGTCTTTCTGGGTGACTTATGTCTGCAGTCAATAAAATCTGAATCTTTTGCAATTTGTTTGATGTCATATCAACTACCCATGTATTGATATTTTTCTGTTAATGATCTACATAACTGCAAACTTCCAGGGTTCACAAGGCAAGTTTGTCCAAGTAGAGAGTTGTGCCTAGTCATGTATGCAGCTTCTTCAAGCTAAATACACTGAGCCCAGAAGACACTTCGATCAAGTTCATCTATTCGCTTGCCAGCTGCCTACCGTATGAGCTGAAAATGCAAACTAATGCGGAAGCCCTTTCTAAGTGTAAACGTTGACATCAAGAGTGCTGCATTGAACCTAAAGTTACAGAGATTTATTGTAGTAAAAAAAAAGAAAAAAAGAAAGAAAGAAAAAAAGAAAATGAATGTTGGACTACAAAAGGTTTATTATTTGTCCTAAAGTTACCATGGCAATATTATTAACCTGCTATCACAAATAATGAGACACAGACTACTGTTAGATTTTTAATTGCCGTATTTACCATTTGCCTGGAAGGTACTTCACTTACACTGATTTAATATCCTCAGCATCCATCTCTAAGCTCCCATCCAATGTCATCCACCTTAAATCCTCCTTAACTGGACTGCCTTTCATCCATAATGCTAAGGCACTTGCTTATATTTTTTATCTGGGTCTTTCCATACCATCATTGGAGTCCTTTCTCTTAGTCCACATGATTCCATCATGGCATCCTCTTTCCTCCTCTCTTCCAGATTGTCTCTTTCCAGTGATTTCCTGTCCTCAAAAGCCTAGGAACCTTAGCCATACTTACCACATTCTGCCCTGCCCAGGTATAGGATGTTTAATGAACCAATCAGGTATGTCTTAGACAGGTTGATCAAACAAGGTTAGGCGTAACCAGATCCAACAGAGATTCTTTCCCATAGCCACTCAGCTCTTTCTGGTGGACTATGACACATTTCCAGATGAGAAAAGATGTGCTAATAACTGAAACAGCTTTGCAAGGGTTCTGTAACTTGCAAATCACCATCCTATTTCAATCTGCTACCAGAGTATTCCCTGTTAAACCCTTCAGTTATTTGAAAATGAATTTTTACTTCGCCTAAACTCTGAGCATGTTACCATTTGGAGAGAGCTCAGTAACTCTGTAAAACTACCTCATAGCTTCCTTCAAAACAGATGTCTAAAATTGGTGATAAAAGGCCAGTTTCCTTTCCAAAGACCCTGCTTAGTAAATCATTGCGCCTCAGCCAATACATTGCGAAAGAAAATGGAAATGACTACCTTAAGTGAACAGAAGAGGAGTGTCTTTCCAGCGCATTACAGTTACTAAATGATTAGAGGAACTAAATGCCAAAAGTTTTATAACTACCTGACAGAATTCTAAGGCATAGTGTACATGGAGAAAAATGAAACTACATTAAATTGTCAACTTACACTCAGTATATGTGATATGTAGCTGTAGCTGACGGACAGCTGGAATATGGGTCATCAATAGTAAATGTTATCACTATAATCTCTTAGTATAGATAATAGGTTCCAGGTATACAAATACATATTTAAGTTTAATATAGAGAATTTGAAAAACTCTTATCTAAAACTGAGAAATTTACTTCTTTTTGGCATGGTTTTAAGTTTTGTGAAACACAAAAAGCCTCTCTTTGGCTATTATTTTGTCTCACCAGTCTCTATCAACAGAGGGACCACTGCCTTGATCCTGTCTCTACTTTCAGCACCACTTTTTTCATGTTTGTACCTCAACACTAAGACAAATATTTTCTTTCAGTATCCCATGATTCTTCTGGACCCTTTTCCTTTTTACAATGCACGTATTTGTCAGTGTGATATTCATGATATGTGATTGTGGTGTGTACCTTTGTGTGTAAGTGCAGAAGCCTATGTGTGCACATGCAGAAGTGAAAGGGGGTTTTGGATCACTTCCTCTATCATTTTCTTCCTCATTCATTTGAGACAGGGTCTGTCACTGAAGCCACAGTTTTCCAGTCTGGCTAAGCTAATGGTCCTCCAGTCTCTATCCCCAGCTTTTGGTTATAGGTAGATGCTGGAGGTTCAGACATGCTTTGGGGTTACATGCAGCATATTTACGACATGATTTTTGTTTTTTGACATGCGTGCTAGGGATTCAAATGCATGTTCCCATAGTAAGAACTCTTATTCATTGACCATTTCCTAGCCCAGATCCCCTCTAAAGCGTTCATTCCCATGACATTTCATCTACCATTATCAACAGCTTTCTCTTAGCTGCTTGTCCCTATCCTTATAAGCAGATAAATTTCTATGACATTCCAAAGACAATATTTTAAGGTACTAAAAGTACTTCGAAGACACTTCAAATGATCCCATCAAAATAACCAACCATCAAAAATAACAACATAGTTACACCAAACAAAACCCAACTCATATTCCCTACTTCTTAATATTCTTCAGGGAAGAATGGGAAATTATTTGCATGCCATGAATTATCTCTTGAAAGGTATGTATATTCCCTTTGGATTTTCTAAATTTCCTACGGTTTCTTTCTTCTAGCAAAACACTCACTGAGAAAGCAAAACCAAGTATTTGCAAACTGGCCTCTGTGTGAACAAAGCCTTACTCCAGTTTATAGGCCTGGACCCAAGGGACATTATCTCAGATGCCTCTAGAATGAAATGGAATTAGCAATTACACAGATCTTCTCTACTAGAGTTGCATTAAAAATAATTTAGCATACTTGTTACATATACTTTAATCATATTATCCCAAAAGTAACCAGCTACTGATCTCAGAGGTCAGTATGCAATTACAACAAATGTACAAAGGGGAATACAGTCCTCAACTTTGGAATGGAATGCTGCCTTGTAATCTATCTCCCCTCCTTTTCCTATGCAGTCCATTGGCAGAAGTCACCTCTTTTCTTCTCCTAATACTAAGTATGAAGAGGAAAAGCTTCATTGAATTGGTGAATTGCTCAAATATGCAAATGAAATGTTGACGTCACATAGGCAGATAACCTCAGCTCTCAAGCATCTTTGTTGTTATTGTTTTAAAATCTAGCAAGCATTTGAGAATTTCTTCATAGGAATAGCCAGTCTACCAGTGGAAGAAGAATCTTAATTAGCCGTGTACATTTAACTCACAACCTTTGTCTGAGATGCAGAAACAGTCTTTACTGCAGATTTCGACAGCAAATCATATTTCATCTTCACAGATTTTCTTCAAATCAGCCTTCTGCTTCTTGAGCATAAAAAAGGGATCATTTTTTTCCCCACTTTCCATTCAGGAATCTGTGTCTCATTCATCTCTTCATGTTGATAATCCTAACATGTCATAAATGCTTAGCCTTCTTTTCCCCAAATTTGTTGGTTTCCCCCAATAACTACAATCCTTTGTTCCTAAAAAAAAATTTTTTTTCTCTACTTAGAAAAAAAAGATCATTGATAAATAGTTAATTAGACAGTTACATAGAGCATCAAATAAAAATCACACACACACAAAATCTAGACATCAGGTTAGGAAGGGGAAAAAATAAACAACCCTAAAATTGGTTACTGAACTACCAGGGGCTACATCCCAGCAGAGTGGACTTGGAAAGGGGCAAGGAGGAGAAGAGGGAGGGAGGGTGGGATTGGGAGGGAATGAGGGAACAGGATACAGCTGGGATACAGAGTTAATAAAATATAACTAATAATAAAAAATAAATTAAAAAAAAAGAAAATAGAACCAATTCATGAAGCAAAAACAAAACAAAACAAACCTAAAATTAGGTCTTGTAGTAGATTATTTTAAGTTTTCCATTTCTAACTGCAAGAGAAAGCTCCTCACTCAATCAGAACATCATGTTTTTATGTAGTTTTACTTTATCCCCATGTCTTGAGTCCAGTGCTTTGACTATAGAGACAGCAGTAAGTTGGCCTTTGTCTCAGATAGACTATAAACAAATGCTTATGCCTATTATGAAACACTCCATTGTATAATGGGTGACATCACACTTTATATTATGAAGACAGAGACCATACAGATTTTCAATATACCTTGCAACTTCATTGTGTGTGCATGTGTGTGTGTGTGTGTATGTGTGTGTGTCCTTTAGAGTACCTGACAGCTTGTTGCTCTGTGTGTGTCTCTATTTTTGGCTGTCCCATTTCAGTGTGAGTCATCCTAACGGTTTTAGCTGCAATGAATCATTGTTTGTCAAGCTTGCTTCTTACCATGGCCCAGGCATTATCAGAGAGCTCTCATTCACACCCAAGACCCTTAATATTTACAGATGCAATGTGCCAAGGGACCATCATGGCTTTATGGTAGTGCCCTGGTTTAGGTGTTGCAAGTCAATATAACACTGGTGGATGCTGTAATTCTACTCTTAGTTTTCTCAGCTTTCCCATCAATCCCTTCCTTCCTCTCAGCTCAGTCCATTCCCGTGACTGATTTTTAACTCTGTGTACTTAACGTCAGGTTTCCCCATGCACTTTGTAAATTTTATCATAAACAAGTCTTTTTTTCCCCCCTGAAACCCCTTTATTCATGAACACAGTCAAAACTTCATCAACTTAAGAAATGAAGTTATGTTTGGTTTTTTTGTTTGTTTGTTTGTTTTTTCAGTGCTGGACATTTAACATGGGGCCTTCCACACTACTACCGAGATGTATCTATAGCCTGTAAATTCAGTCAGCACCATTGTCTAACTTGCCCGGACTACGACAATAACTTCCAGCTTTTATATTGCTTCTGGTTTTATTCCATATCCCATATTCTTTTTTATTATATTTTTATTTTTTATATTAATTAGTTTATTTACTTTGTATCCCAGCTGTAGCCCCCTCCCTCATTCCCTCCCAATCCCACCTTCTCTCCCTCATCTCCTCCCACTGATAGGGGAGGTCCTCCTCCCCTTCCATCTGACCCTAGCTTATCAGGTCTCATCAGGACTTGTTGCAATGTCCTCCTCTGTGGCCTGGCTAGGCTGCTCCTCCCACTGGGGGAGGGGAGGTCAAAGAACCAGCCACTGAGTCTATGTCAGAGACAGGCCCTGTTCCCCTTACTATGGAACCCACTGGGATACTGAGTTGCCATGGGCAGCCAAGACTAAACAAAGGAGCCCTCTTTCAAAACAAACAAAAAAAAGGAAAACAACAAAACATACTGATATTTTGCTTGCCTCTTTTCTCCTAAACTCCTTGAAGTAAATTTACAGTCTATTACCTGTTGTCTACTGGTGTGACCTAACAATCATAGATGAGTCATAGAGGTTTTTGAATAAACAAAGGATTGAACAAATTCTGAAAACATTGTAGCCCTTTGCCTATTATCAGAAATTCCTTCTCTTTTAGTATTTCTAAAGTCCATGTTACTTTTGGCTGGTTTTGTTGTTGTTTGTTTGTTTGTTTGTTTTCTACAATGAGTACCATCCTATCTCTCGATGTGCAGTCTCTAAATATAGACATATATTTGCTTCAGGGAAAATGAGCCTGAGCTTAAACACAAACCTTCATCAAAATCTTTCTGGATTTTCTCATGATGTCTTTTTTTTGGTAAAATTTCTTACTTTCTGTTTGTACCCATGAAGAATGTATTTGTGGCTTGAGAGTCTCTGAAACTGTGTTTGAAAAAAACAAAACAAAACAAAACAAAACATGTAACATCTCAATTTTTACACAAGTAATGTATGAAAGCTATTTCAACTTATTTATTCTTGACAACTGCTTTACAGCTGACTTCTCTTAGTATCCCATTTAACACATAGGTAAGTAAAGACACAAAGTGGTACATAAAGTTTTAAGAAGAAAAAAAAAGGACAGACGGGAAAAGCCAAGTCTTGAGCCTAGACTCTGGCTCTAAAGTTTGAGAACTCAGCTTCTCCCTCATGCTAAGATATGGAGTAGCCTGATTCCCTCTCTGGGTCTCTTAATGGACCCTCATTTGCACTGGTGGTAATGCTTCCTTTTAAGGCTCTGCTATTCACTTTTGAGCTTTAATGTAAAGACAGGAGAATGTGTGAAATGGTGCAAAAACAATCACGTAAAAGCTAAACACAAGCAAAGTTCAAAGGGAAGAGAGACGCAAGCAATGCGCCATAACCATAGCCTCCTTCATGCTCACTGGAAAATATCCTGAAGCAGGATAAGGCACATTGAGGACCATAAACCATAACTTCTTTTTTTCAGTTCCATAATCTCTCATCTTTTGTTCCCACAACAGATATCCTGAGCCTTTTCCCATTTGCAGTTCACAGAGACATTGGAGCCAAAGGTGAAGGGTGGGCCCGGAGCCTGCAGACAGCTGCCAACAGGGCCTGGTCCGGCTAGCTGCCAGCAATGCCAGCTAGCTCTGGGTGCAGCCCACTGAGCTGTGGGCGCTGATTTGTAGGCACAAGAAACAATCAGGAGCTCATCATCGAAGAGAGGCAGAATCATCTGGCAACTTTGAGCTAGCAAGGTGTGGTGCTTTTCCTGTCCTCACCGTGGTGTTCAGCTCAGAGCAACGGGGGCTCATCTGTTTCCATGAGACAGGACCACCACACTTGGAAAAAGGTAGGAGAGGGAAGACCTCGGGGAGCTCCCCCGACATCAGCCAAACATTCGCTTTCGCACAGTGTCGGTTTTATATGTAATTTTAACACCTCATAAAGAAGACATAAGGGAGTTCTATATAGCTGGAGGTTAATGCAATAACTTTGCAGCGGTTTCAATACGGCTATCTATGAAACATAAATCTAATATGCTTCCACAAATAAAATATGCATGCTAATTAGAATGAAGAAATTAAAAGGAAGAAGAAAAAGAGTCAGTGACGCAAGCCGGAAATGATAGGCCACAGTTCTTACAAGACCGTTTTGTTCTAACTTTACTGTTTTTGTACTGACCTTACTGTTCTAACTCTCATGGTCACGTGCAAAGACTGCATGAGAAACACAACTGAAACTGCTTCCTTCCTCTACTGAGCTTGCTCCGTGCTACAGGCTTCGGCACTAGTTTGCAAAGCTCCAGGGGGAAAGAGAAGACGGGGTTGCAAAGGAATTCTCTAGTTTATAGTTTGCATCAGAATTCAGCTTGGAAAAAATTTTTCATTGTAATTTCACAACTAAACAAACAAACAAACAAACAAAAACCAAAACGTTAACATTAAATGCATTAAAAGGCGGGCCTGTGCTTCTGCCTGCAAAAATAATTTTATATTTATGATGTGTTACTTAAACGGAAATCTTTGTTCTTAAAATTCGAAAGAAAAATAACATGTTAGAAACAATGTATTTCATTATTTAAACTTAAAGCAACTGGAAAATAATAATAATAATAATAAAAAGATTGGAGGCTACCCAGTGTTTTCCTCCCTTAATAGAATCTTGAAAAAGGTTTGTCTCTCCTTGTCTTTACTCAGAGCATACATAGAAAGCTTACTCAGTGCTGGATGAAATAATTCTTTTGAATTGAACACATTTTCATTTACATGTAAAGCGTCTATCAATGTCATGAAGTAAAATTTTTGATCATGAGCTTATTAAAAAAAATGATCAGAAAACCTGAAGCACACTTAGAAACTCGTTGAAAGAGCACCGGTATAATGACATAGCCAAGAGCTTAATACAGTGCCCAACAGCCTAAATACATGGACACAGTAAAAATAATATCCCAATATTACAGTATTCTAAAGAGCAAAGTATTTATTGTTATTAATTAATTATTACTGTTATTATTAATTAGTATTAGTGGTAGTATATCATTTCATGGATTACTACATCCAGGATCTAAATGAGCATTGACAACTGAACACGAACCGTAACCGTTTGAGTTTTGTCACAGTTAACAAGCCAAATTGATACAGATCAAAAACACCTTTTTCATGTCAGAAATAGAGCTTGGCTGTCAAAAAAGCATAGTGATGAGAGACCGTGGGGAGACATCCAGCAATAATCAATCGTCAATCAGTCATGGAAAGTGCTTATTCTGCTCTCACAGGCGCCTCTTCATTACTCGCTGTATACAGACCGACCTCAAGAGAGGGAAGCTAAGGTTCCTAGCCATGAATAAAGCATAGTTTCTGCACAGTGAAACCTGAACAGGAAAGCAACTGAAACTGGGTTTAGAAGCCAATTTTATTTTCCTCTTTGGATTTTCCTTTCATTAAAAAAAAAAAGTTATTTCTTTAAATGGCATTGAAAATACTTAAAGTGACGCTAAAATCTGCTTTCTTGAAAACTGGAAATTCAACATTTCGTAAGTTGGGACTGACCATTTCACGTAGGCGTGTTCTGTAAATACGGATTTGATTTAAGAACTTTGCTCCTTGGGTTTATACATGGCGAGTGGAGAGATGGCAGCAAAAGCTTAAGACTGTCCAGAGATTAATCAGAATGTTAATTTCAGATAAAAGCTGAATAGTTAAATCTGTGTGATCACAGATTGCCGTTCAAAAAACAGAATACTTAAGTGTTTTGAATTGCAGAGGGGCTTGGGGGAACGTTATAATTCTCTCCTCTTGAAATCTGCCCAGAATCACATTGAACCCCAACATTAAGCAAAAGAGCCCTGTCTTCCCATGTGCCTGCTTCCCTCTGAAGCATGCGTACTCTTCTCGTCATGCTGGCACCCGCCCTGCCCCATTCAGCAGAGCTTATGGGAGGCAAGCTGGCGAGGGAAATGACTCCGAATGTATTTTCATAGTGAAAAGCAGGTTTGCCAAAATACTTAGACTTTATGAAAGGGGTGAACAGCTGTATTTGGTTTATAATAAATCTTTCACAAATCAGCAAAAGCAAACAGACGGCACAACTGCAGCCTATAAAAATGGAAAAATATTAAACAACAGGCAGCGAAGTTGTGAAACTTTCCCACAGACAAGGCAGGTTCGGGGGAAAAAAATAATAAAAGCGTCTAGAAAAATCCACACATGCAACTCACATGAAAAAGTGGACCAAATCACCTCAGAAGAGGAGGAGGAATTATTGCTGATTAGACGGGGAAATCCTGTTAAGGTGACTTTTCTGGGCATCGGGATGAAGGTGTCCACATGAGTTTCCTGCTCCTATTACTGAATGTTAGTGCAGAATAATTACTTGCTTGCCAAAAATGACAGGACATTGACCCTGTAGACTTATTGAATCTCATTGCTTGCCTCCAGGCCATGTCGGGGGTTATTCAATTTTGCCTGAGGAGGACAATCTATTATGAGAGATGAGTCAAGAAGGCCTCCTTCTTGATTGCCCACCAAAACCATTATCGCGGCACAGAGAGGGCATTGGCAGCCAGTAGACAGACAAGTCAACACGGATCTCGATTACCCAGGGACAAGATACAATTTACATTACTTGAAGCCACAGGACAGAGGGCAATCAGCCCTGGGAATAGGGCGGGCAGCCCTGGAGTGAACAGGTATTAACAACAGAACAGCAGCGGAGCCACTTGCTTATGCTAGACGTGACCTTTAGCCCCAGAAAGTAGTAACTGATTGGTTTGATCTGTAATTATGTAAATAATTTTACTCCGATGCACAGAATTGTTCTTATGAGCTAGAAGACAGAACACCCTAAAATATGAACACCTCTCGGCCCATTTTAATTTTACCTGATCAGTCAGGAGATTTCTTTCTTTCTTTTTTTTCTTTTTTCTTTTTTTTTCCTACAAGGCAATTTCAAAGCAATAGTGGGCGCAGGGTACTTGTTGCAATCAAAATTACTCGCCGGCAGGGAGAAAACAGCTTCAGTTTTGCAGCTGTCATTTTTTTTTTTCTTCTTCTTCTTCTTCTTCTTCACAATTCTGGATAATGAGTGAATGAATCCTTAAAGCAAAAGCCCCCGAGTGCCGAGTGTTGAGAGCGATGCTGTAAAATTTTGATTTGAGGCTCTGCTCGATAAGTCAATTTTACGGGGCTAATGATAACATACGAAGAAGTCGAGTAATGTTTCTGTTTAGGCTTGATCGTTACCTAAACCTTACTGGATCCCGATATCCTGTTAAACTATTCTACTAAATTGGAAAATCGTACACTATTTTTATTTCAGTCAATGAGAGATGCTTTATTACATGTTTTAAAAACTGATTTAATTGAGAAAAAGAAATGCTCTCTTTTTTCTCCGGATTATAAAGGTCAGGGACTGTGGTAGGGGTTCTAAATATAATGATATGTTCAATTTAACATATTGGAATAATATTATGCTCAAAAGACCTAGTAACTGGGAGGATTTTGCAGTCTTGGGATTTCCTGTCAGCAGGAGATACAATTCCAATAGCAACAGTGGATCACGTTTTTCAGATAATTGTGTAAGAGTCCATGGGAAAGTGGCGCAAATATGAAAAGCAGTGCATGTTATTTCTGAATTCTCCTGCTATGCTATTAGTATATCTGCAGAAGCTGAAAAGCAAATAACCTCGCATTCCCCCATGAACACTGATTAATTAGGGCACAGAAAGCAGAGGGATCTGCGAGGAAGCCCCACCAAACAAACGTGCTCACCTGCGATTGATGCTCAGAGTTTACTCTGTATCAAATTAGCAAAGAAAGAAAATCACATCAAGCCATTGATTTAAACTTTCAATGTGTCAGAAAAGAATTAAAAAAAAAATAGCAGCCTGTGCCTCTCTTAAGTAATCGGTGTGCTTTGCGTTCGGTCCTAGTTGGTACTCCTGTTCCTATGCTCTCAGCTCACGTCTGGGGCTAATGACATTGACACTGAGCACAATGAAAAAGCAATGCTCCCACTAAGTCCTATACAAAATAGTTACTAAAGATATTGGCTCATTTGTTAGACAATGCATGATTTTTGGTACATAAATAAGTAAACAAATAACATGGTTTTAAGTTAAAGCATATTAAAATGTGTAAGTGCCTTTAAAATGGCCTATTTAGGGCTTGTACTGTAGGTGAAGGAAATGCAACCCCCAGTTTCAAGCTTGCAAGAGATTGTATAACACAGTGCTCCCCGACAGAGTAAATTGCCAGCTGAGACTCTCTGGGCTAGAACTATACTGTATAACCTTGTGTAAATTACAGAAATTCTCTGTGCTCCTGTTTCTTCATTCACTCAATGCGAATACCAATGACACCTCACAAGGTTGCTGAAAGTATTAATTAAAAAAAAATCCTATTCATAGACGTCTATAATATTCTCACTAGAAATTTTTGTTTCGGTATTATTATTATTATTTATTGTTAAGTGTAAGAACAATTTTGTTTACATGTGTGATGGGAGCATAAATTGTCTATAATAAAACCCTGACATGCACTCTAAAGGGGATATGGAATGTTCAGTTCCATAAAGAGTGGCTGTATTTTATGGCGAAATTAGTGAGAAGACGGGGCAAACCTCCACAGCTGTCTTTTGAGAAGGCACAGAGATGTGTTAATCCAGTGTCGGTCATGAGAGTTTTCCCTCCAGTGTCTCATACTTTGTAGTCACACTGTGCGCGCATTTATGTTCCAGTCTTCATAGATTTGCTTGAAGCCACACTCTCACTGGCCATATCCTTCACAGAGCAACACACTGTAGGTACCACACTGTGGGAAACCTGCACCGTTCTAGCTGGAGATTCTGGCTCTGCGTCCAGAAAACCTGGCTCATTTGTTGGCTCTGCCACTTACTGGATAAGTTTAGTACAAAGTACTAAACTATTTTCTCACCTTCAAAATTCCTAGATATTCGTCCTAGTAAACATTAAGTAGACAGAATAATCAATTTTAATTACATAGTATGGATTCACATCAATGTGCTTTCATAGTTTTTCTTTTAAATCATTTCTCCTTTTGCAATTCTAAACATCCAAATAATGGTTCAGTTTTTGTCTCCAGTCAACCCCTTTAACATGCATAGTTTTTTGTGTTGCTCTGCTAACTATTATAAGAACAGTATTATCCTATATACATTTTTTTTTTTGCCCTTTGTCAGGTCCTTTCTGTAGAAACAACAACTACAGGCAAAATCTCCTGGCCCTAAATATACAAGCATGAAAGAGAAGATGTATCATGGCTTCAAATAAGACAACAGCATTTCACGAACAATTATTCTAGCATTATGCAAGATTCCCATTTTCATACTGTCGATTTTCTGAGTTAAAGTAAAATCTGTCCAGTGTAAGCTCTGAAGTCACAGCAGTCTGTTTAGCACAGAGCCAGATGCAGATGGGCTTCTGCTTACGTGGTCCTTTAGGTAAAAGTCACCTATAACCTCATTAAGAACAGTCCAACTTGCTTAAGACTTTTCTGTGCTCTTCTCATTTAATACTCTCCCAACTCAGAGAACTCAACTCTGACTCCTGAACCAAACAATTGGTCCCAATTTTCTACTAAAATAAACAACACAGTATGTGTTCTTTATAAATGTCTGTTACATTTTGCTCAGGTTGATATTTCTTAGATGCATCCAACTATGAACCAACAGCTTCTATCGCATTTCATTATTTCATAAACACATGCGTCACTTTTTTTACCTTTCATATGTTTGGATCTCAATCACTCACAATTTAGAAGCTTTGTGAGTAAAGCCAACATCAAAATCATGAATGTATGTAGAGATTGATGGAAGAAAGACAGAAACATTTGATGGAGATGAGCCTTTATTCATTATGAAATTATTTATGAGCAGAATTGCATATTCATTTGGGTAGAAATGTAATTAACCTAGATAGATACCATTTTTCCAATCTAAAACCAATTCACACTCTCATCAGCAAGTTTTGAATTTCTTGGTGCTCCACAGCTTCTTCAGCATTTAATGTCATCAGTCCATTGAGCCTTAGTCTTTGCTGAGTGTGTATCTCACTGTGGATATAATTTGCTTTTGTCTGACAAACAATTGTTAAGGATTTTGAAAATAACTTACTATTCAGTTTGGTATGATTTTTGCAAATTACTCATAAGTGTTGTCATGAGATTCTTTTGTTTCTATTGATTTGCTGGAACCCTTTATACTCTAGACACACAGGCCTTTGACACAGTTACATTATATATTTATATATTAAATATAATATATTTATATATTATATAAACTATATATATATATATTTTCCCAGTTTGTAGCTTGGTCACTCAATTTTATCTTTCAACCACTGTTAACTTATATTAAAAGCAAAAGTCTTGGAATAAACTAGACAAACTGAGAATATAAAACAAAGAATGAAAGTGCAGATTGACTCGTGTGCATTCACTTTATGATAGCAGCATCTACATGGTGAAAAGACAAGGGGAGTCCATTTTGCATAGTTTTACTAACAAACATACTGAAGTCCTTTTCTCCTCCCTCATATGCTAACATTATAATTGGAAATTAAATTCCCTCTTTTTCTCATGGCTGTTCTCCTAAAAATATAGAATTGATTCCATTTCTACTTCCACTTCTCAATATACTAATGCAATTTGAATTCTTACTTTTCAACTTTTAAAAATATTTCTCTTATTGTTGTCTATAAAGACCGTTCCAAGTGATCTGAGCTATCATCTTCATCAACTTCTAATTCAGGTATGATGGTAGGACTTTTGATTCTGTTTTTATGCTCTACATGACTCTGCCATAATTTTATAAGAAATAGTTTTTATTGTGGAAGGAGATAGATAATCTGGCATTGAAAAATATTAGTACAATGATGCTTAGGCAATCCTTGTGCTGTGCACAACCAAACTTCCATCAATAATTAGAGTACTTAGTTGATTAACAGTATAAAAAAGAATCCAAAGGCACATTTCCTCAACAGTGGCAATGTGATAAACATATGCTCGGGCTAGCATAGGAAGGCAGTTGATCAGTAGAGAAGGTTTTCTATGGGCCTCTTACAAGTTGGGTATGGTGGCACACTCATTTAATCCCAGCATTCAGGGAGGCAGAGGCAGGCAGATCTCTGTGAGTTCAAAGCCAGCATGCTTTACAAAGTGAGTCCAAGACAGCCAGGGCTCTATTGCACAGAGAAACCCTGCCTTAAACAAAAACAAAAACAACAACAATAAACCTTTGGTATACAAAGAACATAAAACAAAACTTTTATCTCTAGTTTGTACATTTTATGCTATGGGATTTATTGTAATTCAAAGGACTACCTACTATTTAATTTATTTACCTGTTCTTCATTCAGCTTTGGTAAGTGGAATCGATCAAGAAAATTGTCCATTTTACTTAGATTTTCTAATTTTGTGGCATATAGTCTTTTGAAGTAAGATCTAATGATTGTTTGGATTTCCTCAGTGTCTGTTGTTATGACCCTAAGTGAGATCATAGTAGAAAGACATACATAGTATATACTCACTTATAAGTGGATTTTAGACATATAAGATAAACATACTAAAATCTGTACAACTAAAGAAGCCAAGCAAGAAGGAGGACCCTGGGTAAGATGATCAATCCTCATTCAGAAAGGCAACTGGGATGGACATCGGAAGAGGGAGAAAACAAGGAACAGGACAGGAGCCTACCACAGATGGCCTCTGAAAGACTCTGCCCTGCATGGTATCAAAGAAGAGGCTGAGACTCATAGCCAAACTTAGGGCAGGGTGCAGTGAATATTATGACAGAAGGGGGAGATAGAAAGACCTATAGGAGACAGGAGCTCCACAAGGAGAACAACAGAACCAAGAAATCTGGGCCCAAGGGTCTTTTCTGAGACTGATACTCCAACCAAGGACGATTCATGGAGATAACCTAGAACCCCTGCTCAGATGTAGCCCATGGCAGCTCACTATACAAGTGGATATCCTAGTAAGGGAAACAGAGACTGTCTCTGACATGAACTCAGTGGCTGGCTCTTTGATCACCTCCCCCTGATGGGGGGGGCAGCCTTGCCAGGCCACAGAGGAAGACAATGCAGCCAGTCCTGATGAGAACTGATAGGCTAGAGTCAGATGGAAGGAGAGGAGGACCTCCCCTCTCAGTGGACTGGCGGAGTGGCATAGGAGGAGAACAGGGAGAGAGGGTGAGAATGGGAGGGTATAAGAGAGGGGGCTACAGCTGGGATACAAAGTGAATAAACTAATTAATAAAAAATAAATACATTTTTAAAAAGAGGGAAAAAAATAACAAAGAAATTTCTGAATGGAAGAAAAAGGGAGTGTGGTTCTAAATTGCTTGTTGTCAAGAAGCCACAGAGTTCCTTTACTAGGGAACCCTAGTAAAGGATACTGAGCTGCCATGGGCTACATCTGAGCAGGGGTTCTAGATTATATCCATGAATGGTCCTTGGGTGGAGTATCAGTCTCAGAAAAGACCCCTGTGCCCAGATATTTTGGTCTGTTGCTATCCTTGTGGAGCTCCTGTCCTCTCCATGTCTTACTATCTCCCCCTTCTTTCCTAAGATTCCCGGCACTTTGCCCAAAGTTTGTTTATGAGTCTCAGCATCTACTTTGATACCCTGAAGGGTATTGTCTTTCAGAGGCCCTCTGTGGTAGTGTGGTGGAAGGTAATAAATACTTAAAGGTTCTGACAGGGCTTTACAGTTTTTGAAATGATACATACAGTATAGACTCAGAAGCAGAATTTGGAGATGTTATGGTAAGCCATTTGAAAGCATTGTTTGAGAGGAGGAGAGCAGGGGACAGGAGCTACCCTTAGTCTGGCAGTCTATCTATATCAGTCTAACTACATCAGATACTTCCCCTTTCTCTTTCCTTTTAATAAATCATTGGGCTGTTTTGCTGATGTTGTTGCTTTTTTTGTATGTGATTTTTGTTTGTTTTTGTTTTTGTTGATCCAGTGAAGGAACATATGCTAGGAAGTAGAGAGACTATAGCAAGCGGGGCAGGGCAGGGCAGGGAGGGCAAGGCAGGATGAAGCTAAATAATGCCAAGGCCCAGTTGCCAGTGGTCTACTGCTTGCAGGTAAAACATGCATCCTAAAGGCTCAACAACTGCCCCAAACAGTATCACTCTAAGAATAAGCATACAGACTTGTGTCTGTGGAGGACACTGCATATGCAAAAGATGACAGTGTCTAAAGGACTTGCTCCTATCAACAGGACAAGCCACCATTCCATTGTGAAGACATTCCGTCCATGTTCAACGGCATTTGCTAAACCGTTTTACTATCCAATTATAAATTTACTCTCTTTGCAATATTTTTATTAGTACCTCGAGAATCTCATACAATATATTTTGAGCATTTGACCCCAACTCCTCTCCTTACATCCCTTTTCCGACTTCTCACCTCTTCCCACAGAACTTTTTTTTTTCTTCTTTCCCCATTGAGTCCGGTGGGATTGAGACCTGTCTTGGCTTTGGTGTGTGGTCAATCTATGATCATCAAAGAAAACTGTCTCTCCTAGCAACTGTCAAATGCCAGTAGCACCTCAGCCAGCAGTAAGATTACATGCTTACCTTCCCCAGTCTGTGTTGGGATTTTGTCTGGCTGGAACTTTTAAAAGTCTTGTGCATATGTCACAAGCACTGTGAGTTCACATGTGTAACTGGTCTTTTGTTTCTGTATAATTGAAGCTAATTGTCACCTCCAGGCCTTGAAATCTTCTTTCTTCCTGCAAATATTGCTGAACTTTTGTAGAGGAGGACGGTGATATGAATGGCCCATTTGGGGCTGAGCACTCCATAATCTTTTCTTCTTTACATGTTGACCAGTAGGAGTCTCTAAGTTAGCTGCCATCACCATATGAAGATTCTCTGATAAGGGTTGAAAGGTGCTCTGATCCAAAACAGAAACATAAGTACCAGCATGGGAAATCATTTCATTACTATAATATGTTGATGGGAAAGGTCAACGAACCATTCTTTCATTTCAGTGTGAAGCATATCATTCAACTCACATATTTTAGGCATGATAGAAAATATACACTTTCTAGTTGTACTTTAAAAAGTTAGAGAAAACTGTCCTTAGAGGATTGTGTGGTTTTATTGTTGTTTGTTTGTTTTGGCTGTTAGGGGTAAGACTTCTAGACAGGGTTTCTCTGTGTAGCCCTGGCCAGGATGACCATGAACTCAGATATTCATCTGCCTCTGTCTCATAAGAGCTGGATTAAAGGTGTGCTCCACCTCTGCCCACCTAGAGGACCAAGTTTAATTTCGTGTGGGTGTACTACTTGGAAAATATAAGCAACACCTAACAGGTATGTATAGTTATGATAGCAATTGAATAGGAAGAAGTTTTACAAATTAGAATATGAGAGTCATGCATGGAACAGAGGGATATAACACTAGAAAAGCAAGGCTGGGTTTATGGGAGCCTTTTCTTGTTAAGATAGGACGTCAAGCTATAATTTGTCTACATTTTAAGAAATACTAGAATAGCATGGCTTTGTATCTAGAATTTTTCAAGGCAATTTTCTTTTCCTTAGGAATATATAGAGGATATGAGTAAGGAGTGCTTGACATGAAAGAAAGGACATTTGGGAGACTAATAAAGGAATTATTCAAATGAGTTAGTGATCTAATCCAAAAGATTGCAGTTATTTGAATAATCATTATGTTACTTTAAATAGATTATTAACATGTAAAAAATCATTTTTCTATTTATGTAAGAAGCTTCATATTACTTATCTGGATATTTTGCTAGCTACTATGTTTTTATAACTTTAATGTGTAGAATATAATTAAAATTAAATAAATTAAAAATTAAGTTTAGGATAACTGTCAATCAAACTAAACCAAATTTATCAAGAAATATGAAATTAGGAAAAGTAAGACAGCAATGATAACTTATAGGACCTATCATGGAAGCATATATACAGATAATTAATATCCTAATGAATAAAACAATAGGTGACTAGATAGTATCTATGTAATCTCTACTTATAATGAATAAATTAACATAGTAACACAGCCTTAATTTATACAGATTTGAAGAATTTTTTGATTGTAATATTAATAGTGAGAATAAACTACCAAATATTAATATTTCATTTATAATTAATGCATTAAGGTGATCATTATTTAATGTGGTAGATAGTTGCTAATACAGTGAGTTCAGTAGATTAAAACTTAAGTGCAGTATATTACAAGTCTTACACTTTTCAGAACAAACTATGCTTCATTGTGACCAGCACCACACACCACACATTAATCAATATTCATTCTTCTTTGTCTCTGAGCTGGTACATTTGTTGATTATCATATGAATCAATACGCGTAAATACTGGTATGTATATTTTAACATCTATTCCTTTCAGCTCTATAGACTCTGAAATAACCTTTACTATGGGAATTTTATAAGGAATTGAAATCGCAGACTTTATGTTTAAGTAAATATTAATTCTAGCCTTTTACCTTAATCTTCAGCATCTCCACCCAAAATGTACTTGCTGCTATTACTTGGTAAATACAAAGGCATTTTATCCAGTTTTGAACCAAAGACATATTAGGTTTCAACTCTGAGTTTTAACATTCCAAGTAAGGAAATGTTATTTCTCTATTTTGGCAGTGCTCATTAGGTCATATTCTCCATCATTTAGAAACGTTTCCAGTTAATCTTTTTAATTTCCCATTTACTTTGTAGTTACTTATAGACAATTAAGTCCAGTATGTTAATATCACTTATCACTTATATTTTGTCTTCGCTAGTTGAACTCCCTCCTCTCTCCATTGTGCATGTTGAGATTATTTGGGCTAAGCAAAAGATCCTTCCTTAATACCCAATTTAAAGCCAACTTAATGAGCCCTGCCAGTTCTAAACACAGCAGGGAGTTTGGTATCCCATCTGGTTAAGTGGAGACTACAATAACTTCCATGATGAGGACATCTGTTTAGAAAAAGCAGACTTCCATAAATCCAGAACTCCTTCCTGTGCCATCAACAAACCCATGATGGGTATCTGACCTTTATTTTCATCTTTTGGTGACAGCAAGGTCTTCAGGCCATTGTACTGTCTTGTTTCTCTGTAAATTCCCAGGGACATGTACAACAAAGTGTTACTAGTGAACTCGTGTTTTGTTGAGCACAGCTGTGCTCTGTGTAATCTATTACGTTTATTTTCACTACGCGTGGTTAAACATGGTTAAAACCTATAGACTTAGCGAAATTAGCAATAATATTCATCCAGCATTCACCATGTTGAAGGCACCTAAATGCATTGTTTTCTTTCGTTTTGACCTTGATCATATGAGGACACTGAGGTATTGTGTCTGTTTCTCCAAGACCCATTTCACTCTTCATTCACTTTCTGTAATAAGGAACAAGTTGTGTTTCTGGTCCCTCTTCTGAATATTCACTCAGAGATTATGTTATAGATGTTATCAGTTGTGATAGCATCCCCATCATCAGTTGTACTCTGCATTTGGACCAGTTTTGGGTTTCTGTAATAGTCTCCATTTTCTGCAAATGATACGATGCTTTGAAGAGGGATGAGAGCTAGACTTATCTGCAGACAGAAGGATAGGTGCTTAGAATGTAGTTAGGAACTATACGGGTTTAGGAAAGTTACAATAGTACCTTCTCCTCTAAGATCCATAACCCATGAGCTAGGGGTGGTTGAGTAGGTTTATAGTTTCAGGCCTGAGGCCCCTTTTCCTGGGTGGACCTGAAGTCGAATCTTAGAACTGTTGGGAACCTTTAAGAATATTTTGCCTTAGGGGTCATTGTTTCAGTTCCTAACCATCAAGGTCAGAGAACCAGAGGGTAAGACATGAGATGTTTACCTTCCTCGTGTGACAGGGAAAACATACTGATGAAATGTCAACAATACCATTGTCTAAATAAGACCTGAACAATAACAAGACTAACTGACATGCCAACATACACGAGGAAGCTTTATGAAGCCCCAACTTTAGAAGAAGAGTTAAGACCATTAACAGCTGCTGAGAATTAGCTTTCCCAAGGATGAGCCCCCTAATTAGTTATCTAATACCAGTGGTCAACATTAAGCTGTATACTTACAAGCAACATTAAATGAACTTAGCATATTGCATTTATATAGTGTGTGTGTGTGTGTGTAGACAGACAAACAAAAATATTTATTTTCAAAAAAATATTTACTTTAAGTTGATTAATGTTTCCCCCTGGCTTGATAGTTCATCTCCTTTTGATACTGACTAATATCTCATTGAGGAGGTATATCACAGTTTGATTTTTGACCCACTGCACGAATGCTTGGCTGCTTCAAACTTTGGGAAAATATGAAAGAAGCGGCTATACTACCGGGGTTTTTGTGTAGACTTGTTTCTAGTGTCTTTGTGTAGCTACCTAGGTGTGTTAGTGTATCTTGAGGCAGGAGTATGTTTCATTCTGTAAGAAACTGAAGCTGTCTTTCTAAGCGCATGTTGCACTGACCATCAACAAAGAGTTCCTCCTGCTTCAGCCTCCGGACCTCTATTTTGGTGTGTCAATATGTTGAATTGTATTGATATTGCCCACTCTAGATGAGGCATATCTCCTTGTTGCTTTAATTTCTAGGTCACAAATGGCTTCCATGATAAATAATCTTGATTGTTAACTTGACTACATTTAGAATCAACTGAAACATGAGATGTTGGGCACTTCTGTGAGGGATTTTCTTAAGCTGGTTATTTGCAACTGGAAAACCAACTCTTAAATCTGTACCACAGCTTCTGATGGTGGTCCATGTAAAAGAGACATGGAAGAAGAAAGCTGCCTCTTGTCTGATTGTCTTCACTCTTGCTGGCAGGTTCATATATCCTGCTGCTTCTCTGGTATTACATCCAGGAATGCTCCAGAAATCTAGGGACAGATTGGAACTGCTAAGACATCTAGTCTCAAGTAACTACCTGATCCTTGGTCCTTGGTCTTTCCATCATGAGACAGCCATTGTTGCACTGCCTGGACCACAACCTGTAAGCTAGTTTAATAAATTATGCATATATATGTATTATATATTGTATAAATTATGTTAAATAATATATATGTAAACCTATAATCAGTTATATTCATTTAGAGAACCCTAAAAAGCACAGCAAATAACATTTCAATTTCACCAAATCAAAAAATCTTTATATTCTGTGAAATCCAGCTCACCAGTTAATTATTTTATTGATCTTCTTTTTGATATTATAGTTTAAAAGTCATTATCAAAGTCACGGTCCTCAAGGCTTGTTTCTAATGTTATCTTTCTGCCAGCTGCTTATATTTTCATGTTTGACCTCAGCTAAGCCTGTTTTTCTTATTGGTTCTACCTCTTCTTAGCTCTCTCAATAGCACTTCAAGTTCAAAACAACCCCAAATACACCATCTTCCCACTGCCTCAATCAGTCAGTGGTTGCTCTTACAGCCATTTGGTTAAATGTGACAAAATATGAGGAGGTTTTTAAACACATCCCTCTCCAGGCCCAAATTTAATCTATAAGTATAATTTATTGATGTTGTGTATGTAATACTTAAATTCTTAAATAATTTTATGTTCTTAGTCCCTACGACTACCATAGAGCATGCTGCCATTATCCCATGCCTTTTCATTTAAATCTACTGCCTGTCTACCTTCCTTCGTTTTCAATGGAACCACCAGCATCAACAGCTTTCCAGTAACTTTGATTTAACTTCTCTGACCCCTTCTCGTGTTCACAGCTGTTTGACTAATGATAATTCAATAACGGCTTTCTATTTCTCTTATGGTATTTGTGTCATTATTATTATTAGTAGTAGTATTTATTACGATTTATGTACCTTGTATACTGGCTGTAGCCCCCTCCCTCATCTCCTGCTCCCACCCTCCTTCTCTCTTCCCCGCAATGTCCCTTCCCTAGTCCACTGATAGGGGAAATCCTCCTACCCTACTATCTGACCCTAGCCTATCAGGTCTTATCAGGACTGTCTGGATCCTCTTTCTCTGTGGCCTGGTTAGGCCACCTCACCAGGAGTAGGTGATCAAAGACCTGGCTACTTAGTCCTTGTCAAAGTGAGCCATTGTTCCTCTTACTAGGGAACCCACATGGAGACTGAGCTGCCCATGGGCTACATCTGAGCAGGGGTATAGGTCTTCTCCATACATGGTCCTTGATTAATTCTTTAATTTCTGCAGGACCTGCTGAGCCCAAATTTTTGGCTATGTTGGTCTCCTTGTGGAGCTCCTGTCTCTCCAGGTCTTTCAATCTCCTCCTTATTCCAATAGATTCCCTGCAATCTGCCCAAAGTTTGGCTATGAGTCTCTGCATCTGCTTTGATTCCCTGCTGGGTAGAGTCTTTCAGAGAACCTCTGTAGAAGGCTCCTGTCCTGTTCTCTGTCTTCTCCAACTTCCAATGTCTATCCCGTTTGCCCTTCTGAATGAGGATTAAGCTGCTTCCCTAGGGTCCCCCTTGTTGTTTAGCATTTTAGGACTATAGATTTTAGTATGTTTATCCTATATTATATGACTAATATCCACTTATAAGTAGGTATATACCATGTGTTTCTTTCTGCTTCTGGGTTACCTCATTCAGGATGATCTTTTCTAGTTCCATCCATTTGCCTGCAAATTTCATGATTTCCTTTTTTTTTGATTGCTAAGCAGTATTGCATTATGTAAATGTACAACAATTTCCATTCTTCACTTGTTTCCAGATTCTGGCTATTATGAATAAATCTTCCATGAACATAGCTGAGCAAATGTCCTTGCTGAATGTTTGAGCATCTTTCAGGTATATGCCCAGGAGTGGTATAGCTGTATCTTTTTATTCTTTTCATCATCATCATCATCATCATCATCATCATCATTATTATTAATTCAATTTGTATCCCAACTGTGGCCCTCTCCCTCATCTCCTCCCAAACCCACCCTCCCTCCCTCTTCTCCACCTATGTCCCTCCCCTAGCCCACTGATAGAGCAGGTCCTCCTCCCCTTCTCTCTGACCCTAGCCTATCATGTCTCATCAGCACTGGTTGAATTGTTTTCCTCTGTGGCCTGGTAAGGCTGCACCACCCCAGGAGGAGGTGATCAGAGAACCTGCCACTGAGTTCATGCCAGAGACAGCCCCTGCACCCCTTACTAGACAACCCACTTGGAGACTGAGACTATGGGCTACATTTGAGCAGGGGTTTTAGGTCCATACCTGGTCCTTGGTTGGGGTATCAGTCTCTTCGGGGCCCCAGGAACCCAATTTGTTTTTCTTTGTTTGGCTCTGTTGGTCTCCTTTTGAAGCTCCTGGCCCCTCCAGGCCTTTCTATCTCTCCCTTCTTTCATAAAATTCCATGAATTCTGCTCAAAGTTTGACTATGAGTCTCAGCCTCTGCTTTGATACCTTGATCTTTAGAGTCTTTCAGAGGCCCTCTGTGGTAGGCTCCTGTCCTGTTCCCTGTTTTGTCCTGATTCCAATGTCTATCTCATTTTCCCTTCTGAATGAGGATTGAGCATCTTCCCTAGTGTCGTCCTTGTTGTTTAGCTTCTTTAGAAGTATAGATTTTAGTATGTTTATCCTATATTATATGTCTAATAACCACTTATGAGTGAGTATATACCATGTGTGTCTTTCTGCTTCTGGGTTACCTCCTAAGATGATCTTTTTCTAGTTCCCTTTTTTCTAGTTCCATTTGCCTGCAAATTTCATAATTTACTTGTTTTTAACAGCTGAGTAATATTCCATTGTGTAAATGTATCACAATTTCTCTATCCATTCCTCTGTTGAGGAACATCTAGGTTGTTACCATATTCTGGCTATTATAGAACTGCTATAAACATGGTTTATCAAATGTCCTTGTTGTGTGCTTAAGCATATTTTTGATATATGCCTATGAGTGGTATAGCTGTATCTTAAATCAGCCCTATTTCTAATTGTCTGAGAAAGCATCAGATTGATTTCCAAAGTGTTTGTACAAGTTTACTTTCCCACCAGCAGTGGAGTAGGGTTCCCCTTTCTCTACAACCTCACCAGCATGTTGTCACTTGAGTTTTTGATCTTAGCCATTCTGATGGGTGTAAAGTGAAATCTTGGGGTTGTTTTGATTTGCATGTCCCTGATAACTAAGGATGTTGGACATTTCTTTAAGTGTTTCTCTGCCATTCGATATTCCTCTACAGAGAATTCTCTGTTTAGCTCTGTTCCCTATTTTTATTTGGATTACTTGGTTTGTTGGTGTTTAACTTCTTTTTGTTGTCATATTTTTGGTTTCTTTTAATAGAAATCAAATATATTTTCATTTCAACTTACACATGCAAACAGAACTTGTAAATTGATAAATTAAAGCAAACAGTACTAACAAAGCAAACATTGTGTTTCAAAGACAACAAGAGAATGTTTTTCTCCCACTGGAGATTCCACTTCCACTGTTGCTTTAATCCTCTCTCTTCTGCAATCCCTACTACTTTTTCTTGCTTTCATTTTTTTTCTTTTACTGAAAATAGATTCTTTTCTCATACCGTGTATCTTGATTAAAATTTCCCCTCCCTCCACTTGTCTCTGGCCTTCCTTCTCTTCTCTCCTCTCACAATCCACTCCTGTTCAGGTCTTTATAAATTCTGGTATTAACCCTCTGTCAGATATAGGGTTGGTGAAGATCGTTTCCCAATCTGTAGGTTGTTGTTTTGTTCTGATGGCAGAATCCTTTACTTTACAGAAGCTTTTCAGTTTTATGAGGTCCCATTTATTGATTATTGATTGTTGATATTAGAGCCTGTGCTGTGGGTGTTCTGTCTTACTTCAAAAGACAAAAGGCTACAAAATTTGAAAATCTAAATGAAATGGACAATTTTCTTGATAGATTCCATTTTAAAAAGCTAAACCAAGATCAGATAAGTAGATTAAACAGTCCCATACCCCCCAAGGAAATAGAAGCAGTCATCAAAAGTCTCCCTGCCAAAAAGAGGCCAAGGCCTGATGGTTTCAGTGCAGAATTCTACCAGACCTTCAAGAAAGAGCTAATGCCAATACTCTTAAAATTATTTCACAAAATAGAAACAGAAGGAACATTACCAAACTCATTCCATAAGGCCACAGTAACATTGATACCTAAACCATACAAAGACACAACAACAACAACAACAAAAGAGAACTTCAAACCTGTCTTTCTTATGAACATTGATGCAAAAATGCTTAATTAAAGTACTCACAAACTGAATCCAAGAACACATAAAAGATATCATCCCTCTGCGAGCAAGATGGCCGCTCCCAAGACGGAGGCCTAGGGGCGTGGGCACTGAGTCACCATGTTGGCTGGTGGAAGAGTTTGTGGTGACCGAAGAGTGTGCTCCGTGTTCCAACTTCCAGATTAAAAGCACGCCCGAGTGTGGTTCTACGGGGTACATGGAGAAAATCACATGCAGCCCATCTAAAAGGAATGAATTCAGAAGCTGCCGTTCAGCTCTGATGGAACGACACTTATTCTGGAAGTTTGAAGGCACTGTGGTGGCTGTGGCTTTAGTCTTCGCTTGCCTCGTCATCATCCGTCAGCAACAACTGGACCGAAAGGCTCTTGAAAAAGTCCGGAAGCAAATTGAGTCCATATAGCTGAATTCTCCTGAATTATGCCAGATCTTACAGACTGTACGTCAAGCGGAGAAAGCAAGCTCAGTGGGCTAATCTGTACTCTTAAACCTTGTGGTAGTAGCACCTTTCCCTGACTTCCTCTTCCAGACCGCTAATGAGCACAATAAAAAGTAAGATAGAGCTGGGCTTGGTGGCACACACTTGTAATCCTAGCACGTGAGAGAGAGTGTCAGGAGGATCCTTGGCAAATTTGTTGGCAGGCTAGGCTGAACTACATAGTAAGACTGTCTTTTTAAAAAGTAATAAAGGAGTAAACCAGAAAAAAAAAAAAAGATATCATGCATAACCAATAGGCTTCATCCCAGGCAAGCAGGAGTGGCTCAATATACAGAAATCCATCAATGTAATCCACCACATAAACAAATAGAAGGAAAATAACTACATGATCATCTCCTTAGATACCAAAAACACATTTTAAAAAAATCCAACATCCATTCATGTTTAAAATTTTGGAGAGATCAGAGATTCAAGGCACATACCCAAACATAGTAAAGCAAGCCTAGAGTCAACATCAAACTAAATGGAGAGAAACTTAAATCAATCCCACTGAAATCAGGGACAAGGCAAGGCTGCCCACTCTCTCCATATCTCTTCAACAGAGTACTTAGAGTCCTAGATAGAGCAATAAGACAACTAAAGGAGATCAAGGGGATACAAATTGGAAAGGAAGAAGTCAAACTAACACTATTCGAAGATGATTTAATAGTAAATACATAAGTGACCCCAAAAATAATACCAGAGAACTCTTTCAGCTGATAAAGACCTTTAGCAAAGTGGCTGGATACAAAATTAACTCAAAAAAATCAGTAGCCCTCCTGTATACAAAATACAAAAGGGATGGGAAAGAAATTAGGGCAATCTACAGATTCAATGTAATTCCCATCAAAATACCAACTCAATTCTTTACAGAACTTGAAAAAGCAATTCTCAAATTCATAGAGAAAAGCAAACAAGCAAAAACCCAGAATTGCTAAAACAATCCTGAATCACAACATATCGCCTGGAGGTATCTCCATTCCTGATCTCAACCTGAACTATAGAGCAACAGTAACAAAAACTGCATGGTACTGGCAAAGAAATAGTTTATAGGATCAATGGGATAGACTAGAAGACCCAGAAATAAACCTACACACCTACAGATACTTATTTTTGACAAAGAAACCAAAACAATACAATGGTAAAAAGAGAGCATCTTTGACAAATGGTGCTGGTCTAACTGGATGTCTACATGTAGAAAAACGCAAATAGATCCATATTTATCACCCTGCACAAAACTAAAGTCTAAGTAGATCAAAGACCTCAACATAAAACCAGACACACTAAACCTGTTAGAAGAAAAAATGGGAAGAATCCTGAAACTCATTGGCACAGGAGACAACTTCCTGAACAGAATACCAATAGCTGGATCTTGAGGTAACACTATTCCTAATTTTCTGAGAAAGTGCCAGATTAATTTTCAAAGTGATTGTACGATTTTTCATTCCCATCAGCAATGGAGGAGGGATCCCTTTTCTCTACAACCTCTCCAGCATGTGTCATCCCTTGAGTTTTTGATCTTCGCCATTCTGATAGGTATAAGGTGAAATCTCAGGGTTGTTTTGATTTGTATCTCCCTGATGACTAAAGATGTTGAACATTTCTTTAAGTGTTCTGCCATTTGATATTCCTCAGTTGAGAATTCTCTGTTTAGCTTTGTACCCTATTTTTAAATTGGATTACTTGATTTGTTGGTGTTTAACTTCTGGATATTAGCCCTCTGTCAGATGTAGGGTTAGTGAAAAACTTTTCCCAGTCTATAGGTTCTCATTTTTGTTCTGTTGACAGTGTCTTTTGCTTTACAGAATCTTTTCAGTTTCATGAGGTCCTGTTTATTGATTGTTGATCTTTTAACCTGTGCTGTTGGTGTTCTGTTCAAGAAGTTGTCTCCTGTGCCAATGGGGTCAAGGCTCTTTCCCACATTTTGTCCTAACAGATTTAGTGTGTTTGGTTTTATGTTGAGGTCTTTGATTCACTTGGACTTCACTTTTTAAAGTCCCCCGCACAGGTACATAATGCGTGTAAGTTAAGAAGCTGTATTCTATACTACTGTTAAAACTGAAATTAACCATCATGACCCTTTAGAATTCATTCTGAAGGCCACATGAAGATATGGAGGAATGTATAGATTTTTAATCTGAAAACAAAAACAAGGATTTCCTTCTTTACCAGTCTCGAGTGACACACTTTCCATTTCAGAAGGTTCTTTTTTTTGTTACAATTCTCTGTCTACCCAATGAACTGAGTGCTGTGCTGTTTGCACAGGGGCACAGCACTTCTCAGTTAGGAGGAAATTAAAATCCTTATCTAGAGGTTTAGAGCATGTGCTTATCCTTGCAGAAGAATAGGGTTCCATTCCCAGAATTCACATGGTGGCTTACAACCATCCATAACTCTGGTTCCTGAGGACCTGAGGACCTGAGGACCTCTCTGGCTTTTGTAGGCACCAGGCACACACATGGCACACAGACATACATGCAGGAAAATTACTCAGACATACAAAGAAAGTGTTCGATGGGTCTCAGCTATATTTGGGGGGAATCTTTTAAAGGCAACTCTTCTTTTAATTCAATATATTTTAGAAGATGAGATGTGTGATGAATAGCTCACACACTTGAAAATATGCTGAAGTGATAAACAGTATAAGATTACAATATTCAGAGCAGATACTGAAATAAAATCTTTAAGTTTGGATTTATTTTGTCCTATTGAACATTTTACTTTAAAAGATTGTTTTAAACTGCTTTTAAGCTGAACTTGAAGATTTTCTAGAACATTTTTTTTTCCACCAGCAGAATTCTCAGAGGCAAAAGGAGTGAAATATTTTGCTGGAGGGGATACTTTACTTTCAAGAAGCATTCCTTTGCTTAGTGAACAATACCAAGGAAAGAAAATAAATCAAAGATAATACTAAAACGTGTGCAGTCAAAACAATTATTACTGTCATGAGCCAACTTAATGGTCTTACAGATTAAATCATGATATTTTAAGAGCCTTTCTTATTTATTCAGACATTCAAACATGCATCTATGTAGCTTCCACTCCTTCCATTTAAATATTCGTGTTCTTCCCTTTGATGGTATGTCAAGGGAAGGCAATGCCCTTTCCAACTTATCTCAGACATCTGCTGCTGAAGGCCTCCTGGTAATTATCTTCCCACATCTACCGCTGTAAGGTTTGCTTCCTTCTCTCTTTCTTATTTCATTTTGAAAATGAGCTGGAGACAAGAGGTAAAAAAGACAGAGAACTATATTTAATTTGTTTCATAATCTGATGATTTGCCTGTGTCATTTTTGCTTAACTAACTCACTTCATTTGCATATACCCATATGTAGTCCTTTTGATAACAGGAGTCTAAATATTCATAGTGTGCCTTACAAGCCTTTGTGAAATGAGGACAATGACAGGTCAAACAGATGAATGTAATTTTGTCTTTGAAGCTTCCAGCGTAAGATATGGTATATGTATAAGGCTTTTTTTTCTTTTTCCTTTAGCACAATTAGGTACTCTCCACCCTTAGTAGTGCCTTGCACCGTTATTGTTATGTAGCTTCTTGCCTGGAGGAAAAGGGAAGATTTGTTCCTGTGGGATTCTCCAAGACACTGTGCAGGTTGTACATGGCACAGTTTTACATTTATTGAAATTGTCTTTCCCCTCGGGTCTTAACAAAATGTGCCTAAAGCTATTATCGCATCTATCGACTCTATGGGATTTCATGGACGTGGCTTTTGGTCCCAAGTGGTTCAAAAATGATCTTTATGAGCCAAAGTTCAAGCTGAGTGAAGGTTTTGAGATGGAGATTAGAGACCTGTCAGTTGCCTGAAAGGATAAAAGTGTAAAATCGTATGTGACGCTCAGCTGAGGCACATCAAACACTAAGAAATGTTTGCTGAATGAACTGCACCCCCCTAATCATGCTGGTCCCACAAGCATTCACATTAGCATGGGCCCCCAATACAGACAGAGGCTGTAAAGGCAGAGCACCAAACAAGTGCGCCCCAATTACAGCAAGCGCGGGCTTGCACCTTAATTTCTTATAGCAATTATCCTCACTGTTCAAATGCGTTCGGCTTGTTGTCACAAACATTCCATTCCTTTTCTCCCCTTTTTTTTAATTAACTTTCTAACTTGGAGAAAAGACAGATTTCATAGATACGTGTTAAACAGGATGGGGAAAATAGAGACTAAGATACGAACATTTTCTTAAGTGTGGGCCCGGTAAAGAATAAGTGAGTAGCTTCTTTGCATGGCTCTATGGTAACAGACTCCTATTAGTAAAAAGAGGAGCATAAGCATCAAATGCAAACCAGGGATCTGTGACTATGCAGTGAGGAACTTTCACAGATAAGCTATTAGCTGCCACCGCCGCCGCCGCCACCGCTGCTGCTGCTGTGACACCATTTCCCAGCACAATAATTCTAAGCAGTACAAACTGATCAGTAGGAATGCAGTAGGAATGTCTCTCCCGTGCCCACCCCACAGCACTTCTACCGGCCCTTACCTTGCCATATCTTGGTTGTATTTCCTATTGTAATATCTGAACCGCTGCATAGACAATCGTACGTTTTATGTATCACAAGGAAAAACATTAGTATCTATTCTCTTTGACCAGTCACACAAGCCATGGTATATGCATTTTGTGAGTTCAAATATGATGCTATTTTTGTTGGAAATGGAAGAGATTAAGCAAAGGAAACATTGGGGGCAGTGGTTTAACTATTAGAAGAAAATTAAAGGAAACCTATCAAACTTACACACCTGGATCCCGAATAGCCTATCATTTAAATGGCTGGATATTTTTAGCTGCTACTCAAAGTTAGTAGCTCTGTATTTCCCATTATAAATTTGGGCATTCAACGAAATTTGAATGTCCAAATTTATAATGCTCTCTGCCTAGAAGACTTTCCATTTACAACTGGATTCAGCCTTGCCATACCCAAACTTGCTTCTTTAACATTTACCTTTGATGTTAATGTGTTACTTTTAAACAGATGTCTGCCTTATGAATAGTCTCCCAATTTAATGTTTAAAAAGATAACTGCTTTTCCTAAATTGTACTGTAAATAAATCTTCATCTCTCATTTCAAACTGTGTAACATCATAAGACGATGTAATAAAAAACGCGAAGGCTTCTACCCTACATGATTATTCAACAACCAACAACTAAAATCTTCTGTGATTATTTTATATTTCAAAAGATAAGAGCTTAATTAAACTTGATCTCTATCTTATATCTTTATCACCAGAGACTGGAAAGAGCCATACTTCAAATGTTGAGAATAAAATATCTTGAGACGAGTATGTTTTTACATTGAAAATTTATTTAAATCTGTTCTTTGATATCTAAAACTAAGTCATTAACACCATTTTAATAATACATACCATACAATGCTCAGGCTATTTATAATGCATTTATCTTCCCAAGAGTCTAAAATAATACTCTTTATTTTTCCTTTGTTTTTCTACTAAGGTCATGAATTTAGGATCATTCAGGCCTTTACAGCCATTGAAGCAGGACATTCTCCCCAAGCATGGTTGGATACCATAAAAAGCTGAAATGATACGCTCAGGATGCGAGGCTAAGCACTGCACTCAGGGTCAGCCGCTTTGGACCCAGAGAAGAGCATGTCTGATTGCATGCGGGTTGATGCCCCAGGTCCCGCCTCTGAGAAAAAGGTATCGGACTGGTCTGATGCTCTTTGGGTGGATGACACCTAAATGAACATCGGTACAAAGTCCCAATTTATTTCTAATATCAGAGATCAGACCTCTACTCTTGCCTGATGCGTCTAAAACAAAAAGGGGGAACTGTAGAGAGCTGCGGAATGCTATGCCTTAAAGATGGAGCTGGTTTCCGCCTTCCACCTTCCCGATGGTGAGTGCTCTCTGTCACGAACAACTCCACATTTGGCTAAGGCCGAGGATCTGGCTTGCTTCCATGTATGTGGACCTATCTGCATTGCCCCCGTGGCACGCCTGGGTTGGCTACCCAGAGGCTATTTAAGCTGTGGGCTGGCTTTCCCCGGGGTCCGAGGATTGTTCAATGTTCCTGAATAAACTGCATTGAAAAAAAAAAAAAAGAGTTGATAGTCAAAAGGATAATCAGAAAACTTTTGAATTATAGTGATTTCTGTCTGTGAATTATGCTTTTCAAACCATAAAGTTGCTGCTGGAAGAAAGTTTATTCCAGGTCCTTACAATCTGACAACATAGGGAATAAAAAAACCTCTTCTAGTTCCGGTAGGCTAGGGAAAAAAGTGAGTATTATATTCCCAGAACTCTCTGCCTTTCTTAACAAAACTTGCCTTCAAAAGAAACTATTCACCTATGTCTAAACAACTGAGCTTTATCAAATATCATCTAATCTAAAATATCATCAATCATGGTTTCCAGAGAAACAAAATCAACAGGAAAGATATAGACAGAGACATGGGTTATAGAAACAGATACATGAATGGTAAGTAGCCCATGTTGTTGGTTACAAGCTAGAGTAGCAGGGAAACTCCTGGTGTGACCCAATTGGCTGATTGTCCTTGCGGCTGATGATGTAGGTCTTAGACTACAAGAGGCCCAAGAACTTGGAAACTTGGACCCAGGATGTCCAAAGGAAGAAGAAGGTAAATTATTCCAGAGAGAGAGAGAGAGAGAGACCCTGAAAGGCAGTGACTTAATTCTAATTTTAGGACTACAATTACTTGAAGACCATACCAATGACCTCTATATCATGATAGGTGATTAATTAAAAGACCTAAAGGATTCACTCCATAAATTAGAAAACTCTTAAAAAAAACAAAACAAAACAAAACAAAACAAACAAAAAAAAAAGAATAGCAGAAGAAATTTTAGCATTTAAAAGCACAACTACAACAAATACCAAACACAATCTAACTACTAGCCTGGGCTGCACAAACTTTATGCTGAAAGCTTATTTGAGCTCAGTTTTTTATCCTTATTTGCTACATACAACTTTCAGCAAAAAAATAACAAGGCATACAAAAAGCCAAAAAAAAAATGTTATCTTAAAGGAGAAAGGAAACTTAAGAATTAAATTTAATTGCAACAGTAAAATAACCAACCATAATATCTAAGGCTTTTGACCAGAAAAGTAAGTAGCATTGCATATAAGAAGAAATAGATGAGCAAAGAAGTAAAAACTCTAAGCAAAGAACAAAATGTCAAAGTCACTGGAACAAACATAAAGAATTTTTGAATGAGGCATGTTGGAAATCTAAATGTGGCTGAAGAAAGAATCACTGAATTTGAGGACATGTCTATAGAAATATCCAAAACTAAAAGAAAGAAATTAAAGCAGAATAAACTAAAAACTGTGAGATTATAAAAGATACAATATGCATCAAGTTGAAATATCAGGGGATAAGAGTTCAGAATTCATGACAAATATAAAGCCCCTTACTCAGAGAGTTCATGATGCCAAGCAAGAAATGCTAAGAAAATATCTGATAACATTACACTCATAATACAGACAGTTAAAGAAGGAAGGCCGGAGACCTCCTAAGAGAAATCACTTCACTTTTGGAAAGAAAGGGAGTAGAGTTATACAGATTTCTCCTAAGTGAGTTGAGAAAATTATTCAAAGTAGTGAAAGAAAACAAAAATATCTACCTAGAACTGTCTTTCCAGTGAAAGAATCCACTGAAATGAAAACAAATACTCTCTGTTTTCTTTTTTTTTTTTTTAGGATCTTTTTTCTTTTCATTTATTTTTATTTATTTGTTGCAATTTATTCACTTTGTATCCCACCTGTAGCCCACTCCATCTTGCCCTCCCAATCCCACCCTCCCTCCTTCTCCACCACCCATGCCCCTTCCCCACTGATAGGGGAGGTCCTCCTCCCCTTCCATCTGACCCTATCCTATCAAGTCTCTCTGACATAAACTCAGTGGCTGGCTTTTTGGTCACCTCCCTGAGGAGGGAGCAGCCTTAAGAGGCCACATAAGAAGACAATGTGGACAGTCCTAATGAGACAAACGCTCTCTCTTTTTTAAAATTTATTTTTATTAATTACAGTTTATTCACTTTGTATCCCACCTATAGTTCCTTCCTTCCTCCCCTCCCAATCACACCCTTCCTCTCTCTTCCCCACCCATGCCCCTCCCCCAGTCCACTGATAAGGGAGGTCCTCCTCCCCTTCCCTCTGATCCTAGTCTATCAGCACTCATCAAGAGTGACTGCATTGTCTTCCTCTGTGGCCTGGTAGGGCTGCTCCCTTAAACAAGTAAAATGGATAACGTTTATGATGAGAAAAAAAATTGTGTTAAACCAAAGTTCTATAGAGAATCAGAAATGATTTGGGTTAGAAACCCATGTCCATACAAGAGGAAGAATGTCAAGAAAAAGGACCAATTCAACTGTAACTGAAACACCCTAATGGTCCATGACATAAGAAGATGTATTTGACATTATTAGCTTACAAGGATGTGCATATCAAACAACAATGAAATAGCATTCAAAACCTCCACTCATCTTCATGGTAACAAGAGCTTTAAAAACAACATCAATGTGGAGAAAGGGGAACCCTCCTCTATTGCTGGTGGGAATGTAAACTTGTACAACCACTTTGGAAATCAATCTGGCACTTTCTCAGACAATTAAGAATAGTGCTTCCTCAAGATCCAGCTATACCACTCCTAGGCATATATCCAAAAGATGCTCAAGTACACAACAAAGACCTTTGCTCAACCATGTTTGTAGCAGCTTTATTTGGAATAGCTAGAAACTGGAAACAACCCAAGTGCCTCTTAATTGAGGAATGGATACAGAAATTGTGGTACAGTCATACAATAGAATACTACTCAGCAATTAAAAATGAGGAAATCATGAAATTTGCAGGCAAATGGTGGGAACTAGAAAAGATCCTCCTGAGTGAGGTAACCCAGGAGCAGAAAGACACACATGATATATACTCACTTATACATAGATATTAGACATAAAATATAGGATAATCATACTAAAATCTGTACATCCAAAAAAGCTAATCAAGAAGGAGGACCTTGGTTAAGATGCTCAATCCTCATTCAGAAAGACAAATGGGATGGACATCAGAAGAGGAAAAAAAACAGGGACCATGACAGGAGCCTACCACAGAGGGCCTCCGAGAGACCCTACTCTTCAGGGTATCAAAGCAGAGGCTGAGACTCAGAGCCAAACTTTGGGCAGAGTGCAGCGAATCTTATGAAAGAAGGAGGAGATAGACCTGGAGGAGATAGAAACTCCACAAAGAGAGAGGGAAAAAAAAATCTGGGCCCAAGGGTCTTTTCTGAGACTGACAGTCTAACCAAGGACCATTCCTGGAGATAACCTAGAATCCTGCACAGAGGTAGCTCATGACATCTCAGGATCCAAGTGGATGCCCTAGTTACAGCAACAGAGACTTTCCCTGACATGAACTCAGTTTCCTGCTTTTTGATCACCTCCCCCTGACGGGGGAACAAGCTTATCAGGCCACAGAACAAGACAATGCTACCAGTCCTGGTAAGACCTGATAGGCTAGGATCAGCTGGAAGGGGAGGAGGATCTTCCCTTATCAGTGGAGAAAAGGAAGGGAGGGTGAGATTGGGAGGGGATGAAGGAGGAGGATACATCTGGGATACAAAGTGAATAAACTGTAATTAGTAAAAATAAATTAAATTTAAAATAACAATATCAATTTCTGGAAGGATTCAATTACATATACTACCTTGAACCTATAAGCTAGTACACATCCTCTGAAAAGCTGTGACAACATGGGCATAATCCTATTACATTTTTGGTTCATATAGTTTCACACGTTAAGCATGAACCCAGTGGAAATGCAAATATAACTTGTATGAGCCATGAAAGAGATGTTCAAAGCGGTACTACTTCTCTAACCAAAATCTCTATTTTATTTTAGTGTGTGTGTGTGTGTGTGTGTGTGTGTGTGTGTGTGTGTGTGCATGTGTGTGTACATGAATATGTGCTGATGGACATACGTAAACTCAGAGGTTAGTCCTGGGGCACTGGTTCTCTTTCTACCTTATTTTCTCCGATGTACTCATACTCCTGTCTCTTCCTCCTATCTCACAGTAAGTTGTTGGGGTAACTTGCCACTACATAAGCTTTTTATGTGGGTCCCGGGATTTAATCCAGGCCAAGGACCTTTACCTGCTGAGCAATCTTCTCTGCAGCTGACTAACCAAAATTTGTAAGTCATCCAAATGGATGGAGCAATGATAAAGTTTGATGTAGTCCTATGAGGGGATACTACCAAGGAGGAGAAACTACACTTTACAACTGAAATCATTTAGATGAAACCCAAATGTAGGGTTGGGCAAACTAAATGCACATAAGCGATCATGCACTAAATATTTTCTCCGTAAAGGTAAGGAAATGCAACTTGGTACACCAAACAGTGGGTCATGATAAGGTTTTAATAATGATAATAGTAGAGACAAAATATACCTGGATCTTTGATCATGTTCTGACTTTTCACTTGTGTGTGCCAAGCTGCAAAAATTTACAATATCTCTGTATTTTGATGTATACCTCTGTGGGTATATAATATGTATATATTATAATAAAATATTATAATACATTCAAAAAATACTGTGCAGTCTGGAGAGATGGCTCAGTGGTTAAGAGTACCGCCTGCTCTTTCTAAAGGACCCAGGTTCAACTCCCAGCACCCACATAGCAGCTTACAACTGTCAGTGATGCCAGTTCCAAGGGATCTGACACCTTCACACTAACGCAACGCACATTGAAAAATAAAAAAATAAATTAATTGAAAAATTACTCTGCAGCAAAAAGTTAAAACAAATGTTTTGATTTGAAAATAGTGTTCTTAAAATAAGCTTTCAAGTTACAACTGTGCTAGTTTTTAACTCTTTATAATGGGTTAATGTTTTATAATGGGTTATAAAATATAAAGGACAAATGAAGTTGAGATAGGAACATGGGGTCTCTGTAAGTAGTAAAAATTTTGGATATGGGGGTTGGGAATTGATATAATCAAAATGTATTATATCTGTGTTTGAAAAACCCAACAAATAAATTTAAAATGTTTACATTCATGTGGTCACCTAATTTATAAATCAGGTGGAAATAGACTCCGGATGAAATTCTTTGTGGAAGAGCCTAAACGAGCATCCACATACTTGCCCTTTCCACAAAACTACCATCCCCAAAGTGATCCTAGCAGTGACTCTAGATGCTGTGGGGAAAGCAACTGTAAAGTGCTCACTTACTAACTGAAATGTAAGTGCTTTGCAAATATCCTATGTGTTCACTCTTCACATGCTAGGTCATCAACCAGGACCTACTATTCAAAGTGTCTGGAGGTACAAGAGGCCATGGTGTGTCGAGATTTGACCCATATATGTGTACAGACTGAAGTTTGGAGTGTGCTGTTCTAAAAAGCAATGCTTTTTCAATAGTCCATGAGCAGATGCCCCAGGGAAACTTCTACAGGCTAGGTTTAGAGTCTTGGGCAGAAATTCTAATTCAGTGCATAAGGATTAGAATACACGAATCTGACTAACATTTCCTTGCTTTGAGATATGCATTTTTATTATACGTTGCAGGGCCAAAGCCAAGAAAGGGCAAAGCCTATGAACTGGAAGATACATAGAAAGTGTTAAAGCCCCAGAGGGACCAAGAACTATAAGCTTTCCTGACTTACAGTTGAAGCTGCTTATACAGTATCTTTATACCCATGCTACTGTTGCTTTATTTAAAAACAAACAAACAAATAAATAAATGGCGAGAGTGGAGATTAATATTTATTATTGATATATCTTGTGGTAAAGCTGTTGTTAGTCCTAAACATCTGTATAACCAAATCACCACACAGAGACTGGGTTTATTTAGTTAACCTAGAACACAGTGCTGGGCAATAGTTTCTCCCTCCTAAACCTCCAAGCCCTCATAGTTTCCTAACATTTAGATTTTACCCATTATACTTGCTTTTGGTGAAATCTTAGGTCTGTTTCATTCTCTGCACACTGTTCCAAGATCTCTCTCCTCCTCTGCTCTCCTCTCTCTCTTCGGCCCTTCTTGCTCTTTCTCCTCCCACTCATTCCCTGCCCTCTGGCTCCTCCCCTCTTTCCTGTCCTCTGGCTCCTCCCATTGCTCAACATTGTGGCTAGTTGCTTTATTTTGGTCTATTTACACAAAGTTGAGACAGGATGCTTAGAATAAGTATCACAATGCAATATCCGGATTGAAACCAGAGAGTGGGGCGGGGGGGGGGGGGGAGAATCAGCATTTGAATGAACAAGGTAAGATATATACATTTAAAAAGAACATTATATCAACAAATTAAACAACAAACAGAACTCTCAGAACTAAACAGGTGTCATGTGCCCTCACCAGGAACCAATTCCAAATCAAATTTCACATTGCAATTCCTAATCTAAACATTTAAGGATATGATAACACAAAACTTGGAAAAGGTAATGTCATCTAGACAATCAGAGGCATTTTGTATGCTCCCTCTTTCCTCTCCCTCTTCACATTGCTGCCATGAGGGGAATGCTCACCATGGTACCTGGCTAGCTGTGTTGTGAGGAAGGAAGAAGACAATATAGTTTGTAAGATCTTATGGTTTATAAGATCAAGAGTGTAATGGTTCTAAAGGAAATATTGTTAGTGAAAAAAGCACATTTTCATGTTACATGTATTTTTTTCATTCTTTAATCACTTTACATCCTAATCCCAATCTCCTCCCATTCCCACCCTCTTCTTATTCTCAGAAGAGGGGGAGCCCCCAAAGGGTACCAACCCACTGTGGCATGTCAAGTCTTAGCAGGACTAAATGTATCCTCTCTCATGGAGGCCTGACAAGGCATCTCAGGTAAGGAAAAGGGGTCCAGAGGCAGGCAACAGTGTCAGAGACAGCCCCTACTCCCATTTTTAGGGGACCCACATGGTGACCAAGCTGGACATCTGCTACATATGTATAGGCAGTCTATGTCCAGCTCATATATGCTCTTTGGTTGGTGGTTTAGCCACCCATGGGCCCAGGTAGTTTACTCTGTAGGTATTCTTGTGGTATCCTTGACTCCTCCAGCTCACTCTATCCTTCCTTCCACTCTACCACAAGGCTTCCCCAGCTTTGTTGATTGCGTGGCTGTGGGTCTCTGTATCGGCTGATGGATGAAGCCTCTCAGAAGACAGTTACGCTAGGCTCCTGTCTGCACGCGTAGCAGAGTATCATTAGTCGTGACAGGGGTTGTCTTTCTCCCATGGGGTGAGTCTCAGTTTGGGCCAGCCATTAGTTTGCCATTCCCTCAGACCTAAATGGTACATATATATCACACACTTCCTGTAAGTTCCAGGGAACTTAGGTAAAGAGTGATGGAAAGACTGTAACAGCCAGAGATGGAGCCTGACATCCAGAAAATAGTGTTTTCCTGACACAACAAGATAATTACTCAGACTAATTCACAATGGTTGTGATGATATACATGAGACTTAGACAAAGTCAAGTCAGACAAAATCCCAGCATGATGAGGGGAAGGTAGGCATGGGATTCTACCTCGAGCTGAGGAGCTACAGACATTTAACAGCTTCTGCAAGAGGGAACAGGAACTTACCTTAGTGGTGTGACCCTTGGCACAACAGAATGCCAGACAATGCATATATTCTATAGGTAAAGTACATCATTGTGAGTCATTTTAATAGCATGCCAGTTTAGCAGACTAATAGTATTAGGCTCGCTCTTGAGACCTGTACCTTTAAATCACATGTTCTTGGCCCTATCAACTGCGGCAGGAACAGATTCTGTCTAATGAAGAACTATGAGCAAAAATAAGGGTATTATTGAAGCAAACAAACAAATAAATAAGGTAGCTCGTACAGGGGGTTGGGCTGTAGAGGTGGCTTAGAAGTTAAGAGCACTGGTTACCTGCAGAAGACCCAGGTTCAGTTCCTAGCACTCACACGGCAGCTCAGTAACTTTGGAACATGGATTTTGTAACTCCCATTTTAGGGGGCCTCTGGCCTCTGCAGATACCAAGCAAATGGTACACTTAGACACATGGAGGAAAATCTTCATGCACATAAAAATATTTAAAACCACAAATGAATGAATAAATATATAAAACCAAGTTCATAGGAAGCCTGGATGAGAACTGTACTTTGTGATTACCATAAAATCAATTTCAACAACATTCAAAACTAATTAATAGTGCCTCAACTCAGGTTAGTAGGAGCCACAGTAAGGGGCCATGATGGGATTTCTGTGTGCTGGTCATGTGTTCTGTGATCTGAGTCTGCATTCCATGGATGGGTTCAGTCTGAATTTCTGAGTTTTAAATTAAGCATGCAGGTCTTATGGACTTTGTGCAAATTCCTGTTTCCTCTCTCTCTCTTTCTCTCTCTCTCTCTCTCTCTCTCTCTCTCTCTCTCTCTCTCCCTTGGTTTTTTTAAGATGAGGTTTCTCTGTAGCCTTGGCTGTCCCGGACTCACTTTGTAGACCAGGCTGGCCTTGAACTCAGCAATTCGCCTGCCTCTGCTTCTCTGAGGGCTGGGATTAAAGGGACGTGCCAACACACCTGGCCATCTCTTCAATTTTTAGTAGTTTAAATAACTTTTTATCTTCTCATGTTAAAATTAAGTCCACTGCTGGCAGTTCAGTGTCCAAGTGGGTTACATAGCAATGGGAAGAGGGACTGCCTCTGACATAATCTGATTGGCCTGCTCTTTGATCACCTCCCTCTGAGGGGGGAGCAGCCTTACCAGGCCACAGTAGAGGACAATGCAGCCACTTTTGATGAGAACTGATAGATCAGAAAGGAGAGGAGAACCTCCCCTATCAGTGGACTTGGGGAGTGGCATGCATGCAGAAAGGGGAGGGAGGGTGGGATTGGGAGGGGAGGAGGGAAGGGCTTATGGGGGAATACAAAATGAATAAAGTGTAATTAACAAAAAATTTAAAAAAAAAGAAAAAAAATTAAGTCCACTGACACCCAGCACAATGAACAAAGTCATCTGTGATTGCTAAACAGCTAATATACAGTAAGTGCTTAATCCTGCATTACCTTATCAAGAGATGCTCAGAAGAATATTTCTGTTTTTCTGCCAACTTTTGTCCTTGACCTCCTTTTGTCACTGCCTCTCTCAGCCTCCACAAGTATGTGTCCATTTCCTAGCTCATTCTTACTTCCCTTACATTGTCTCTGTGATGAATTATGCCCGTGTTGGCCGCTCTGGCTTCCCAAGAGCTCGAAATCTTATATACTTGTGAAGAAAAAAAAATATCCTCTTCATTTTTGTCTTTGAGTTCTTTTCCTTTCCCCTTTAGTTATCTTTGCATCTGTACTTCCAAAGTGTTTGCAATGTTTTGTTTTTTTTTTTTTTGGGGGGGGGTGCTTTTTTTTTTTCCTTAAGAAAACTGCTAATGAAATCATGGCTCTGTAACAGTTAAGCACCTAGGAAAGCTTTCATGAGAAACTGTGGCCACTGAAGAAAAAAAGAAATAGGGATCTCCTATCACATGCAGCCTACTAAAGAGAGACTCAGCTGCATGTTTGTTTAACCTAGTTCACCTCCAATACCATGTGATTTTTGGCTGCCACCTGAATGACCTTCTCTCTCTCTCTCTCTCTCTCTCTCTCTCTCTCTCTCTCTCTCTCTGTGTGTGTGTGTCTGTGTCTGTGTCTGTGTCTGTGTTGAAAAAAAGAGAGGGGTTCAAGGATCCACTGCCCAAACTCTCAGAAGCTATTATATAAGGTCAACGTTATTAGCCCGATTTTATAGATGAGGTTAAAAGTGCTCTCATAGGTTACAGGTGAGAAAGAGAGGGCTGAACTTCCAATTGACATGCTCTGAGACCCACAGTTTTATACTTACAAGTGGCACAAGTACACAAAAAGCATCATTTACTGCTCTGTAGAAGGAAAGCTAGGGAATGGTGAATGGTTCCTTGGCCACAGCTTAACCTTCTCCTGAATACTTCTTGCTAAAAGGACACTGTGTGCATTCAGGTTCTATTTCTGTTCATAAGCAATTTCTCTGCCTATGTGTTTAAATACCATCTATCTATGGCTGTCTATCATCTGTCTATATACCTGGTTTATGATATAAATTCCTATTTTTCCTCTTATATTTCAATTACTTTTAAATTACATAGGATTCACCACAAAAGCCACAGGAAATTCTTTCTAGATATAAACTTAAGGGATAAATAAGGACAATTAGTATCTCTGATCCACTTAAAGCTCTTACTATAGTGACTACGAGGAGGAGAACAGGAAAATAGGAAAGTCACACATCTCCCCTTTATTTAGAGCCCTCATTTTCCAAAGACCTCCATTGCCCTTTCACCCTCACTTCTAAGTCATAGAGGAGACCATGGATATGGGGAATAAGTTACATAATGCTAATACATGGGCTGCATACTTTAGTTACATATTTCATTTAGTTACATGTCTGTTCTTAAGATGCACTAGAAAAGGTAATCCTGTATTTTGTGAATTTAACAAGATCATGAACACTGTTCTTGCAGTTTTTTGAATCTGCTATGGCAGTATGTATTTTAATGTCCAAGTCTGCTCACTTACCTTCCAAATGTCTTCATTGTATTCAAGGTAACAGTAACATAAAAGCATGCAAAAATCTTGGGATTTTATCACATATATCTTCATAAAATAAAGGATGTATGTGCCTCTGTATGTATATTTAAGTGAACTTACTTAAATATGATTTTTCAGTGACTACCGCATATGAATCACTGGAAAGCATAAACCTATATGATACAGGGGTCAAAGTGAACCATTTTATATCTATAATAATAATAATAGTAATAAAACAAATAATGCATTTACAATTTACATTCTATATTTTATGTTAACAGACTTGTACTATTAGTATACTAGTATGAGAACATTCTGAAAGAAACATAACAATAACATGATAATACAGTTTTTAAATATAAATGATCACATGTGAATGGCTAAGTTATTTAAATTATAAATTAGAGGGTTTATTTTACACCAAATATACCATTTGTCCTTAGTTACCATATTGACAAAATAGTTTTTTAGCTTGTAGCTTTTTTGTAAAAGCTGGAATATTGTTAAGGCATGTACTTGGAGGAAACATTCTGAAGAATTTTACCTTGTGATTCACAAACAACAGTCAGAAGGTTTGCTTTGGGCTTACTCTAGGCCAGGCTAAGCTGTGCTAACTCTTCCGTCCTGTTTTCAGCTCTCATAAAACGACTTTTCCTCACTCGGGGAAGTCTTGCTTTTCACATGGAGCCTTTTCTATATATACCACCAGAGAAGTGATTAATTTTACCTGGGTACTCTTACACCTCTGAATTCTCCTAGTTTGCTCTTCCTCATTTGTGTAGAGGCATAAAACAGTCTACAAATTAGTGTCAAGAATTGGTTTCCTTTCAGTAGCACTCGTTTTGTAAGACTGCTGAACTGTTAGTATTATATGCAGAAAGCTACCAGAAATGGTGCAGCATTTATATTGTAAAATATTTGGCCTCTATGATATTAAAATCATTTCACAGTTTTGGTTTGTTTGGGGTTTTTTGTTGTTGTTGTTGTTTTGTTTTGTTTTGTTTTTGTGCAGCATTCATTAAAACTGCAGTCTCTGCCCTTGACTTTGTATGAAAATTCACTGGTCGTGTAAACTGAAACACAAATCTTCCTTACTGGATCTTCCTGCAGGTTGCTGCTGATAAAGGTAGTTGTCATTTTCATTAGCATAAAGAAGTCATGTTTCTTCTTGAAGTTAGGACCTTAATTTCTTCTAAGACATAAGAATGATGAACTGAAATCTTCATGGAATGTGCCTGGTCATGAAGCATCAGACAGGGGCTTACCTCTGACAGGTGTGAGCTGTGAGTCGTGATGCTGAGGTGGGTCTTTCAGCGGACTGGATTGGCCTGGAAACTCCCTAGAATACCTCGGTACACACAGTGGGAAGAGTCACACTCCAACTTCAATGAGAAGCAAAACAGAGGCTACAAGGAGAAGGAAGCACACTGTCAGGCATCATGACAGACATGATGCTGTGGAAAGATGTCATAACAAATGTTCCAAATGCTGTGATGAGGGCAGGGCTTCAAACCCTGATTCGGAAGATGCAGCTGGTAACAGCTTCTGGCATATTGTTGTCATTGTAGAGGATGCTCCTATCCTGACCATTTGGGAGCCCCTTTATTTCAGTGGATATATTATTATTATGCATTAAGGGGTTCCACATCTTTTGCAGTTCCTGTCACTGAGGAAGCATTCATTTCTCTGCCATTGCAGTCCAGATTGGCCTTACAAAGCAATAAGAAGCCACAAATGAGATGCCACTCATTTCTAGAGGAGCTCTAGACACTGAGCATCTGGTGGTTTTAATAGTCTCCACCTTCTTGTTCTTGGAACTGTCCTGAAACAGTTGCAGACATTTGCTTAACATACTGAAGAGTAAACTATCATCTGAAAAGAACTATGGCATGGTAGGTGATAGGGCCAGAAGCCCACTTACGAACAGAAAGACAGGAAATATTCCTAATCCATTGGTTACTTGCTCTTCCTTTGATAGCTTGGATATTTGACACAGAATAGTGGGAGGGCCAACAGTCTGACTTTGGGCAGTTATAATAAGGTGCTCATTGGTGGAGTACGTGAGAACGTAGAGAAAAGCATAAAAAGCCCAGGATTTAAAAAGTAGGGCAAATAAAAGTTTCTTATTCTCGGTTGCTCCTGCTGGTAAAATGTTTTAGTATAAATAATTCTTGGAACCAAAAGCTAATATAAGGGTGTTAGGAGCTAAGCTAAGAGGGGAGAGTTGACAGAACACTGGGCAGAGTCAGTAATTAAGGCAACAATGAAACTAAAGTAACATTCTCAACAATTTACCTGATAATGTGTTGATGGAGTCCTGCCCCCCCCCCAAATTCACCTGCCATTTTAGGAGTCTAGAGTGGAGTAGCTGGGGGTGGTGTAAGATTAGAAAACTCCTGAGTACTGATTAGACTACACTGTTCCCCCAAATGAGATCTCAATAGAAGCACTTGAGGTTGACATAAAGACCGTAGTCTAGAGAGGCCTCCTTGGAGGTACCTGGGATAAGGGCAGAGCTGAGCTGACAGCACAGGTGTAATTTTTGTCAACTTGACATAAACTGGAACCATTTTGGAAAAAGGAACTTGGGAAGATTCCTCCATCAGACTCATTTGCAAGAAGACTAACAGAGACAACCCAGTCCCATGGGGACTTTCAGAGACTGAGATGTCAGTCTAAGGAGCATGCACAATCTGGACCTAGGACTCCTTTGCACAGGTAGCTGGCAGGCAGCTTGGTCTTCATATGGGTCGCCTGGTGAGGACAGGGGGTGCTATTTCTAATATGGACTCTATTGCCTGCTTTTGGATAGCTTCCCCTGGCAGTGCTGCATTGCCTGGCCTCAAGAGATGAAAATAAGCTCAGTCCTGATGTGACTTGATGTGCTGGAGAAAGGGGCTCCACTTTTCTGGATGGAAAGGGGAGATGGGAAGAGGAAGGGTGGAAGGGGGTGACTGGGAGGAGAGGAAGGAGGAAGCACTCTTGGGATGTAAAGTAAATAAAAAAGAAAATAAAAAATAAATTTAAAATCATTTTAATTCAAATTTACTTGTGTTCTTTCATGTTCATTTTAACCACCTATGATTATACCCAAAAAGTCTAAATTAAAAATATATATCATAACATATAAGAGCAAATTTGCTCTTGGTAATATTTATTTTTGTAAATATTTTGCTGTGTCTTTGTGGGGTACAATGATACCATTCAGCATTTGCGTATATTGAGTACTGACTCAAGCAAAGTAGCTGGCATTTTTTATTTCCTTATAGGTGATTTGTGTTTGAGGACTTTAAATTCTTGCCTTCTAGTTTTTCATAAAATGTCTAATGGTTTCCTGTGAGTTGTCATTAGCCTGGCGTGTGTGATTCTCTTGTCTTGGCCTTGTAGCCGTTGTCCAACCTCCAATCCTTTCTGTATCTCCTTGCCCAGCTTCTGGTAATATCTATGTGATATACAGGTATACTTCCTTTTTTCCCCTTGTGAGTGTGAAGTAAAACATACTGTCATTCTCTCTCTTTTTCCATCTTTCTTTCCTTCCTTCCTTCCTTCCTTCCTTCCTTCCTTCCTTCCTTCCTTCCTTCCTTCCTTCTGTCTGGCTTACTTGCTAACAATTTTTTTACTTCTTCCAATTTTGCTACATTGTTGCAAATGAGCAGATTTCCTTCTTCTTCTGTCTGAACACCATTCAATTTGATAACCATGGCTTGTTTTCTTTATCCACTTACTAGTTAATGGACACATAGCTTGATCAATTTCATAGCTATTATGAAGAGTGCTTCAGTATTCAAAAAAGTGCAGCAATTTCTTAAATTTGACATTTTCTTTCTGATTGGATATATAACAGAAATGTGACAGCTGGATCACACTGTAATTCTAATACTATTGTCCTTTTTTTGAACTTCAGATCAAACTGACCAATGAGAACCAGAACATTTTTACAGATGAAGTTAGAAACAGAAAAGGAGATTGATTCCCCAAAATTGTATAGCAAAATAGAATAATATGAGCCACAAATTTATTTTGTGTGCTTTACTGTGTCTAAAATACTACCACTTGGATAATGTTATTTTCATATTTAAAAAAAAATGTACTCACTCTGAAAAAAGAGTAAATACTTTAAAGAGTAGAATAGTTTAATAAATACAGCTTATAGAAATCTTAGAAATCTTCCAAACTAAGCCCAAGAGGTTTCCAGAACAAATGGGATAAAGATGAAAAGTTTCTAGGGACAACAATAGCAAGACTGAAGGTAGTGGCCAGAATTTAGTTGCAGCGTAACTGATGAAGGACTATAATAATACTGTTGATAATGTCTGGATATTTGCATTATTGAAAGGGTTCATTGATTCTGGAATTGGGAAAAGGTATCCTAGGAACACTCTACAGAGAATCTAAGTAAGATGTTATTCCATTCTAATCGTAGCCATTACTATGACCTCTCCAACAATTCATGTACTGAAATTTAATCAGAATATGATATTAATAAGAGGTGAGATCTTAGGAAGGAACCTTAGGTCTCTGTCCCCATGAATGGCTTTATTAAAGTGCTTGAGGGAAACTGGTTGACTGTTTTTTCCCTCATATGGAAACACAAAAAGATACCACCGCTGTGGAATGAGCCTTCTCTAGACACCAGGTCTACCAGTATTTTGGATAATCCCAACCTCTAGAACTGTGAAAAATACATCTGTCTTTATAAATTACACAGGATGTAGTATTTAATATAGCAACCTTGGATGATTAAAAAAAAAATGAAAGTGACTTCTTTTTATTCCAGAAAATAATTTAAATATAACTACACATATTTTGTTACACTTTTTAAAATGTGTTTTGAAACAAATATGGAAGTAAGAAAATACATATATTAGCTAATTTAAGAAATAAGTTATCGGCCAAAAAGGCAAGTAATGAGATAGCTGCTATAAAAATCATGGGAGAGAAAAATGAAGAAAAATATTACTGGGGTCATAAAACTGAATTAGAAATGAGATTCCTAAAAGTTTCTTTCTATAAAGTCTTGCTACGGATGAATTGAAAATCTGTCTCTAGCTTTTAGCAATTGTGGGAAAATAGAATTCTCGTCAGTTCCACAATTTACAAGGAATATAAGATAAAATCATAACAGTTTTTAGGAGAAGTAAAATTATTGCTGTCACTAATATCCGAGAGAAACTTCTCCCTGTGGTCCTCATAAAATCAGCACCATGTAATATAGGCACGTATATCCTCAGAAACACCCTAAGAGTGAAGAGAGTGGCCACTTTCACAGAGCTGTTGGCATCATTCTCAGACAAAATGGTCAATACAATACCATCCAGGTATGAAGCTGATTTCATCTTGGGGTATGTGTTGCGTCTGGAATAATAGATAAATGTCATCTTTTAATCAATATTTTATAATATATTACTTTTGTCTGCAGATTCTTTGCTAGATCTTAAAAGAAGTTAGTTTTAAATTGTGGTATTTTGCAAACACTTGGAATATGTATTTTATCTATATACCGATAAAGAAACATGGCCTTATATATTGTAGCTTTTAGTTTATCTGGAAAAGAGTTTCCTATATGTTAAAAAATATAGATAATAAGGGTTCAGAGCAGAGCCTACACCTAGACAAAAGGACATTGTGTTTAAATATTAAACTACATACTGGTCCAAATGTCTCAGCAAGTCCATCTAATTCGTATACTATAGAAACTATGCAATACTGCTATGAAAATGTCATCTAGCTTCTGTGTGCAGGCACAACTGTCACATAAAGCAATCTTTAAAAACAACTTCAAGGGAAAAGAATTTTGGCTACTTTTGTAAAGGTTTGTTTAATCAAAATTCCAACAAAAATTTTTATTACAGGCTTTAGTTGTAGAGCAAAAATTAAAAGATGGCTTAATACAATATGATATTTATTAAATAATGAACTTATATCCCAAAAAGATAACCAATCTTTCATACACATATAAATATATATGTATGGAATGTTTGTATATGTATATATATATATTTAATGTACTATATGCATATATGTGAAAAACTAGGTCCTTCATATACATCATTTTTTATTGCTTCTCAGGCTAGAAACAAAACATTGACATGGGTTCATGGCTCCTAGACAAACCTATGCTCCCGTCCTCCCCTACTTAGCTATGTCATTACCATGAAGATTGAACTTCAAGGAAAGAACTTCAGTATATTCATGTTTGTCAAGGCTGCTGTCTATCACATTGAGTTTGACATGATTTTCTTCACTGAACCAGCTAATTACATGGAGTAAACAGATGATTGCCATCACAATATTGATGTGCAGAAATAAAATTGTTTGATTAAAAATAATTCATTCATTTAACAGAAAGGGAAAATATCTGACCCTAGGCCAACAATAGTATTATTACAATGACCCATCAAGTCAAGATGTGTAGGAATAGGAATGACTTGATTAGCTGCTTGCTGTGAGCTCACTGCCCTACGAGAACAGCCAGATTCCAGCCACCAGTGTGCCTGCTGGAAGCCCAAAGTCCTGTGGGCCATTCTGTAACAAGAGCTTCCATTTCTGTCACTTCACATATTCTGTCCCAAAGCTCTATTTGTCGTTTCATTCTCTTCTATGTCTCCCCTAGGAGCACCTTCATTTTAATATAAATAGAGCATTTCATCATGCGATGGCAAAGCATCATGGAAGGCGTGACTCTCAATATTCCTGGATACAATGTATAGCTATATTAAAAAAAAGTCTTTTTTTTTTAAAAGAAGAAAAATAACTAGTTCAGTAAAGGAGCATCAATAATATAAATCTGAGTATAATGTGATCCATATGTCTGTAACGGCAGAGGAGGAGGCTGAACGGAACATACTGTGTTTATGGCATTTGCCAGAACATAAGAACACAGCTATTTAGCAGAGCCTACTGCTCTTCTCAGTCTGAAATATCAGATCATCTCATTGCAGGCCTGGGTCAGGGGCCATTTTAAGAGCTCTCTCTAGCAATTGAAGAATACACTATCCCTTCCCTGAACTAAAAGCATTTAGATGGTATTGTGAAATATGACAAAAGATGTCATAATGTCATGACCTGTGAAACCTCAAAGGTGGATTGGGAGCTTCAGGAATATAGTGGTGTATTTCTTCATAGGTTTGGCCTTCATACAACTTTCTGGGAGTCTCACGGGCTATGCTGGTTAGTTTTGTCAACTTGATACAAATTAAGTCACCTGAGAAGAGGGAACTTCGGTTGAGAAATATTCCCCACTAGCTTGACCTGTGGGCGTGTCTGCGGGGAATTTGCTTGAATGATGATTGATATGGGAGGTCCCAACACATGAGGATGAAACCACCCCTGGAGTGGCAATCTGGTTGTATAAGACAGTTGGCTGAGCAAGCCCCAGGGAGAAAACCAGCAAGCAGTGTTTTTCCATTGATTCTCACATGAGCTCCTGCTTTGGCATCCATTGATGATGGACTGTAATCTGTGAACCAAACAAACCATTTCTTCTCTCAAGTTGCTTTAGGTCAGTGTTCGGCAAGAGAGAGGCAAACTAAGACACCTGTCTTCTCAACTTCTTCTAGTCTCTTGGTCAGCTCCCTTTCTCCTTTTCACTGCCTCTGTGTCTCCTTGTACCCTGATAATGACCAATACACAGCATCCAACATACCTTTAAATTAACCACAACAGAGATTTTCGGTATAGGAGGCTGAGTTGGGACAGGTACTCCTTGGCAGCTGAGGGCCTCTCTTTTGCTCTCTGTTCTTGTTGGGGTATGTGGTCCAGAGCTTCTTACTCCTTCCAGGCCATGTAGAACTTGAGATCCACTACCCTGTTTTGTAGCCGTATTCCTTGTCATACCAGGAAATGAGCTTCATGAACTTGTCATTGAGAGCAATGCCAGCCCCATCATCAAAGACAGAAGAATGGGAGTCACTGTTAAATTCACAGGAGACAACCTTGTTCTCAGTGTAGCCCAGGGTGCCCTTTAGTGGCCCCTAGGATGCCTCCTTCACCACCTTCTTCTTGTTGTCATCAGACTTGGCAGGTTTTTCCAGTCACCATGTCAGGTCTACAACAGACATGTTGGGGTAGGAACACAGAAGGCCATGCCAGTGATCTTCTTGTTTATCTCTGGGATGATCTTGCCCACAGCCTGGGCAGCACCAGTGGATGCAAGGATTATGTTCTGGGCAAACGCAAGGCCATCACGCTACAGCTTTCCAGAGGGGGCATTCACAGTCTTCCGGGTAGCAGTGATGGCATGGACTGTGGTCATGAGTCCTTCCACAATGTCAAAGTTGTCATGGATGACCTTGAACAAGGGGGCTAAGCAGTTGGTGGTAGCTGACAATCTTGAGTGAGTTGCCTGACTTCTCGTGGTTCATGCTCATCACAAACATTTAATTTCCCTAAGGATTATGTGATGTGACCTTTTTCAAGTAAAGAGTGTGGGAATCAAGGCTCAGCAGGCAGAGAAGAGGAAGTCCCACCAACAAGAGAGTCCTCCATTTTGCACCTAGCTCAGAGCGTTCCTGTTATGGCAGACTGTGACACAGCTGATGATATGGAGAGAGGGAAGGAAGAACACGTAAGGAAGTGTTTTTTCACTTCAGGCAGTAAAAAGAAAAATACTATTTGTTGTGTTTATCATCTTCGTGGAAGTTCATAAGTAGAATACAAAATCCTAAGAAGTCCCTTGCTACAGAAATACATTTATCTGTATTAAAATCAACATTTTTCCAATCCCAATTTGGTGTAGTACACAACTCCATTATCACATGAGAAAACTCTTTGAAACCAGGTCTTCCTACCTTCTCTTGCCCACATTTTCTCACCTGTGCTCCAGTAGTACAAGGTTGGGGTGCATGAAGTTACTGAAATTTGGGGACTCAAGGAATGACTCCAAAAGAGGAAACATTATATACTCATTAGTGACCCTGGCAGCATGGAGCAGAAGAGCTGAAACCAGCAAGAATCCAATCTTTAGAAATAAATGGACCACATGAAGAAATGAAGACTGACAAGGAGAGTACATGATTAGGCAATTTTAAAAAATATATTCAAAATGTTATATAAAAAGACATAAAAGATATTTATATTTTGAAAATTGGTTCCAGTAGTTCTTAACAGAATGCAACTTATCTTCAGTGATGATGAAGGATGTAGATTAAAGTACTACACCGAGAGACCATTTTCACCTATAAGTCTTCCAAAGTAGAAGCCACAGTCTTTGTATGCTAATGTCACCTAGAATTTTTGATGTGACTAAGATATGAAAAAAAAAATACCATGAAGATAACTTGGGAAATGTTCATCAAAGTAACAACTGTATATAATCTTCAGTCACTTCTTTTACTTCTGGAAATATATTGATAAATATTATTGCATTTTCAAAAGTATATGTGCTTGAGTATTCATTAAACATTGTATCTTATGGTTAAATATTGGGGATGCATTGATGTCATCAGTATAGGAAACCTGATTAGAGAAATAGCAGAGCATCTCTCAATGAAATATTTTGTCTATTTGCAAAGGAAAAAACGAGCTACTGTTACACTCAGATGGAAAGTTTGTCAAGACATACTGAAAAATACTGCTAAGCACAAGAGCTAAAGAAGAATGTAACACACTCTGTTAGAAGTTTCAGTGCTCTGTAAATACAGCTTAACATTTTTCCCAATAAACATTTCCTCCAAGAATCAGCACAGTTCATCTATTCTTAGGCAACTAGATTTACATGTATCAGTTATTCTAAGAACTGTGTGTACAGAAACTTTCCAAACCCTTGACAACTGCTAATATATAGCTATAGGTGCGCAGAGTTTAAGTATATTCGACTAATACATTCAGAAGCTAGACTTGCATGCTGTTAATAAAACACTTTCATACTGTCAGCCTTGTGTGTTTCTCATGCTGCATGAGTTGGACTGACAGATGAGAATTTCCTTTTTTATATTCTTGTCACCAAGACTATTCACATATATTGCCAGAGCAATCTACAGCTCCTAAGCATTTCAATATAAGTGTGGTTTAACCAGACCAGAAGTGAAATGTTTATGTAAAATTTCACTTCAAGGATTTAGTAATGCCAAAGAGAGACTGTTTGATGTCTTTCTGTAATACTAATGTTGTTCTGAGCATGTGTGTCTTTCAAAATTGTTCCAGTTATTCTAAGAATCTCATCAATTATGAGAATAAAATAATAAATTCTAAATTTATTCTATTCTAAATTTAGATTTTTTTTTAAAAAAGATCTATCACCACAAGAAGAGCAAATATTACAATAGTGCTTTAAGAGAGAGTTAATCATGATAGAGAACACTGCTAGAGAAAGCAGACCAGAACAAACCTACCATGTTGCTATGTTAGTCAGTTCTGCTATTTTTGTAGTATATGATGTGTCATTTGAACCATTTTTTTTCTGCCTTCATCAGTATCCCTTTTTCCTGTGCTCAAAAGTAGTGTCTTGGGAACTGCAATTGGTTTATACACTTACTGTGAAATTATTTTAATAATGAGAATGATCTTGTGTGTCTGGGAAGCCTTGGTGATGTCAGAAGATCTGGGAGAACAAAGGACTACCCCCAAAGGAATGATATGGTCATCCACATTCAGGTTCAAGGCAAACACTAAAGCATGGATGGGAATGATAGGCATTCAACTGAGGAAAGTGAGCTAAAGGGGTTGATGGTTTGAAAAAGTGAGCAGAAAACTGGTTCTTAAACCAAAGCATCTGGAAGGAACCACACCACGATGAGCCGGTCTTATGTAGTTATTTCTGCAATTGAGGATCTCTCCCCACAGATGACCCTAGCTTGTATGAGGGTGACAAATATCTAGCCAGCACAGTGTGATTCTTTCAAAAAGAATCAACAAATGACATATGTACTTCTTATGACAAAGATTCTAGACTTCATATAGAAAACAAATGGCAAGAAACCACTCTCATAATTGGAAAGATAACTGTAAAAGATCAGTTAGTCAGATAAATCATAAGCCAAATTTAAAAGATATCCCTAAAGTGAGTAGCTGTATGAGTCAACGGAAAGTGTTCTAAATAGGGTATGCGCAAATGCCGCCTCTCCTGACCTCCATTCATCCATCAGCTATGTGCTCTTTTCTTTTTATTAATTTATTCTGTCATGCACTACACCCTGACTGCACTTTCCCTCTGTCCTTCTGTTCCACCTGAGGTCTCCACCTGACTCACCTCCTCTCTCCCCAACCTCTCATCCTCCATTTCCCTTCATAAAAGGGTAGGGATATCAACCAAACATGACCTAATCAAGTTGCAATAAGATTGGGCCCCTCCCCTCACATGTAAGGCTGGAAGAGGCAACCCAGGAGGAGGACACGGGTTCTTAGATCAGATAATAGCATCAGAAACAGCCCCTGATCCCTCTCTTAGAAAACCCATAAAAACAACGAGCTACACAACTGTAACATATATACAGATGGCCTAGGTTAGACTTGTGCAGGCTCCCTAATTGTTGGTTCAGTCTCAATGAGTCCTTATGAGTTCAGGGCTCATTTGTTGTATGCTCTTATTTAAATACTGTCTGCATATGAAAGGCCCTTGAGAATTGTAGGTCGTAAAATTTTTGAATAATTATAATTTCTGTGGCTTGAATTTTCTCAATTATAATTGGATTTGGTGACGCATGTGACCACCAACCCTAAACCTTCGGAATATTTTATATACCTCTTGGTCACTCTCAAGGTGATCCCTAAGGCCCAGACACCACCAGGTCAAGATTCTGAAGCCAGATGGGTGAATACTCATATTTCTCAGATATGTTTGTCATAGAACACATAGGGCAAAATAAAACCAGATTTAGAACTGCCACGTCACAAATAGTTTTGCTTTTGTGTCATTGTATTAAAGACTGCCTACATCTTACTCATTGGTCTTTGTAAACATGCCTTTATGCCTAATGCTTCAGGTGTATGTCTTTGAAGTACAGATCGTAGGATCACACTTCTAGCAAAACATAAGTGAAAGAATAAGTTTCATGTGTTTTTATTTTTCTTCAGTGTATTTGGAAAGTTCATATATCAACCTGGCTTCCATTTATTCTTCTTTGAAATCATATTTATTTTTGTTGAAATTATTTTTTGCTTTGTATGAAAATATACTTTATTAAGGATTAATACAACTTAGGGGTTTGGCTTTAATGAAATCTTAAACCAAAGGGGGCAAAAAGGAAGGTTAAATCCGGTGTGATTTACTTCAAAGGAGAGGTCAAGTATCACACTCCTCAGTGAAATCCTGGCCACCATTTCCTCTTTACTTCTTAATCACTTGAATGGCCATTGGTCCAGTTCACACCATTCATATAAGGTGTTACCCAACAAGTGATGATTTTCTGGCTTGGGTTAGTCCCTTTCCTCTTCCTCCTTGGCCTACTTCCATCCTATCCTCCATTTCCTCTATGATAATATTTACCATTTCTACACTTTTATTGTTCCTTCAGGACTTTAAGATGCAGAGCATTGGAGCCCAGCGACTGGGGTCAAATCTTAAATACCATCTGGTAGACATGTGACGTGAGCTTTTTACACAGCTGTGTCTACACTGTTAGGTTATAGATGCACTTATTAATAGCAACAACCTCAATTAACTGTTTCACAGATTTAACTAGATGTTTTCAGAATATTTAAAATTATTTTTAGGTCATAAAGGCCACAATGAAGTAACAGTGGAAGTCTAATTTTGCTATTATTTCACAAACATCTATATGGTTCCACTGAATATCTTGCTGTACTCAATATACTACAGAGGTATAATGGTGAGCAGTCCTGTGTTCTTGGGCCACCTGCTACCTCACTTTCCCAGCTCATGTCCACAAATATGGATAGAGAGCCATATTTGTAGAGGACGAGGATGAAGAAATCACGTAAGCGTAACACCTTCCCCAATCCCTCTCTTGTTGGCTCTGACTTATGAAGAGAAACAGCATTTTGAATATCTGCCTTCAACAAAAATGCTTGAAGGAGATGGTTGTAAGTCATAGCCATGTGCCTATTTCAGCACTGACTATTGCTATCACCTGTGTTAAAATATCACAATATTTCATGGTTTAATTGAAGCACTCTGGCGTCCAGAGTTATTTTTATAGTCAACTTGAGATGACATGTGATAGTTCAGATTCACAGAAGCTGTGAGTCAGAAATTCTGTCTCTGGTTATAGTTATAACTTTTAACATGTGCTAACATGTGATATCCTTAGATCATGTGACCTGAAGTTATTTCTGAAACGGGTGTTTGAAACATCAAACTTTTGTCATGGTAGTAACACTTTATGCTAAATGAAAGCAACACTTTGGTCTTTCATACAGTTTTTTTTTTCCCCTTGGTACCACATGTCTTAATAAAAAGCAGCCATGCTAATGTTTTTCAGATGTCTTCAACAAACCCAGAGGTATTTAACTAAAATAAGCAAATACTAGGTGAAATAGGCTTAGCAGTCTTCACAAGACTATTTATAAAATGCTGGTCAGCAGTGAGGAAACAAAGATAATTGATTTTGAGGGAAGAAAGTCCACCTATTTTAAAACTCTCCCAATATGAGAAGAACAGATTCCTTCAAAGTCTAGGTAGCATTTAGAAAGCAAATGCACAGAAAGTGTGAGCCTCCTAAGAAGACAGTCCAAAGATCCTTTTAAGTGATGTGAGCAGGGAAGCTCTTAAAATGAGGCTAATTAGCTGTTTGATGTACTTGACAGAGAAAGATGTATGCAAGCAGAGAGAAAAGACTGCAAACATAGATATCCCTCATTGCATTATTGTCCAAAACTTTAATTAATTTCTTGAGGACTATCTTTTCCATAATTTAAAATGGTTTAAAAGATGTACAACTAACAGGTTCAGAGTGTTTCCTTAACTAATCACTTGCTCTGCAGGAGGCTGAAAATGACAGAGCACACTCCACACACTCCTAACACATCCCAGAATTACTCTTCTAGGACATGGCTTTTGTCCTTCCTCTGTGTGTACAATGGCATTGAAAAACACGTGACTCGATTTCACTGTTATGCAGCTCACACCCCAAGAAGCCACAACAGAGTTCCCTGGATACAGAAGATACAGCTAGAAAATGGGCTTTTTCCTTTTGCATACTAAGAAAAGACAGAAGTAAATACTAGTTAGACATTGGTCAGAAAATCTGTTTTTCTGTACTTAAAAATACAACGAGCATTTCTTTTAGAAATTTTCTAGGATTACATGTCTCTATAGGGTCTGACTTCCAATGGAAAAACACTGAACACCAATAAGGGATGACTTTTTAAATTATAATTACATATCTTACATATTAAATTTATAATATGACAATAGCAAACAAGACATTAATATGAAGTTAATTATGAAGTTTCTATTTTTTTTTTAGTTATTCCCACATGAATTGTCAAGGTTCCTGACTTTGCCTATGTTTCTTAATTTTTTTTCTTTTGTCTGACGTTTAATGATAGTCATTACTTGAAAAACTAAATGTGCTGGCGTATTCAGGAAAGTGGTTAAACTCAAGTGTCACTGGTGGGGAAGAAGGGACTAACCTCCTCGGTGGGCTGGCTACAGAGAGCAGGTGAAGCACTCAGGCTACTTGGGGTGAGAGGATTAAACAGTACAAACAAGTCAGTTAAATATTCCATCAGCAGGTGATAGCTTCGGTGGAAGAAGTAGAGCAGGCGATCGTGAGGAGGCTTGTGCCCACTGCTATTTACCAGAGAAAAGCTTGGAGCATGGAACAGCAGAAAAGGTCTTTCATCTTACACCCACTCTGGTTGCTGGGCTGAAGCTGTTCTGGAATGCAGCAAAGGTAAAAATAAGGAGAGAAATTGGGGGATACATTACAGTACTTCCAGTAAGGGACAACTGTTTCCTTAAGGGACTTCAGCCACCACTGGGCAGGTGCTGCAAGAGCTGTAAGTCCACAAATGGTTACTATCTGCAGGGGCTGGCAGATGATGATTTTGTCTCTACTTTGATCTTGCCCTTTCTGTTTCCTTCTGGGTAGAGTTCTGTCAATTATGCCAGCGAATAATTGTGTCCAGTAGCCTACTTGGTTTACCAAAAGGGTTAAAACCCTCCCTTCCCCTGTCTCTCTCCATATATATATATATATATATATATATATATATATATATATATATATACATATATATACATATATATGCATTTAGCCTTTGTTAATGTCTGGAAAGAGGTGGTATTTAACTGAGACTTAGAGAATGAGTAAGCACTGATCAGATACCCAGGGAAAAGACTGTTAAGGCACCCGTAGCCCACGGTCATCTAAGCTGGAAGAACAGTCTTTCTGAAAACTGTGAAGAGTCTGGTTTGAGCACTATGGGCAGGTCCTAGGAAGACAACAAGTGAGCAGTCTGAGCCCAGGGTAGCATAAATGTTGCTCTCAGGATTTGGAACTTTACACCGTTGCACAATAATAGTACCTAACAGTGGTAGAGAGAGATGAAAATGTTGCCCTGAGTGTCTTACTTCCTTCAGAATGGAGGAGGATGAGAACTGGCTCGGTCAGGGATGCACAATCTTAGCAGGCTTTTGTCTAAGGGCACTTTCACGGCTCATTCTTACAGCCAGCAGCCTGTGCATAGGCAGGTGGATTATACAGGTGGGCTTGCCCGATCTCACTGCCTGAAAATGAAGCTCCTGGTGTGAAAATAACCCCTGGTCCTCCTGAAAACAGGATTGCAAATCAGTATCACAAACATTTCAAACTCAGTTGGGGAGTTCTTAAATTTAAAATATAAACAATTTTACAAAGAAGAGGCATTTGACTACTTTCAGAAGGTAGTCCGGTGAACAAAGACATGAAGTATGATTAATAAAAGTGGCGTTTTCTTAGGACATCCTTGGTCCTACTGAAGGATATTGCTAAGGATTTTATTGACATAGCCAAAGAGACATCATAAGATTCTAGAGGGGACTGGGGAAAAATTGGAGAGATGTTTCTAGAAGCAAAGTTATCTGATAGGCAGAAGCTAGTTATGTTGTGACCTAGGCACAAAAATGATAGAAATCCAAGTGAGGCTTGAAATCTCAACAGGCTATGTACATATAGCCGTGTAATAAACATGAAAGGCCCAGAACTAGGCAGCCACTTAGAAATAAATTTGGGAGAAGACGGCGTAACACTGGGAAATCCTGGGAGCAGCGAGTCTCCTTAGCAGTAAGAGGCTTAGTACATTAAAGTCGCAATTTATTTGATGGGCCATTGATATGTGGCAGGCTGGTGACAGCCTTGCTGCCAAGAGAGCACAGTTCCAGTCCCAGCCTGTGACTTTAAAAACTTCACTAGGGGAAAAATTACAGCCTGCAGCAGCAAGGGCATAGCCTACGGCACAAAATGCCGATAACTAAGTCCTAGGGAAAACTGATTTGTGGCTTCTGATCACACGTGCCGGGAGCCCCTGCTATTGACCAGGCCTGGTTCATCGCGATGTAGATCTATCTTGGCTAACAAGAAAGCAAGAGAGGTCTTCATTTAGCCACTGAGCCTGGTCTCCAGGGGCTTTGTGCGGCAGCTGTCTTTACCTTCCTACCAATCAACACATCAAAAACTGAGGAATATATTTTCACTTAAAAAAAAAATGCAAACGGCAAGCGAGATAAAGTTGCCAAGGTAGACTTGAAAAGGGGTGAATGATTACCGCATGACTCCGCACATAAGGAATAAGTCATGTGTGCCCAGCCAGAATTTTCTTATGTGTGTCAACAAGAAAGATAACTGAGTCTGTATCCACAAGGCATCCACACCATATTCATTTAGCTGGAAGGGATTAAAACCATTTACACTGGATTTCTTACTTGAATTATTCTAAGCAGCACACTTCCACAGGTTTCTCACTGAAGATAACTGCTTATAATGAAATTAGAATATTCATCTTAGTAACCCTCAAATAATTACTTTGCATGTTTGTGTGTGTGTGTGTGTGTGTGTGTGTGTGTTTCACTCAATCCATATAGATAGATTAAGGTAAAATTTCATCTTTTCTTTCCTTTTTTTTTTCTTTTTCTTTTTTTTCAATTAATTTCAACAAGTTTTTTTTAATTTTTTTTTAATTTTCTTTGCTGGGAATGTAGAACTCCACTGGAAATGAGATCGCTGTTTTCTCCAATGACCAGTTCTTTTGACATTGATTCTAATATCATCAAGACCTTTCCCCCAGATGTTTTCCAGGAAGACTACCTCACAAAAGGTCACCGCTGTTTCCCCTGCTTTCAAGGATCATTTAGGTTCGGCACTCTTGCTTTGGGATGTGTGCAGGTGCAAGCAAAAGAGAGAAGGTTACCCTCCAGTAAGCTCTATTTAATTCTCTAAAATGAATGAAAGGTCACAGTGGGGAGGTAGGCGCTCTGTATGCATTTCAAGGGAGGGGAGGGGAGAAGCCAATGCTTTCACTTTAAATTCCAGGTGGCCCAGGATGATTGGAATGTGTGGTTTGAACTTCTTCCCTTTCGGTTAGTCTGGAGGGAGATGCCACTGTGATTTACTGGAGTGACTGCACTGGCTCCTTAGGGGCTGTCGGCAGGGCAGGTGCTGGGTGGCTGCATCCGTGGGGGGCAGCTACAGGTGATGAATTTCCTAGAAGGAGCCCATGATGAGGGTTCTATCCTGGCTCCCCAACGCCCAGTCTCCCCAGCTCTTTGGAAGAGCAGTGGTCTCTCTCCTTTGCATGTTGGCACATCAATGACGATGTGTCATTAGGTGCACCACTCACATTTGCACTGTCCCGTATGCTTAAAATACACACAGGTTAATTTTACTTACCACGGTGTGACACAGAAGCAGGTAGCATTGTGACAAAACAAAACAAATGAGCTACAGATTCAACATACAGGTTTGAAACCTGAACTTCAATTTGAAATGTTCCTTAAACCTCTTCTACATATTTTTATATTTCAATGTAATCTCCTGATCTTATTTTATCTTTTATTTAAAAAAAAAAATCAGCTAATAGCTTTCAAGCCCATTCATTCCACAGAGGTTCCAAAGGAGGTTGAAAGAATGTCAGTCTCCCCGCAAAGGACCAGACAACACATAAACTAAACTTTCAAGACAAGCCATGTTACATACCTCTGTAACATCCGGATTAGACTATGACAGTGCCTAGCTCCTGGGGCAGTGCTTAGAGACCACCCAGGAAGCTGCTCCTGCAGAATGCTGCCAGTCCCTTGCCTTAAGAAGAAGGACCTGTGATTGTGCCTGAGCTCTAACAGCAACCTGTGTATCTTGAGAGCATAATTGAAAATGTGAACAACGAAATGCAAATATTTGACTTTTCTGACCAGTGGCTCCTTCCAGAGGCAGGTTTTCACCCTTGTCCTTCCTGCTTGCTTGGTACTTGTGACAACTTGGTGCTGTGTATGTTCACCTACATAAGCAACTCAGCAGCCCCTGCATGGGTCATTTTTTTCATCATTAAATGAAAAATTAATAGATTAATAATAGAGCAACTTACCCCAGAAGTTAGCATATCATATCATTTAAGTAAGAAGATTCAGTTTATTTCTAAATTTAATGAGCAAATAAAGGAATAAAATGTCTGACAAAGGTTTCAGATATACCTACACGGATGTTTTATGAGTAAAATGTTGAAAAGGCCAAAAACCAGAGGTTTGAAGGTTCACACTTCTCTCTGATAAACAAGCTCTATAGTAGGTAGGGACTAGACTTTAAATTGGGAAAAAAGAGGCTGGACCATTCTGTTGTCACGCCAACATAAGACTACCAAACTTAATATAATGCCACCAAACTATTGCTAAAGACCTGAATGCTCTGTATACAGGAAATGGATCCTTAGAAACTGTCCTTGGTGGGCAGATATCCATGCTGAGGTACAACTTTTGTGCCAGCCCACAGTCAGCATTCCTCATATTTAGAAAGACAAGTTCAGATGAAAATTAATTTGGAAATTGAGGTTTCAGAGGGCTGGGGATACAGTCGGAGAATGCAGAGCCCTGGATAGACGCCCAACATTACCAACACAAGACCTGAAGAACCCAAACATCGTCATCAGTTTTAGGTAGCCGAAAAAAAGAATGCATATCTTTATTAGATGAGTCAACCATATTAAAACTGCATTGTAACTCTCTGAGATACGTTTGGAGTAAGCTACAGATCATGTATTCAATGTGAAGGTTTTGGTAGCAGTGAAGGTCCTCTGTGACATGTTAGAAGGATTTGTCTTGTGCTAAGAAAGATGCTGATGATAAATCAGCCTTTGAGAAGCTGAGGACAGAGCTCTTGTTTGCATGCTTTAAGACAGGGTCTAGGATCTAGCAAGGGTCTAGCAAGATCAGTATCTAAGTGACTATTATACTATTCATACCATTTACACACTGTTTGAATAAATAGTTGATTAACCATGTTATTGTAAATTTGATGAAAGAATTGTATAGGGAACTACAAGATTGTTAATACACAGAAGTACTAGTATATACTAATAAGGGAAACAACATACAGTGTTTGGTTTTTTTTTCACTCTGAAAACATTCTATACTAGCAGGTAATAGTTCTATAAGTACTGCCTTCTTCTGGTTGGGCATAGAATAAACCAAACCGAACTGTTTGAGAGTGAGAGGGAGAACTATGGGAGCCTAAACAGGATATACCACCACTATCACCCAAGCAAAAACCTCCTTAGTCTATCCATAAGTGACTCCTGGATCTCTCTAAGTATATCCCTTCTGTACAATAAGCAGCTTATTTATTTCACTTTCAACTTAAAAAGAGATAATGCAACATACGGCTACAATCCAGCAATGTTAATATTGACAATATACATTTTCAAACCTGTTTTCTCAAATGTTTGTATGTCACCATCAGTAAGTATTTTGCATATGAAAATATGCAAAAATTGATAAATTTCAAAGGCAAATGTAAATTGTGGGCCTTGTTTTTTACATATGGTATAAATACTAATTTACTGACTTTGACTTTTAATGTATATGCAAATAATCTGATTAGTAGACTAAGTCTGACCTTTGACTGAAATAGACCCACAATAATCACTTATGACTTTGAGAAAATTTTCACTTCCCAGTTAATGAAATGGGGATGATATAATCTGTCATAAGAAGTTTTTTTGAAGATCAGGCAACACAAAGAAGCTTTGCTATACAGTAGACGTTTGTTACTGATTAGGTTCCATTATACAGTTTTAGGAAAAATAAAATAAAATATGCTGTGCTGAAAATATTTAGCTGTTAAAGATTCCTAAGACATTTTAAGGTCTTTACATATTTTGTATAGCGACTATTAATACTCAGTCACTTTAATACACTGTAGTTCTAAGTTCTAGCTTCAAAATAAGAGTTTAAAAAATTAATGTCATTTTATAGCTTAGAAAATTTCTCTATTGTAAACAAATGGCAAGCAAAGAGAAGGTTATGATTATTTAAAAATATGGGCATTTCTCCTGTGTGTGAAATTAAACTCTGACTTGATAGTCATTCGTTGCAACCACTTAAATTGTTTTTAGGCAAATTCTAAATATAATTTGGGTATAGTTTTTCTGTATATAAAGAAATTAACAATCTTTCAGGGTTTTTTTAAATAATAAATTTGATCATTGCTATTACTCTTCAAGAAAAAAAAATGGATCAAAGTAGATTTTCCAAACTACTTTTGACAAGTCTTCAAATGACAGCCATTTCTGTTACTCGTGTGCAGTGGCAGGGAAATGCACAGGCGTGAGAAGACAGTTGGTGAAAGACTTTGTATCCTTTGCAAACGCTCTATGAAGTCATGGGGGCAGAAGTTATGGAAGGAGCACGAACAGTCGTGACTTGATGTGATTAGGAATAAAGAGCAGAAGAGAAAGAGAAGCAGGGAACCATTTGTCAAAGTGACCCTGGCCAAGACTCCTTGATAGGAGATTCATCTCACACCTCCTTGGCCAGAAGAACTAAAGGTCACTGGAACAACACTTGCCAGGTGAGCTGTTCCCGGGAGCTACAATCATATGCTTTGTGTTGAGTCAGACTCTTTAAGAAATGATCTGAGGAGTAAAGAAAAGAGAAGCCACTGTTTACATTTTCTTCAAAAATTTCTTAGCTATTTGCCAAGCAGGATAGATAATAGATAGATGATAGATGGACAGAGAGATAGATAGAGATAGATGATAGATGGTGATGATAGATGATTGATAGATGATTAATAAATTTACATAAAGATACAGATATATTACTAATTAAGATGTTTATGTATGTGTGCATGCATGTTTTTATAACATTCTGCTTTCAAAAGAAAAGTCAAGCAAAAAAAAAAAACAAAAAAAAAACCTCTATCCAATCACAAACACCCTGCAGTCGGTAGCCGTGCTTTAGACCACAGATCACCGTGGAAGCCAGCTTCTGTCTGTGTAACCCACAGAATTCCTTTTTAACTCAACATCGTTAGAAACATTCCATCCCAGATTTGAGAGGATTTCCTGATTATTTTCTACCCCAAAAGCAGCAATAAGTAATGACCCCCAAATAGATAACCGCCTTGTTTGTTAGGAAGAGCTGTCTTCCAGTTTCCTAACATTAGAGCCACATTTCACGGTCACAGGAAAGCAAAACACACATAACGGAGTGGTTATTAATTCAATAAATCCAGCGGCTCTCGTGCTCTCTGGGTAAATGGTGAAGTTAAAAGCGGCTGTTCATTGAGGACATATGGGACATGGCCAGGGTGAGGGAGCTGCCCGGCACATCATCCACCACTTTTAAGGCTGACTGCACTCAATTTCTTAGACAATCTACACACCATTCTCAGTTCTGTACCTCCATAATTTATCACAACAATACCTCAAGCACACGGCTCAGGGGGGAAAATGAAAGCAATTTACAGTATCGAGATGAAAGCATCTGGGCGGAGAGAGAAGACCTACTATGTAAATCATATCCACGGCTTCCAGGAATGTTGACATAATATTCTGGAATTAATTTTTTCCAGCATTCCTACGTAGGTCACACAAAGGTAAGTCTAGTTTCTCCTCTCTACCCCTTATATCTGGAGTTGTTTATCAATATGTTAAAGAGGAAATTGATTTTACCTCTCCCTTCTACAGCGACAATAAGAACCTTATGTATAAAGCCTACCAAAACAATGAAAGGAATCACTTGAAACATCAGTGTGCAATCTTTATATATGTTTCCCAGTTAAAGGTCATAGGAAGACAGCAATAAAAACAATTCAGAAATACATTCAAATGAGGAGTAGCAGTCTATTTGTAATAACAGTCTGGATTATTGTAAACTAACCTCATCATGTCTTCCTTTTAAGTTATGTCCATACAGTCTGCCTCAGATCTATACCAGCAAATTTCATTGATGACAAACACCTTACTATGGAACAAACTCAGGCCTAAAATTTGTGTGTTATTTACAGCACATTTTTCACGTGGGAGCCTACATCTAGTACTACTGAGATCTTCATCTAAAGCTAGGCAACTGATTAAAATCACCACTTTATCACCCTTTTGTCTTCTCTGTCCTGCTGTTTTAATCTTTGCAGGGCTGTCTTAATCTTTGCAGGGCTGGTTGACACAAAGAAAGGATGAGTTGTAAGAGAGTAACAACTCTCAAATGAAAGCCAGTGTCTCAGGACCAAGTGTAAATAAAACTCAAGGTGCCTAAGAAACATTCTGAAGGTCATTAATGATATGTAGTGGGATTTTAATTTCCTGGTGCCATGCAAGGCAGGATCAAGCCCTTTAATACAGGTAAAGGCGAAAAGTGAGTACTTAGAAATGAAAATCTTGCCAACATATTCAAACTATTGCTTGTCCTGCAATCAGAACAAATGATTTGAAAATTGCAAATATCAAGAATCACTCTTTATTGTAACAATTAGGAATTAACTTGATCTATAGTTATAGTTGCTTCATTTATTGTTTAAGGCGTGGATTGTGTATTCATGTTTCTCATTCTGGGCCATCTCAATGAAGATGCATAAGAAATATTTGTGACGTCAATGTTAAACCTTCTGTATTATTTATAGTCTAAATATTTCTCTGCGCCTATTTACCTTGCCACAGTTTCTACTAAGTACTTAATAACTATTATCTTATTGATCTATCAGAGGGAAATAAAACTTTGTGAGTTGATTACTACATTTTGCAATAAGTTATCATTATAAATATTTTACATATTAAGGAATCAAGGTACAGAAAGATTCAATGTGTTACTTGATGTTCATAGAAGAACAACTGTGAAAACTAGATGTGTCTTTTCCAGATTTAGTATTCTCAGCTACCAGGTATATTATTATTTTCACTATAGTGCTTATTAATTTTGCTACATTTCACTTATCTGTTTGGGGAATTTTTCCCTTTCATCTTTCTGCCTTTAGAAATGTTCTTTACATCATGATCAAACACAAAGTCATCACCATTTTCTTTCAGTTTTTATTTCTTTACATTTATTCATTTATCTACCAATTATTTATTTTAATCTGTAGCAATATTATTTTCCTAAGCACGCAATTTATTTGAGATTGTTATTTAATAATTTGTCTTTTCTCAAGCTATTAGGAATCCCTGCTTCAGAGCATTCAGTGACTCAATAGGTCTGGGTTCTACTGTTTAATTATCTGATAAAAAACATAGGAGAGCAAGTCACCCATTTATCTGCTGTTAAACATTTTCACATTTAATTCGCATGTCTATTATCCCATATAAACTGTATAACTGCTTGAGGGAAAATGTGTAAGAAACACTCAGCACTCAGAAAGAAATTTCATTGTTGACAGGTTAAGGCTAATTCGAAAGAGGGCATCTCTCCCCATGCACAAACACTGACCATAATTATAAGCCAACTCAAAACTCATTTTTTTTTTTACTATCTTAGCGTGACTCTTCCAATTTTTTTTGAAAGGCTAAATACATTCTTCACCTCCACTTCACTTACTTGTTAATTGATCAAATAAAAGAATTCATGAGTTAAGGCAGAATTTGATAGGTCCTTCTTAAATACTTTCATCATTTAAAATAAACTAATTTTTATGATGATATGTTGCATATTAGACAAATGGTTCAGTGAGTAAAGCCGTCACGGGAGTAGGATGAGAACCTGAGTTTGAAACTCAGCACCCACATAGAAGCCCGGTGTAAAGGTTGAGTAGCTCAGTGTAGGTGGGGTTGGGGCAGACAACCCCCAGAGGCTCAAGCCAAGCAGCAAGCATCAGGCTCAACAACATTGTTTCAAAAATTTAAGGTGTGAAGCGATAGAGATATGAGATGTCAGCCTCTGGGCACGGCACATGCACACACAGGTAAGCACGCTTCAGTCCACACACACCTCACACAAGTCACGTTGTTTTACAAGCAGTAGCGATTCTGAACTCGATCCTTGTGAGGTGGCCCAGTCCTGTAATCCCAGCATTTGGAAAGCTGAAGCAGTTTGATGGCTAGTTTAAGGACAGCCTTGGCTGCATAAAGCGATACAGTATAGAACAACAAACAAACAAACAAACAAACAAATTTATACTTTAGTAAGGACATTTACCTTTTTCCAGGTACAACAGGATGATTCATTTTAAGGCCTCTTTGGATTTTTTTTTTCTAAGTGGTCTTTATGATCACTTATTGCCTTATGTAATTATGTGAAATTCCCTATATCTCTGACAGAGTTGTACATTTAGAGGTAAAATGACGGATAATTTTTTAACCAGCATTAAATGTGTACTGTATGTTTGTAATTGATTTAAGAATACGAACCAGAACTAAACTCATTAATTGGCCAGGTTAACTAAATGTTGACTGCTGTTAGCACCAGTTTCCAGATGAGTGGCTCTTCCCTTGACCATGCCCATGGGACTATCGAAGTAGCATGGTTAGAACTGTGACCCACGTGACATGATGACTGTGCTGTTAACTGTTATACTGTCCTTGCTGTGTGGAGCAGAACTCTCATAAAAGATGAAAATGTGAGGCTGCAGTTCCAACTATGTAATAAGTGTCAGCTATGACATGCCTGAGGTATACATAGGTCGGAAGTGCCTACGTACATGAAAAGTCAAGAATGACCTATGGATGAAGTGAATATTAAGTTTTGATGACTGAGCAGGTTGCTAGGTGCATCCCTTGTCCATATGTAGTAGAGGTGCAGCTTGGTCTTCATGTGGATCCCCCAACAACTGGAGTGGGGACCCCCTCTGACTCTAATGGCTCCCTTTGGATCCCATCCCCCTAACTGGACAGCTTTTTCTGGCCTCAGTAGGAGAGGGTGCACCTAGTCCTGCAGCAACTTAATGTACCAGAGTCGGTTGGTGCCATGGAAGAATCGCTCCCTTCTCTGGGGAGAAGGAAATAAGATGGGGAACAGGGTATGAGGAGTGCCTGGGAGGAGAAGGGGGATTCAGTCAGTATGGAAAGTGATTAAATAAATAAATTTTTTAAAAAAGGAAAAAAAAAAGGAATGCTTTAGGCAGAGAAGCGTGGTGAAGACAAGATGTAAAAGGGGAATTTGGAAGTAACCACAACATAAAACAAACAGCATTTGCAAAGAGCAGAAGGTTAGATCAACAGCCTAGACAAGGTCCTGGTTTCATACTGCCTTTGTACCTGTAGGAACTTTATTTGGATGTAAGCAAGATCTGTTTTATTTAAATTCTTTTCATATAATATTTTTGATCATATTATTTCTTCTCCCCCAATTCCTCTCAGATCCTCAACTCCTTTTCTCCAACTTGACATTCTCCTACTCTTCTTTCTCTCACTCTTTCCTTCTTTCTCACTCTCTCAAGAAAAAAAAAACCCACATAGACAAAATAATCAAAACAAACAAACAAAAACACAGCAAGACAGAAAAACAAAACATGGAGTTCATTTTGCGTTGACCAACTACTCCTGAGCATACAGCCTGCCCTGAAGAGTGGTTGATGTATCAACTGACACTCCATCAGTGAAAACCGATGTTTCCTTTTCCAATGGTGGTTATCAATTGCAAATAGCTCCTTGGTTAAAGGGAGCACAACATGTCTGCTTTCTCCTTTCCATGTCGAGACCCCATCTGGTTTGAACCTGTGCAGGTCTTATCCTTGCTCTATGGTCTCTGTGGTTTCATAAATGCATCCATCCTGCTTAGTCTGAAAGATGCTGTTTTCTGGGAGTCTCCACCCCATCTGGGTCTTACACTCTTTTTAGTTCCTCTTTTGCATAAGATGCCTTATGGACAGGGGTTTGATGAATACATCACTTTGAGGAGTGAGTGCTCCAAAGTCTCCAATTCTCTGCGTGTTGTCCATCTGTGAGTCTCTTTGGTAACTCTTATGTACTGCATTATGAAGCTTTTCTGATAAGGGTGAGCAAGGTACTCATCTGAGTGTAGCAATATATCTGTCATTAGGAATCAATGTATTGCTAATTTTTTTTTTCAGCAGAATAATAGCAGTAGACTTTTCCCCTAGGCCCATACCTATCTGGTGTCAGATTCTTGGTAAACTTAACAATGTTAAGTATGTGTCCCATCTCATGAAGTGGGTCTTAAAGCCAATCAAAAAGACAGGTGGCTACTTCTGGAATATTTGTGCCTCTCTTACCAATATATTTTGCAGGCTAGTCACTGTTACAGGGTCATAGCGTTTGTAGAGAAGTGATACTGCTGATTACCTTTCTTCTCCAGTAGTATGCAGAATGCCTTTCATCGCCATGAATGCTAGTTAATAGGGGTGAAGATTAGAGTTGGGCACCAGCTTGACTTTTTCATGTTCGATGACACAGTAAATATTATCTTCAGCAACGGAGCCTTACCATCCTGTTGTGGAGAGCAACTAGTAACCTTGGCAGTAGCCTACAGTATTTCGAGGGGATTCCATGACAACTTTTTATTCAACAACTCAACAACACATAGCTCTTCCTGATATTAGAAGTTTTACCTGGTGGCACAAGTTGTCTAGTTTCAACATTGCCTGCCCTCCAATTGTATGGTGGTTCCATTTGGATTATTTTGTTTCTTGAATTACTTTTTTATTTATACTTTCTCTTCTTTCTATTCCTTCCCATTCCTCCCCATCACCCTTCACATCTGGATTTACTCCTGTTCTGTCTCGCAGGAAAGATAGGCTTCTATGAATAACAACCAAACATAAAAAAAATAAAATATAGTAAGATAAAACAAAAGCATCACATCAAAGTTGGACAAAGCAAACAAGAAAAAGAGCCCAAAAAGAAGACACAAGAATCAGAGAAACACTCGTTTACACATTCACGGATCCCATAAAAATACTAAATATGTGGAGAGAACCTGGTGAAGACCCAAACCTATTTAAAATCTTATAGATCCTTCATATTATTTATCTTAACATGTTTTGATCATAATCATTCAAATAACAATGCTACATATGTACACATGTACAACATGTGATTTCTCTGTCCCATGAGTGTCAAAAGTCTGTGTCATTTTGCCAGTAGAAGAACTAATATGCAAAAATGAAGAGATTACTCCAAACCAGAAAGTTAACTAAACAAAACTGCATGTTAGCCTGCATCTCAGCATCCTGAATGCTGCACAATACTATATTGTGGAGAGATGTGCTAGAAGAGGAGAAAATGAAGTACAGCTTACCTCAGCTGACCTCACCTCTGCTCAGGATGCTGAAATCAGAGCAAGAAAAAGAAATCACAATCTGGAAAGACCTACATTCTATTGTTGACTTCTGAAAATGAAATTCTAGGTCTCTCTACTCATTTACCTTTCATTTCCAAATATTTAACATCCCGTATTTCAATCTATAAATGGATTACAGATTTTATTGGAGGAAAAAGCTTACCGAATTTCTATCTAGTTTTAGTCTACTGATTAGGAACCACAGAACTTAACTTTGTTGGGAATTTCTTAACACAAAACACCAAATATGCCGTAACTTCCTGCTGCTTTTTAAAAGGAGCTTCTGAATTTTGTAAACTTAAACTAGGTAACTATTTGAAGTACTATCCAAATATTTTATAAGTAAATGAATGGCTTTATACACAATGTGAAGGCTTGAGAAGGAAATGTTTTAAAGGTTATTTGATGGATATTTAATATATTAGTTACCTATTATCTGACCTATGGAAAAACTTTACGTTCCACTGGGGTGGGAGAAAGCCAGCATTTACTTTGTTTTTTGAAAGTCTTCATTACCAATAAAGTGCTTCATCATCTTGAAGTTAACTATGGTTAGTTTGCATGAAGCCAAATGTTGTGTTAGCAGCATGAGCAAACATTCCCGAAGTATTTCTGTGAATCAGATTTGGCTCTGAGAACTTTGCATCACTAATTTAATCATTGATAACCCAATGAAGTATTTATTTTATCTTGTTCTCTGAGAGGTAGAGGCAGAAAGAGCGAGCAACTTGCTGTGGGACTTTGTCAGCAGACAATACTATCCCAGTATCCAGTAAGAAGACCAACAAGTAATACTGAAGAGGAATTTAAAATGTTAGCTTGCTAAATCTCAAAACATATTCCTAGGGTAGGTGTTTAATTATAGGCCTCTGTTTGTGGATACTGCAAAATCTAATTCACAAATTGGACCAAAACATTAATATTTGAGCCATGTAAACATTGGAAAGGATGCTCTAACCAACATCCTAATTACCAGCTGAAGTAAATTGCCTATCGCCAAATTGGATAAGGAGTCAAGGTTGCTCTACTACTGAAAGGAATTATGATAAACAAAAGGATTTTACTTAAATTACTATTGGTGAGGTGGCTTTTCTAGGCAGGATGTGGGTATTTAAAATTAATTTCATGCCATGGTTTAATTACTAATGAATTTGCTCCAAGAGAGTCTGATGACAAAGATCAGCCCTATTTAATTTCATTGGGAGTATTAGTCATTGAATTAGTTAATTAAGAATATTACAAAATCAATCGTAATTTTAAAATTAGTCCCAGTGTGTAAATACATTAAAAACCATAAGCTCTTTGTACCTCTCAAAAAAATGTTTAGGGGAAAGGAGAAGAAGAAAAATTTCACAATAATATGTTGTTTAGGTTGTGATTCTGTATTGTGTAGCAATCCATTTGTCCTCACTTAATCTTTCTCTGAGGTGCACTCTGATGATGGTATCTGTGCTATCTGCCAAGCATAAGTTGTGTGAGGCTCAACCTATGTGTAGTGGTTTTGAAGGTACAAATGTTAAATCCCAAGTACTACCATTCCCATTGGGAAATGGGTTGTGGGCAGTTCTCTCTCATGGTTGAGTCTGCTTGAAGATATTCATTCTTAAGATCTTGTTAGAGTAATTTTAAGGCTAATTTTCAAAGAAACTAACAAGAAATATTTTTTTTAATATTTTTCCTAAATTCTAGAAATAACTTTATTTCTTTGACGAATTGAAGTACAGTTGATATAATATCACAGTGAGGAGATAATAGCAGAGACATCACTTCAAATACCTTTTGATTGTTGCATCTTGTGTGTGGTTTTGACCTTTGCTGTAGAAGTGGTATTTTAGTGGATATCCTAGGACTCTTGTAAGAAGTGTCACCTTTATTGAATGCTATTTATTTTTACCTTTTATACAGAAGACCAAATTTTGCACACGGGAGGAAAAGAGAAAGTGTTCAGCTGCCTACTTGAATGGATTCTGTACAACTTTATCATCCCTGATCATAGGCAGCTCATGGAAATTAATGCACAGTGGCATTAATTTCCCGCTGAATGTTTGCTGCTGGGAGGTTGACTATTCGTCACCTAATAAAGGTTTCTGTGATTTGCCCATGGTCTAGGAGATTTTACAGCAAGAAAGCGTTTGGAGGTTCAGGAATATTACAGTAGAATAACAACTCTCCCTTCAAGACTGAAAGGATGCTGGTGTTTTGATGAGATGTAAAATAAGGATATTTTAAGCGATAGTTTAAAGCAGTGCTTACTCTCATCTCTGGTTCCTAACACTATGTGGTTGTCCTTTATTAGTCTAAGAGAACTGTTTCTTGACAATAATTACCTGAAATGGCACCTTAGGGAGATGGCGTATGATCTTATTATCATTGACATTTAAAAGACTTTTCATGTGAAAACTTACAAATGTACAGCAAAGGTAAAAGGGTGTAAATTGGAGTAAGCAATATGGATTTTATTCCAGACACTGTGAGTGCTGTGTTATGGGAGCCATGGATTTTATTGCAGTCCTTCGGAAAGTGCTGATGTTTTATTTAAGTAAGCAATTGATTTGGTTGTATGCCAGCTGCATACTCAATCTCAACAGCCGGAGCCATTCTCAACTCAATGCAAACTTTAACTGGGTTCCCTGTACCCTGCCCCGAGCATAGGTGGCTCAGGAGCCAGCTGTAGACCATGGCAGTGTCTAAGTACAGAACCTGGGCCATGTCCCTCCTTCCACAACTCTGCTCTCACTTGCCAGTGACTCTGGCCCTCAAGCACCGACATACTCTTCATGTCACAAGGTCTGTGGAATTACTTTAGAAGTTCTAGTCACCCTGAATAGTGACAGCCGGGTTCCTACCCTCAAGCTAAAACCATGAAAGCTCCGAGGACGAGGATCCAGGCAGTCCTGATGGGCCTGATAGGCTAGGGTAAGACAGTAGGGGAGGAGGATTTCCCCTATGACTAGGGAAGAGGAATAAGGAAGGAAGAAAGAGGGAGGGTGGGACAGGGAGGGGCTCAGCGAGGGAGCTACAACCTGGATACAATGTGAATAAATTATAAACAATGATAATAATAATAATAGTAATGATAAAAGTGCTGCGTTAAAAAACGTCACTCTTGCTGTTTCCCTTTATCAAATTTCATCTTCTTTCCAGAAGTCTCCTGTTCTAATGCACTGTGTAAATCCTTCTGGGTTTGCTTTTGCTGTTTTACTTCTCTAGAGTACAAAGGTGTTCTCTGTAAGGACCCTTGTGTGCTTATGTGACCGCAACAGAAGAAATAATACAGACTCCTGGTCAAAGCTTTGGGGTTTTCAGCAAAGTTTTTTTTTCCCCTCTAAAAAATTTCATGATTTAGTGGCTGAAATGCAGCCTGTGTTTTTTCAGGCAACTAATGTTTCTTGATCCAGAATCTTCTACATTCTGGAGGTAGACAGGTCTACTATGTTCACCTCTTTTTTTTTTTTTTCTAGTGCACTGTACAAAACTTAGCACACAGCTGCTATAAATAAATGACTGAAGCACTCACAGGATGAAGATTTCAATGTAATTTTTAAAAGCACAATATTTGGACCAGAAAAAATTTGACTTGAATTTCAGTTCTTTAAGGCCAGTTTATGTTAATATAAAAACCATAGTTAGCTATTACATCCACTGTATTTCATATAAAATAGGCCTGTACTTATTTATCATTGTACTTATATCAATGCATTATGAGACTGAATGACAGAACTCACAGTAGCATAAATAGGAATTATTATTGTTACTTTTAAGCAAACCTTCTAATTAGATATACTTCAGGGATAAGTTGATGTTTATGTAGAAATATGTATCCAGAAAATATTGGATATAAGTTTTATTTAGAAATGTGAGTAAATGATGATCAGTCAGTAATGCAATTGCCAGAACATTGCAACTCATTTAGACACACTTAAAATAAATGCAAACTAGCATTGAGATCACTAAAAGAAGGCCTCAGACTTAAGGAAGACATTGTCCTGCTAAATCTAATCATCCACAAAAACAGTCCCTTTGTTGCCTCAGCTACACATACAGAAGTATGAGAATGTGAATAGTCATCTTGATAAGAAAAATCTATGCCAATAATAACTTCAGTGGAACCGTCTATGACAAATCTTCTACCAAACTGATATGACACAGTTCCCATTGTGTTATCATGTTATTTAATTCATATGTACTATGACAAATACTGTTGTTATTGCATATGTGAGAAAATGGGAAATGTCCAAGGTCATGCCACTAGTCGAGAAAGCACTGATTTGAATTCAAGCCTGTTTTCTTCAGAATCACATACAGTTTCCCCTAAAGACATTTGGTTCATCTTATTCAAACAAAAATGTAGAACAATATTCAATCTTGAACACGCGTAAGGAAACTCAGAGTTTTACTTGTCACACAGTGTCTTTTGGACAATAAATTTCCTAATAAATGTTTAAAATGTAAATATAATTGGTGTAGTTTGGTGTAGCCCAAAGGGTTAAGCTATAAAAGTTCTAAAATATAAAGTAGAGGATTGGAGAAATCACTCAGCAGTCAGAACACTGGCCTTGCAAGCAGCAGGACAGGATATCCTCAGTAAGTGCTGAATGGGTGTGATAACTAATCTGTCAGTTCAGACTCCAAAGATGGAGAGAGTAAGGTGGTAAACGAGCAAGCTGGCAGGCAAGCCTAGTTGCAGCAGGGAGCTCTGAGCCTGAATGAGAGAACTTGATTCAAAAAACAAGGCAGAAGAGCAACCAAAATGATTACCATCATCAACCCCTGTACCCACACATGCAAAAATGTATATATACCCCCCACACATGCAAATGACAAAAAAAAATAACACAAATCAGGAGTTATTGGAAACACTTTTGGATTCATGTTCTTTACTTAGTATAAAACTATGTTATGCTTCTGAGTAAGTTCAACTACTGTTTTCATTTCACCAAAAAGTGTTATTTTGGGTGCAACTTTTCGAGGTGTTGAATTTTCCTACGTATTCAAATGAATCAGACAACTGAGTAAACAACCCAGCTCTTAACAATTGCACTTCTCACAATCAGGAAAATAAAAAGGATGATGATGAGGGGGTAGGGATAGAGAGGAGAATAGCAGGGCGTAAGTAATCCAAGGGGAGAAGTGGGAAAAGATGGGAGGAGGGTCTCTAAATAGGGAATGTGATGAAGGGAAATACAGAAGGAAGGTAAAATCATATTAAGTATGTGGAAAAAGTCACAAGAAATCATGCTATCAACCTACAAATACATGTAATATATCAGTCTGTATAGACATACATACACGCACATTCACACATATATAGTATACATCTATCTATACGTATACTTTAGATGAGATTTTCTTATCTGGGTTGACAATGGTTCCCTCATGCCACAGGAGCCATGAGGAAATTTCCAATGGTAGGCAAGACATCCCTGTTTGAAGTTGTTGGTCAGAGTTGTCCAAGAGACTCGCAAAACATTACAGTCTACTGCTATTGCCTTTGGATGTCTCCCCCGAGGTGGACTGTAAGTCTGTGTTGTTTAAGACAGCATATTCTTCAGACACAGGGCTCAACTCACAGGCTCTGAGTTGTTCCTGACTCAAAGACTTCCTCCCTGCTTTCACAGAAGCAAGAGAGGGAAGTGACCACTGTTCTGAGCCAGCTCTGACTCTCAGGAGTCAGAATGATGATCAGCATGTTATGATAACCCTAAGGGTACAATAGTGATACACATGCCTTGGTGGTAACTAACACCACTCTGGTTGGAATTAAGGCCTGCTCAACAAGAAGGCAATCATTCTGGGTACTGGAAACCTAGTTAGATTCCTAAGGGTTAATGAAATAATGAAACTTGGATTATAAGAGCCAATATACAGTTTGCTACAGGATTGTGTCTCCTAGAAAGAGTAGAAGGAACACCCATGAAGGCACAACAACATGGCAGCTTAAAGATGACCTAACCAAGGATCAGACCAATAGACACGCTAATGTGGAGGGAGGAAAGCTTAGGAGGCCTCAGCCCTAGACAGAGCAACCAAGGAATGCTGAGAGTGTGAGAAACAGTCTTCCCCAAAGAAGAGCTATCCAAATGGAGTCTTCCTCTCTCCCTCTCCCTCCTCATCTCCCTCTCCCTCCCTGACTCCCTCTCCCCCTTCTCTCTATCTGTGTGTGTGTGTAAACAATAAAAATTAATGAAAAATGTAAATGTGAATTTGAAAATGAGCAAGGAGGATGATATAGGAGAGTTTGAAAGACAGAAGAGGGAAGGAGGGATGATGTAATTATGTTGTAATTTAATAATATGAAAGAAATTATTTAAAATAATAAAAATAGTCGTGACCTGGTCACTAACAACTACAATCCTTACCATCTTCAAAAGTTGTAATTTCTCTATTTCTAGCTTTAGTGACCTGAAAAAAGCATGCAATAATATATTTTATGAAACACACTTGAAAACAACGTTTTCAATCTGTAAATGTCAAAAATAGAAAATTCAAATAAAATATTTTATTACTTTAAATTTTTGAAGGAATTGAGTGAAAACAACATATAATAATATTTTTTACAATTTCAATAAGAATTCTAACTGTATGTCTATCTTCCTTGCTTTGTTTGTTCAGTGTTGATTTATTCAACAAAGGACATGTTAGAAACTCAAATGTGAAGTTCCTGAAATCCTAATAAGCTTTTCCTTGGTTACTGATTATACCCCTAAAATGAAGTTGAATTCAACTTGAAAATCCATGTAGTAGCACTTACCCAGGGAAATGAGTTTCAAGTATCCTCTTCCTTTTTCAAATTTTTAAAATTTAGTTATTCTTTATTAATTACAGTTTATTCATTTTGTATGCCAGATGTAACCCCCTCCTTCACCCCCCCAACCCTACCCTTCCTCCCTCATCTTTTCCCATGCTCTTCACCAAGTTCACTGATAGTGGAGGTCCTCCTCCCCTTCATTCTGACCCTAGCCCATCAGGTCTCATTAGGACTAGCTGCATTACCTTCCTCTGTGGACTGATAAGGAATCTTCCCCCTCAGGGGGAGGGGATCAAAGAGCAAGCCACTGAGTTCATGTCAGAGACAGTCCCTGTTCCCATTATTAGGGAACCCACTTGGACACTGAGGTACATTGGCTACATCTGTGCAGGGGTTCTAGGTCATCTCCATGTGTCCTTGGTTGGAGTACCAGTCTCAGAAGAGAACCCTGGGCCCAGATTTTTTGGTTCTGTTGCCATCCTAGCGGAGTTCCTGTCCCCTCCAGGTCTTATTATCTCCCCCTTCTTTCATAAGATTCCCTGCACTCTGCCCAAAGTTTGGCTATAAGTCTCAGCATCTGCTTTGATACTCTGCTGGGTAGAGTCTTTCAGAGGCCCTCTGTGGTAGGCTCCTGTCATCTTCCTTGTTTTCTCCCTCTTCCAATGGCCATCCCATTTGCCTTTCTGAATGGGGATTGAGCATCTTACCCAGGGTCCTCCTTGATTAGCTTCTATGGGTGTATAGATCTTAGGGTGATTATAATATACTATATGTCTAATATCTACTTATAAGTGAGTATATGCCATGAATGTCTTTCTGCTTCTGGGATACCTCATTCAGGATGATTTTTTCTAGTTCCCACCATTTGCCTGCAAATTTCATGATTTCCTTGTTTTTAATTGCTGAGTAGTGTTCCATTGTGTAAATATACCACAATTTCTGTATCCATTCCATAGTTGAGGGGCATCTGGGTTGTTTCCACACTCTGGCTATTATGAATAAAGTTGCTATGAACATAGTTGAGCAAATGTCCTTGTACACTTGAGCATATTTTGGGTATAAGCCTAAGAGTGGTATAACTGGATCTTAATGTAGCACTATTCCTAATTGTCTGAGAAAGTGCCAGATTAATTTCCAAAGTGGCTGTACCAGTTTACATTCCCACCAGCAATGGAGGAGGGTTCCCCTTTCTCTACAACCTCTCCAACATGTGTGGTCGGTTACAGTTATGATCTTAGCCATTTTGGTAGGTGTAAGGTGAAATCTCAGGGTTGTTTTGATTTCCATTTCCCTGTTGACAAAGGACGTTGAACAGTTCAGGGTTTCTCTGCTATTTGATATTCCTCTATAGAGAGTACTCTGTTTAGCTCTGTACAACATTTTGAATTGGATTATTTGATTTTTTGCATTTTAACTTCTTGAGTTCTTTATATAATCTGGATATTAACCCTTTGTCAGATAAAGGGTTGGTGAAGATCCTTTCCCAATCTGTAGACTGTCACTTTGTTGACAGTGTCCTTTGTTTTACAGAATCTTTTAAGTTTCATGAGGTCCCATTTATTGATTGATTCTCTTGCCTTTATGTATATTCGTAAAGGAATTTTTCTAAATTACATCAGTGTAAAGTCATTATGTATTTGAACTGTATATTATTCTAGTCAATTTTCATGACTCTTCCTTGCAGTAAAGACATTTGAACATATTTAGAATAAGGCATTATATTAGTTACTTTCATCATTGCTGAGAGCAATTCCTAACAAAATGCGGCTTAACCAAGAAAAGGGTTCATATTGGCTCACAGTTTAAGGGGGATACAGTTCAGGACAGTCGGGCACGGTATGAGGACAGTGAGCCATTCAATCACTCTGGATCTGAAGAAAGTTTGTTCTTATCATAAAGTTTGTTCTTATCTTCATCCTATCCCATGGTATAGTGCCACCTACATTCAAGGTGCTATTTTCTCTTCAGGGAAATGTCCCTAGAAATGCACTCAAATATAAGTTCACAGTTTTTTTTCATAAGATTTCCTGCACTCTACCCAAAGTTTGGCTATAAGTCTCAGCATCTGCTTTGATACCCTGCTGGGTAGAGTCTTTCATAGACCCTCTGTGGTAGGCTCCTGTCATCTTCCCTGTTTTCTCCCTCTTCTGATGTCCATCCTCTTTGTCTTTCTGAATGAGGATTGAGCATCTTAGCCAGAATTCTCCTTCTTGATTAGTTTCTTTAGGTGTAGAGGTTTTAGTATGTTTGTTCTAATATGATGTCTAATATCCACTTATGAGTGAGTTTATATCCTGTGTGTCTTTCTGATTCTGGAATACTTCACTCGGGATGATCTTTTCCAGTTTCTACCATTTGCCTGCCAATTTCCTAAATTCCTTGGTTTTAATAGCTGAGTAGTATTCCATTGTGTAAATGTATCACAATTTCTGTATCCATTCCTCAACTGAGGGACATCTGGGTTGTTTCCAGCTTCTGGCTATTATAAATAAAACAGATAAAAACATGGTTGAGCAAATGTCCTTGTTGTATACTTGAGCACAGGAGTGCTACAAGGAGAGCAACAGTACCAAAAAATCTGGTCACAGGGTGTTTTCTGAGACTGATACTCCAACCAAGGACCATTAATGGAGATAACCTAACCTTTGCACATATGTAGCACATGGAAGTTCAGTGTCCAAGTGGGTTCCATAGTAATGAGAACAGGGACTGTCTCTGAAATGAACTGATTGGCCTGCTCTTTGATATCCTCCCCCTGAGGGGGGAGCAGCCTTACCAGGCCACAGAGGAAGACAATGTAGCCACTCCTGATAAGACCTGATAGACTAGGATCAGAAGGAAGGGGAGGAAGACCTCCTCTATCAGTGGACTGGGGGAGGGGCATGGGTGGAAAAAAGAGAGAGAGGATGCAATAGGGAAGGGAGGAGGGAGGAAGCGACAGGTGGGATACAAAGTGAATAAACTGTAATTAATAAAAATATAAATAAAAAGAAAAAATAAGCCCACAGGTATGACTCCTAGTGATTCCAAACCCAGTCAAGTTGACAAGAAAGATTATCATCACATTTGTGGACAATGTTCTAAGTGTACTAAAAAATATCAGTAACAATAATAATATATGTTTGACATATACACAGAGACACACATATACACACATAAACACACAAAGATAACTTTAGGAACCAAATATTGTCACCAACAACATCAGCAGATACCTATTGCTATGACTATAATAATTGAAGCATCTCATTTCAAAGTTATCACATAAAATTTTACTTTCAGTTTGACATATATGCTTTGATTTTTTTCATACTGATGTGATCCCTTTAAATTTTAACTCATAAGACTGTAAATAAAATCAATAATATGCAAAAATATTTCAATAGTACTGATAAATTTTAAATTATGCTGTACTTTCAATCTCAAAACAGCTTCTAACTATATTTCTAGATTAGGCCACAGGAGAATTCTACATAGTTTCAGTAGATGGTTAGTCTTAGTTAACTAACTTAGTTAACTAAAATATTGCAAGTACGAAGGAAATGAAGATTACAGTATATATTCAAGCAAAGGAAGGAGATGGGTGAACATTATGCTTGCTAGAAAAGAAATATGAAGAGGTCTCTATATATATAATTTAATATTTTTGTCTACACACCTGATTGCATATATAAAAATGCAGAAGGAAATACCAGAAGCATCACAGTGTCTACATTTGGAACATAAAATTATGTCTATGTATTATTTAATATACCTAGTTCGTCTCCATGATGCAAGCCCAAATTTTGTGTAAGATACAGTTTTAAAACTCATTAAGATATTGTATCAGCTCTTAATTATCATTTTATCCCAACCATGCTCTCTGTAGTTTGTAGAATAAATTATAAAGAATTCAAATCTCACAGCCTGAACCATAATAGAAGAGTATTTTAAAAATATTTTCAACCAGAGAACTCCTTCAGCTGATAAACACCTTCAGCAAAGTGGCAGGATACAAAATCAACTCAAAAAAAATCAGAAGCCCTTCTGTATACCAAAGACAAAAGGGCTGAGAAAGAAATCAGGGAAACAACACCCTTCACAATAGCCACTAATAACATAAAGCACCTTGGGGTGACTCTAACCAAGCAAGTGAAAGACCTGTTTGAAAAAAACTTCAAGTCTCTGAAGAAAGAAATTGAAGAAGAGATCAGAAGATGGAAAGATCTCCTGTGCTCATGGATTGGTAGGATTAACATTGTGAAAATGGCCATCCTGCCAAAAGCAATCTACAGATTCAATGCAATTCCCATCAAAATACCAACTCAGTTCTTTACAGACCTTGAAAAAAAGATTCTCAGCTTCATATGAAGAAACAAAAAACCCAAAATCTCCAAAACGATCCTGTACAACAACAGATCATCTGGAGGTATCTCCATCCCTGATCTCAAGCTGTACTACAGAGCAATACTAATAAAAACTGCATGGTATTGGCATAGAAACAGAAAGGAGGATCAATGGAACCGAATAGAAGACCCAGAAATAAAGCCACACACATTTGAATACTTGATTTTTTACAAAGAAGCCAAAACCATTCAATGGAAAAAAGACAGCATCTTCAACAAATGGTGCTGGTCCACCTGGATGTCTACATGCAGAAAAATGAAACTAAATCTATATTTATCACCCTGCACAAAACTAAAGTCCAAGTGGATCAAAGACCTCAACATAAAACCAGATACTCTAAGTCGGTTAGAAGAAAAAGTGGGGAAGAGCCTAGAACTCATTGGCACAGGAGACAACTTCCTGAACAGAACACCAACAGCACAGGTTCTAAGAGCAAGAATCAATAAATGGGACCTCATGAAACTGAAAATATTCTGTAAAGCAAAACACACTGTCATCAGAACAAAATGACAGCCTAAAGACTGGGAAAAGATCTTCACCAACCCTATATCTGACAGAGGGCTGATATAAAGAACTAAAGAAGTTAAAAAACAACAAATCAAGTTATCCAATTAAAAAAATGGGGTATGGAGCTAAACAGAGAATTCTCTGTACAGGAATATAGAATGGCAGAGAAACACTTAAAGAGATGCTCAACATCCTTAGCCATCAGGGAGATGTAAACCAAAATGACCCTGAGATTTCACCTTACACCCATCAGAATGGCTAAGATGAATAACTCAAGTAACAACACATGCTGGAGAGGTTGTGGAGAAAGGGGAATCCTCCTCCATTGCTGGTGGGTATGTAAACTTGTACAACCACTTTGGAAATCAATCTGGCGCTTTCTCAGACAATTAGAAATAGTGCTTCCTCAAGATCCAGCTATACCACTCTTAGGCATATACCCAAAATTTGCTCAAGTATGAAACAAGGACATTTGCTCAACCATGTTTGTAGCAGCTTTATTTGTAATATCCAGAACCTGGAAACAACCCAGATGTCCTTCAATGGAGGAATGGATACAGAAATTGTGGTATTTTTACACAATGGAATACTACTCAGCAATCAAAAACGAGGAAATCATGAAATTTGCAGGCAAATGGTGTGATCTAGGAAAGATCTTTTTGAGTGAGGTATCCCTGAAGAAGAAAGACACACATGGTATATACTCACTCATATAGTCCTATAAGATATGATAAACAATGAAATCTCTACACCTAAAGAAGGTAAACAAGAAAGAGGACCCAGGGTAAGATGATCAATCCTCACTTAGAAAGACAAATAGGAGGTTCATTGGACATAGGAGAAAACAAGTAACAGGACAGGAGCTTACTGCAGAGGGCCTCTGAAAGACTCTACCTATCAGTGTATCAAAGCAGATACTAAGACTCATAACCAAACCTTTGGCAGAGTACAGAGAATCATATGAAAGAAGGGGGAGTTTGTACGATGTGGAAAGGATAGGAGTTCCACAAGGACCAAATATTATGTGGGCACATGGGGTCTTTTCTGAGACTGATACTCCACCAAGGACCATGTATGGATGTAACTTAGAACCTCTGCCCTGATGTAGCGCATGGTAGCTCAGTAACCAATTGGTTTCCCATAGTAATGGGAACAGGGACTATTTCTGACGGGAACTCAAAGGCAGGCTTTTTGACCTTCCCACCCCCCAAGGGAGGAACAGTCCTGCTAGGCCACAGAGGTGGACTTTGCAGCCAGTCCTGAAGATAACTGATAAAACAGGGTCAGATGAAAGGGGAGGAGATCCTCCCCAATCAGTGGACTTGGAACGTGGCAGGGAGAGGATGAGGGAGTGAGGGAGGGGTTGGGAGGGAATGAGGGAGCAGGATACAGCTGGGATATAGAGTTAATAAAATGTAACTAATAATAAAAAAGAAAAATATATATTCATTATATTACCAAATTACTGGAGAAAATACAATTAAAAACTCACTCAGCAGTATCAGAAGAAAAAAAAATATTTCCAAAACAACAACAACAACAACAACACACACACACACACACACACACACAAAGATAGAAAAGCACCTCCCCCCTCAGGGGGGAGCAGCCTTGCCAGGCCACAGAGGAGGACATTGCAGCCAGTCCTAATGAGACCCGATAGGCTAGGGTCAGAATGAAGGGGAGGAGGGCCTCCCCTATCAGTGGACTTGGAGAGGGGCATGGGAGGATGTGAGGGAGGGAGATTGGAATTGGGAGAGAATGATGGAGGGGTTACAGCTGGGATACAAAGCGAATAAACTGTAATTAATATAAAAAATAAATTAAAAAAGGAAAAAGATAGAAAAAGTCAAAAGGAAAGAGTGGGGGCCTTTATTGGGTGTTATGTCATTCTCAGTGAATTGATTTTGGTGACCATGCTGTCAACACTCTAGCCTAGGCTGAAGACTGGCAGTGTGGTGGGAATTTCATGCTAGCTAACCTGGCAAACGGTAACAAGTCATTTGTCTCCCAGAGGCTAATATAACAAACTTTACTGCTCTGTTGGGTACATATTCATTTAATACAGATGGTGAAGATTGCTGAATAGGAAACTGGGAAAATGGGAATTCATTTGCACTAAAAAAGCATTCCCTTAAAAATAAGCTATAGGGGATAGCCTTCTCTTGAAACCAGATCCTGGTTCCTGTGTTTTTCTACATTCCAGTTTTCCCACAGCTAAGGCTATTCTTCATTTCACACATCTGAGGATGAGCTTCTAAGATGCCACTTACAAAAACTAGTTTCTTTGTTCCTGTTGTCCTTCAATGATTAAAGATACTTCATCAAAAAAGCAGCAGGTGGATTAGACACTAAAATACACAGAATGGAACCCTAATAGCAAATAGAAGGCATTCCAAGATTCAAAATGCCTGCACAGCATGTTGCTGAACACAAAAATGCCTTGATGAAAATCCAATCTGTATTTTCAGTCAAATATTAGCAAATGTTTCAAATGATAAAAGATGTAATTTTCAAATGCATTGTAACTAAATGACACTAATATCAACCACCAAGTTAACATTCTATGAAAATCACTGAAGATAAAACTGTTCTCATTCAGATATTTATTTATTCTTATGTGAACTGTATCATTAATAATAAGAACAATGCCTTCTATACATGTTCATAAACTTCACAAAACATTCCATGTTATAAGCATTTTCGCTACTTTTTTGTTTCACTTCATCTTTGACTCTTAATTTAGTCTAATTTCATTTATAGTCACTTCTCTTTTTATATTCTTTATATACACCTCATTTTTCCTAAGTGATTAGTTAGCTGGGTTAAGACACACTTTTACCTCAAAACATTTAAGATATTGATCTACAGGATTTGGTCTTTCTTGTTACATTAAAAATACTGCTTTTCATTGTAGGCAATTAATTATTGCCATCAAGTTACATTTCCTTATTCTTTTTCTTTAATTTTTTTTCCAGACAAGGTTTCTCTGTGTAGCCTTGGTTGTCCAGGACTCACTTTATAGACCAGGCTGGCCTAGAACTCACAGAGATCCACTTGCCTCTGCTTCCCTGAATGCTAGGATTACAGGCATGCACCATCATGCCTGGCTCATTTCTTTATTCTTTTCTATACATTTACTGAGTTTTTACTGTGTGACTGGTCCCTCTGCTAACTAACGGTGCACTACAGTTCACTCATGCTCTGAAAGAATGGAGTCTGGTGATGCGTAAATGCCTATGATTATAACACCATGAAAATGATAAACATGTGCACCCAATGTTCAAAAGCAGTTAGAATCCTCAGCCCATGCAAGGTTTGAAGGCGGCCAAGTGAGTTTTCTGGCCCAAACAAAAGGGTGTCTAAATTAATATTTATTAAAGATAAAGATAATTTATTGATGATAAAGTTATATGTCTAACTGTTTTGCCTACGTGTATGTATGTACACCACATACAACTATCGAGGCTAGAAGAGAATATTGGATTCTTTCGAAGTGGAGTCATGAACATTTGAAAGCTGCCAAGTGGGTGCTGGGAATTAAACCTGGGTCCTGTGGGAGGGCAGCCAGAACTTTTGTCCGCAGAGCCATCTCTCTGGCTGCCTGAACTTTATATTAAGAGTTGAGTATCTGTCAAGGAACTTTGAAGTAAAAGACGGTCTCCCTTTCCACATTGAAAATTAAAGAAGATATAGATAATAAGTCAATAACTTTTACCACCTTCCCACTGCTTAGATGTCTGTGTTCCATAAATATAAGAATAACAACTTAAAACCTCCACCAAATTCTTGATAACAATTCAACATCAGAGAATTGAAATGTGCACTGAACAGACAAGATAAGACAAGCCTCAGAGTTAGATGAATATGAACTGAATCATTAGTTCAAGCATGGATACCACTAATGACCTCACTGCTGTCAGAGGGGCACTGTGTCTACTTCACCAGATACTACATGCTTTACAATTCTAAGTTACATTCATGTGTAGTATGTCAGTTCTTCAAAGTTCTATACATATTTTATTAGACTACACCAGCAGACAAACAATGAAAAGATGGGTGTTACTCAATTAAACTCTTCTCCAGCCAACATTCTGTGTCGTAATTGTTATTAAAGAAGTATTTTGTATTATTCTTTGTATTTACATTGTATTAACTTATGTCTAATCCTCTTCTTTTGAAATACTTGAGATTTCACATAGTTCATAAAGGAGTACAAGGCTGTATAATTAATAATTTTTGGAAGACATGTTTCTTTGAATTTGGTAGGTTTTTTGTATGTTTGGTTCTGCATTAGGACACGCTTCTATGATAGAATAGCTGATTTTTTAAAAAGTCATCAGTTCAGTTCAGCTGAAGTATTTTCAATGCTAAAACAAGACTAGTTGTTCAACCAGATGTTGTTCAACCAGAGTAGGGCTGAAGCTTAGTAGCTTCAGCTCACATGCTCATGACATTGTGCTTAATAGCCAGATCCACATCAAGAATAAAACACTAATGGCAGAAGCAATCCCAACTGAGGCCAAGGCTCACTAAAAAAATGCAGTAATAGTCAATTTTATAAAATTCTCACTAATTCTAAAAACCATAGTGGGAATAAAGGAGCAAAAAGGTAGTCCCGTGTGTACTAAGACATTAGCTTCTAGTTAAGAACAGAACGAAACTATGCTCAGCAAAGGCTCGTGACTACTATTAGAGAAAGAGAGAAGACAGGAAAGATAAAATGTAAATAATGTGAGGGGAAATCATTTATCCTTGTATTCCTCTCTCTACTGGTCTTTCCAAATGGTCCCCTTTATAACTTCCTGGATTCTGTAGTTGCTATAGATTATATACTGACATCTGAGAGAGAACATGCAGGGTTTGTCTTTCTGGGTCTGCTTTATCTCATTCAGTATAATGCTTTCTATGTTTACCCATTTACCTGTAAATTTCACACAGCTCATGTACTTCAGGCTCAGGGAACATCTGATATGAGCAGGTGGGGAGATTGTAAGAGTCAGAAGACCAGCAACGCTGCTGAGAAATTGTTTCTTCTAGAAATGACAAGGAAGCTTTAGCCATGATACCTCAATAATAAGGCTGCTAAACAAGACCTGAACAAGGACAACATCAAATAGACAGGCTAACATGGAAATGGGAAAACCCATGGGGCCCCAGCCCCAGGCAAAGAACCAAAGGAAACTGAAGAATCTTACAAGCTAGAAAAATAGTTCGCCCCAGAGATGAGCATGTTGACTAGTTAATCAATACCAAATAGACAGCCCTGACTGAAATCTAGCATAAAAGTAGCATTAAACAGACTGAGGATGTTGCAGATATTGATAGATGGATAGATAGATAGATGCATAAGTACATAAGTACATAGATAATAAAAGATAGATGGTAGAGAGACAGATAATAGAAGATAGGTAGATAATGATGATCTAGATAGATTATTGTTAGATAGTGATAGAATATAGATAGATGATAGAAGATAAATGAGAGATAGATGATAGCCGATATAGATGATAGATAAATATAGATGAATGAGAACTAAATAAAATAGGTCATATTTTTTAGAGGAAGTAAGGGGGCAGGTACATAAGATGGCTGGAGAGGAGAAAGGGAAGGGAAGAAATGATCCAATTATTTTAATTATTAAAATGTAAAAATAAGATGGGAAAGAAATGAAGATGAAGAGAAGACAAAAATCAGCACCACCCAAAGGTAAAATACAAAGATACAGAAAAGCAAGCAGATACAATCAGATAACCTAAAACAATCTCATTTCTCAGCAGGCTGAGACAGAGAGACACACAACTATCCCAGGAGAGCTAGTGGTCTTCATTAAAGTTATCTCAGAAAGGATCAGGGCTGAGCAAAACTGCCAGCAGATTTGAACTTGGACATTACAGTGTAAAAATGAAGGAAGGAGAACTGGGAGGATTTGTGGACTCTGTCTTTAGGTAGTAACTCTACTGCTCCAGGTACAGAATCTGTCTCTGAGGTCACTCAGATGTGCATAGGGACAGACTGTGTCTATGTCATCTTGTTTTACCCTTTCTAACTATTTAAGTTGTTTTCTTCACTGAAAGAAGAACCTTTTGTGGTGCTTTCCCTCTTGTTATCTTTGTTTTTAATTGTCTCTGTACTGGTTAGTGTTATGTTAACTTGACAAAAGCTAGAGTTATTTTTGGAAGAGGGAATATCAATTGAGAACGTGCCCCCTGTGGCCTGTGGGCAGACCTGTCATGAATTTTCTTCATTGATGTTTGGTGTGGGAGGGCCCAATTTGCTGGGGGTGGTGCCACCCCTGCCTGCAGGTCCTGGGTTCTACAGGAAAGCAGGCTAGACAGGCAGGAGGAACAAACCAGCAAACAGCAATCTTTTAGGGCGTCTGCATCAGCTCCTGCCTCCAGGTTCCTGCCATGCTTGAGTTCCTGCCACAAATTCACTTAGTGATGGACTATGATGGGGAACTGTAAGTTGAAATAAATACTTTCCTCCTCCAGTTGCTTTTGGCCATGGTGTTTGATCAGAAAGAGCACTGAGATCAAAATAAGACAGTCTGATATCCAGCACTTTGATTCATGGGTTAGGCAACAGGAATTATAGACTCAAATGATGCTGTCTCTAGGTACTAGTAGGCTTCTGGCTAGATTTCCACTGGATCATTTAAGCCCCTTCCAATTTCAATCACTTGTCATTTCTCATAGTACCACTTCCAAGTAGTTGGAGAGCCTTACAGAGTATAAGTGTCAGACCAGATTGCCACCATGTGGAGCACTGTGTGTGTCAGATTCAAAGGTTTTCCACAAAATAGAGTGGTGTTCTGGAGCCAGATCTTGTAGCATAGTACTCTGACGTTTTCTGTGGGTTCCAGCAATGTTCTGAGCAAGGAAAGAATTTGGCTGGCAGCCACAGTGGTCTTTTAAAAATGGTTTTCTCTAGGAAAGCGACAAGAAAGGAGGACTTCTACAGCATCAATGAAGTATGCACACCCCAATTTTCCTTTCTGGTTTAACTGCAAACTTATAGAACGATAAGCACATTGCTGTGTTTTTAATTCTCTGCCCTCTGCCTTCGGTCAGCATCCCTTCCTCTGTTAGGGATACTGCAACGTTTCTTTTTATATTCTTTCTCATTTTCTGGCACCAAGGTAATAATATGCCTTTTCTGATGCTCTCTTGGTGTCAGGAATGATTCCACCTTTCTTCAGTCACACCCACTCTAAACATGGAGCAAGGCATTTCCCAATGGAGCCCTCTAGAATACTGCTGAATCTCTTGCCTTCTGTTCTACTTCAGAAAGCTTCTTTTATTTCTTTACAGCTAAAACTAGCATTTTTCTGACTTTATCCACCAACTCGCCAACTATCCAAAGAGTGTTCTTCAGTGATTCTGATAGCCCACTGATCCAGATCTCCTTTCTCTTTGGCAATACTGCCTTAATCATTTCCGGCTTTCACAGCAAACTAGAACAAAGTGTCAGAGTGTGGTGTCTTTATCAATTAAAATTTGTTTCCAACAGCTCTGAAGTCCTGGTAGGACGACACTGAAGTGGAAACAGATCTGGTGTGCAGTGAGACTCCCTTTCTGGTTTGCATGTTGTCATTTCTTCATTGTGTCATCTAGGGAGTGAGCAGCCACACTGAGAAAACTTGACATTTTCCTTCTTTAACAGTGTCCAGCCACCCATGGCTTCTCCTAACAATTGAGTTCACACTTAACATTTTAAGCTTTTCCTTCACAAAGTTTGTGATGAATATTTTTAATTTAAATTTATTATTTTTTAAAATTAATTCACTTTATATTCTGAACATAGCCCCCTCCCTCATCTCAGCCAGGTCCCAACCTCCTTTCTCCCCCATCCCCCCATCCACCTACTCTGGTCCTCAGAAAGAGGGAGCCCTCTTCCCTTTCCAACTGACCCCAGTCTATCAAGTCTCATCAGGATGGGCTGTGTGCTCCACTTCTGTGGCCGGGCAAGCCTTCCTACTCCCCAACCCCCGCACCCCACCATGAGGAAGTAATCAAAGACCAGGCCACAGAGATAGTGTCAGAGACAGTCCCTGCTCCATTACTAGGGACCCCACATGGAGACTGAGCTGCCTATAGGCTACATCTGAACAAGGGGCCTAGGTCCTCTCCATGTATGGTCCTTGGTTGGTGCATAAGTCTCTGCAGGACCCCCGGGCCAGGATTTGTTGGCTAAATAATTTTCAAGTCTAAGTAGTAGTTTTGATAGTCCAATCTTCAGTAATTATAGGGATGAATTATCTTTAGGAAGACACCTTGATACTTACATGATCTAAAACCCACATATATTAATGTTGTGCTTGCATTGTCTATAGACATTCACTTACTGAATTTGACCATGGAGATAATTCATAGTTTTAGATGGTTCAAAGAGCCTAAATTCATTTCTAGGGTTATTCAGGCAAGTGCTAGATTGAGTTTATACTTCAGCAGCATTAAACTCCTCCACTTCAGATTTTTCATTTCAGGTGATTCATTTGCCTTAACTATACTTTAGCAAGCATTTCTAAACACTGTTTTTTGTTTTTAAAATTTTTGATGTCCTATTATTTTTTAATTAAATTTTTATTTTTATATTAATTATAATTTATTCACTTTGTATCCCAGCTGTAGTCCCCTCCCTTATTAGAAAACAAGATGAAAACCCAAACTTATACACTTTGTGATTTTTGAGAAGTAGTTACTGAAACAATCAGAGATCATGAAATGTTCTTTTGACTAATACTTAATTTAATGGGCCACCTCAATGTCAACATATTTTTGTAAAAGAAAATGTGTTTGCTTTGCAAACTTATTTGAGTCTCACCTATGAGGAGCATAGAAGCTGTTCATTTCTCTTTTAGAAGTGAAAAGCTGAACCAACTGAAAAATTCATCAGCTTGTATGAGGTGTGCTGGGGTGAGGTCACACACAAACCACCCCCTCTCAGAAATGAAGAAACAGACAGGTAGGTATAGAAAAACCACATCTTGGAGCAGAAATGTGCACAGGAAACAACCCAAATTTTCTGAAGAACCAGAGCTATGCTAAATACCTTGTCCGTTATGAACACATGTTGAAATATCACACTGTCCCCCACAGGTATGCAGAGATGTTGTGGGTTAATTAAAAGTTTTAAGCCACCAAAGCTGGCGTAAGCTTTGTACTCTGTACAATTGCTTCTTTGTACAATTAATATCACATATTAAATTCCAGAACTAGGAAGCCTGGAACTAGAGAAGTCAATACAATATAAATGCAATAGCAGGCAAACAAGCAAATGAAACACATTAGCCATTATGTATAAAGCTGAAGAATCTCAGAAAGAAAAATGAGGGGCCAATACGACACCCAGTGATAAACCACCCTCCTTCCTGCTCTCAGGGCACAGGCAAAACACGGCCAGGTTCTTGATCAAAATACATGAATGACCTCTAGCCTAGTTCCTGATAGAATTCTCAATCCTCCCCCAAACCTTGCTTACTGTCTACATTTTCCTCAGCAGTCTGGTCTTTCAAATTCACACTAAAATGGTCTGGAAGTATCTGCTTATAGGATCCCTCTAACCTACAGCTCCAGACTCTTCCATATCCCTCCAGAAAACCGTTTCCAAAACCTTAAGAAGCACAAGGTCAGGCTTATTACAGCAATGAGTCCACTCTTCATACAATTACTCTGTTATGTCTGACACCACAGATTCCTGATAAAGATAACTTAAGGAGGGAAGGGATTATTTGGCTCAGAGTTCGTGAGGATAGCCCACCGTGGCCCAGAAGGTTGCCCACTGAAAGTGACTCTAAGCGTTGACAGTGATAATATGAACGTTATTTACATTGTACCTGGAGCCAGTAAGGAAAAAGAGAGAGAGAATCTTTATTCTCTACTCATGTTCTCCTTTTCCATTTCTTCCTGCCTGACATCCTGCCCCAGCGGCATTACTATCTACATCAGAGAGGAACTTCTCTGACCCTAATTAAACCTCTGGAAGTTGTGCATGGTGACATACACCTAGTCCCAGAACTCAAGAGGCAGAGGCAGGTGGACCTCTGTGAGTTCAACAGTATCCTGATGTACATAGTGTGTTTCGTGTTATCCAGGGATGGGTAGTAAGACCTCTCAAAAATAAGACGATGAAGCTCTCCGGAAGCACTCTCATAAGCACACACGGAGTTCTGCCTCCTAGGTGATTCTAAATCACATGAAGTTGACCATCAGTATTTGCCATCATAACCAGATAAATCATGGAACATTTATTGACTGACTTTAAATTTTGGAAGCCAACTACTGCTCCCAGACCACAACAGAAGTCTACTGGAAATCAATAACATAAAGAAAGATTATTTTTAATGCAGAAAATATGAAGATTAAACAACATGTTTTAATGCACTTATGTGTCATTAAAACATGTAGAGAAATTAAAATACTTTGAATTAAATTAAAATGTCAAAACAAAATACATTGGATACAATAAAAACTAGTTTGGAGAAAAGCTACAGCACACATGTGTATTTTAGTAAAGAAAGATCTAATTTAGTACTTAAAAGGTAAACTGCATGAAACTAGAAAAAGAAGACAAATAGAATCCAAAGTATGAAGAAGAAAAATAAACATTTAAAAAGAAATCAGTGAAGCAGAAAATGAATAGAGAAAATTCAACAAAACATGAAGTTGGTTCTTTGACAAGATAAATATAATAACCTTCTGGCCATGGAAACTAAGAAAAAAAAAAAGAGTACAAATGCAGTGTTTTGGATACCAAAGTGTCTTAGACCAAAGACTGTTGTGTATCATAAATTACAGTGCTTTTTTATTATATATATTTATATATTTTTTTTAAATGATGATGCATCCTTGCCAGGCCATGGAGTAAGAGGATCCGGGCAATCCTGATGAGTGCTTTTTGCTATAGAAAGTTATTTTACTTTATTTGTTTTCTATAATTAAACTATTGTTTTCTGTAAAATAACTTTCTTTTTTTAACTTTTATTAATTACAGTTTATTCACTTTTTATCCCCCCATAAAGCCCTCCCTCCTACCCTCCCAATCCCACCCTCTCTCCCCTTTCTTCACGCATGCTCTTCCCAAGGAGAGGGGGAGAGAGGGTGGGATTTGGAGGGGAGGAGGAAGAGATTTATGGGGATACAAAGTGAATAAGGTGTAATTAATACAAGTTAAAAAAAGAAAGTTATTTTATAGAAAACAGAATAGTTTAATTATAGAAAACAAATACCTAATATGTCCCTACCACTACTGATCAGCATTTAGATATCATGTTAGCAGATCTTTGGATTGTACTGTATTAGAAAGCTGGATTTTAAAAATGGCTGAATTGCTGACTTCAGCAATTCATTAAAATTAATTAAAATTCATTAAAAATTAATTGAATTTCTCACTTCAGTTTCATAAACAAATCATTCACAGCATTTGTCTTGAGATTAGAACAGAATTTCTAACAATTTTGAAATAACCTACACATACGTCTGCATTTTGTACTATTATGTATGTGAATGTTATTCTCAGTATTGAAAATCATAAAAATCAAAATGTAAGTCAACTCTGAAAATCAGTGAAGATTCTTTAATGAATTCTTTAATGAAGTACCAAATGTTCATGCTAGAATTAATTTTTTATGTAAAAATAAACAAATCATCTCTTCACAATGCAAATTTGTCTTCATCTTTAATAAGTGGTTTTTATATATAATTATGATAAAATAAATTTATTCATAATTATCGTAAATAAATCTTTTAGTTTAATATCTATGTAGGGTTATAAAGGAATAATTTTAAGAAGCCCAGCCCTACTGTGTATTTTGTTGCTAAACCATAACATTTGAAACATCGAAGCATATTTTTCAACTTCTGTTAGGTGTATTTTTAAATTATATTTTCATATTTAATGAGTTTATCTTGATATAAAATTATTATAAGTCAAGAATCATCTGGGTAATAAAAAAATAAAAAATAATAGGGACAGCTCTATGATCACAGATATGTTAACCTCAATGAAATAAATAAAATTTTTGGAAGACCCAGTTTATCAAAATTCACACATGGAGAAATGGATACTCTGGATAGGTCTGTAACTGTTTAAAATGAGTCAACAAATAATAATATTCTTAAAGATGTAATACAGAAGCAGCAGGGCTTTCCAGGGGAACTACATACAAAGTATTAAGGAACTGTATTTTCCAACAGTGTCTTCCAAAAGGCAGAGCACGCAGAATATTCTTTACTAGTTTTAGGAATTCAAACAAGCGATAACACATGCTGGAGAGGTTGTGGAGAAAGGGGAACCCTCCTCCACTGCTGGTGGGAATGTAAACTGGTACAACCACTCTGGAAAGCTATCTGGCGCTTTCTAAGACAACTAGGAATAGTGCTTCCTCCAGACCCAGCTATACCACTGCTAGGTATATACCCAAAGTTTGTTCAAGTACACAAAAAGGACACTTGCTCAACCATGTTTATAGCAGCTCTATTTGTAATAGCCAGAACCTGGAAACAACCCAGATGTCCATCAACGGTGGAATGGGTACAGAAATTGTGGTATTTTTATACAATGGAATACTACTCAGCAATCAAAAAGGAGGAAATCATGAAATTTGCAGGCAAATGGTGGGATCTAGAAAAGATCATTCTGAGTGAAATATCCCAGAAGGAGAAAGACAAACATGGGATATACTCACTTATATAGACCTATAAGATATGATAAACATAATGAAATCTATACACCTAAAAAAGACAATCAATTGAGCGGACATGGGGTAAGATGATCAATCCTTGTTTAGAAAGACAGATGGGATGTGCATTGAACGTATGACAGGAGTCTACTGAGCGCATCTGAAAGACTCTAACTAGCAGTGTTTTCAAAGCAAAGACCCATGACCAAACCTTTGGCAGAGTACAGGAAATCATAAGAAAGAAGGGGAGTTAATCTGATGGGGAAAGGATAGGAGCTCCACAAGGACCAAATATATCTGGGCACAGGGTCTTTTCTGAGACTGACATTCAACCAAGGACCATGTATGTATATAACCTAGAACCTCCACTCAGATGTAGCCTGTGGTAGCTCAGTAACCAATTGGTTTCCCAAAGTGAGGGGAACAAGGACTATTTCTAACAGGAACTCAATGACTGGCTCTTTGGTCTCCCCACCCCCGAAGGGAGGAGCAGTCCTGTTAGGCCACAGAGGAGGGCTTTGCAGCCAGTCCTGAAGATACCTGATAAAACAGGATCAGATGAATGGGGAGGAGGTTCCCCCCTATCAGTGGACTTGGAAAGGGGCACGGTGGAGATGAGGGAGGGAGGGAGGGACTGGGAGGGAATGAGGGATCGGGACACGGCTGGGATACAGAGTTAATAAAATGTAACTGATAAAAAAAAAACAAAACAAAAAAAACACAAAGTACTACAACCACCAAATCAGACACCTCAAGAATATACAGACTAAAATAGTTCATGAGTATTGATTCAAGAATTTTTAACAAGTGCAAACAAATCTATTTCATCAGTGCATTAGGAGAATCACACACCATGAGCAGGTAGCACTCACGACAGCTATACAAGATCACTTCAGCATTTGAAAATTAAACAATCTAACCCATTAACAGGACAAATAAGGAAAATAATGTTATAATAATGGTAAATTCAGAAAATCACCTGTCAAAACCCAATATTACTCATGAAAAGTAATCTATTATTAAATTAGGAATCAAGTAAAATCTCAACTTGATGGAAATCTAAATGTAGAAGATTCCTGTAAGTTCACCATCAGTAGGCCAAGATCAAGTTGACCAAGACTGATTTTCTGCTAAGAAGGGTGCTTGATAAAGAACTTAGAGATTCTAAACTTAAGATGAGGCAATACTAAACAAATTGAAGATAAGGATAATGATGAGAAATAAAAGATTATCCACAGATATTATAACTACAAAAGAAGTCAATGGAACTAGAGGTTATGGTGCTTCATGAGCATGCAACTTGTGGTTGAATGCCAGCTGGGAAAGTCTCAAGAATAGCATCCTTCTGAAATACTAAGTTGTGAAGTGGATGGCAGGACTTGTAAGCAGAGGGTGATAAACACCACTGTGAACTCAGGGAACACATCATAGAGCACCTCAAGGTAATCTGAGAAGAAAATATTTGGCGACCACCTGCCTTAGTGGAAATGTGTTGTCATGCTTGACTACAAACAAAAAGTTGAAGAAGTTAAAACCAATGAGTTTTATTTGTCCCATCACATGAGTGAGGTGTGAGGAGAAACTCCTCAAAATACTCTGAGAAAAAAAGGCAAATTTGCATCCCATATCTGGTGTGATGGTTGTGGTCAGCTTGGTAGGATTGAGGAACTCCAAGTTTCTAGTGATGAGTCCAAGAAATGCTTCTCCATACTTTACTTTGAGAGGAGAGGCTTAAGCAATAGGAAAGATGGAATATTGTTTTCTATAAGAGAAGCTTGTTCTCCAGAGAAACTCAGATTTACTAAAGACTTCTCTACTAAGGAATTTCTCCTTGTCATGGTTCTCTTCACTCTTACTGCTCTGAGGAATAAAGGGACACTCCTGTCCACATCCAGTGGTGTGCCATAGGGCTACTCTAAGGCTAAGATAATATCATAAAATTATGAAATAGCCTCTCATTGGACCTTACTAGCATACCAGGGCTTTCCCAAAATAATAGAGAATCTCAGCTACAGAGGCTGCAAGATTCACAATCTGGCTAGTGAAAGGTTATTTAAGTAAGCTTGGAGGCAGGGAAGAAACAAGAACAAAGGCACTAGAAAGATTTGAAATTGAAGCACAAAATATTAAACATGGCAAACTTTAAAAAGAGCCCAACAGTTAGCCAGATCAACAGAAATACTTACAGCTAGCTTCCTATTATCTTCACTTTTATTAACTATACCCTATGTCTGGCTTTCATGCAACTACAACATGAAGCTGTTCAAAACAATTTGACAAAATTAAGGAAGCATAAGAAGACTGAGTTTCTGTATCCATTCCTCAAATGAGGGGCATCTGGGCTGTTTACAGCTTCTGGCTATTACAAATAAAGCTGCTATGAACATGGTTGAGCAAATGTCCTTATTGTGTACTTGAGCATCTTTTGGATATACGCCTAGGAGTGATATAGCAGGATCTTGAGGTATTCCTAATTGTCTGAGAAAGTGCCAGATTGATTTCCAAAGTGGTTGTACAGTTTAAATTCCCACCAACAACGGAGGAGAGTTCCTCTTTCTCCACATCCTCTCCAGCATGTGCTGTCACTTGAGTTTTTTATCTTAGCCATTCTAATGAGTGTAAAGTGGAATTTCAGGGTCATTTTGATTTGCGTTTCCCTGATGACTAATGATGTTGAGCATTTCTTTAAGTGTTTCTCTGCTGTTCAATGTTCCTCTATTGAGAATTCTCTGTTTAGCTCTGTACCCCATTTTTTAATTAGGTTACTTGATTTGTTGCTATTTAACTTCTTAAGTTGTGTATATATTCTGGATATTAGCCCTCTGTCAAATACAGGGTTGGTGAAGATCCTACTCAGCAATTAAAAAACAAGGAAATCATGAAATTTGCAGGCAAATGGTGGGATCTAGAAAAGATCATTCTGAGTGAGGTATCCCAGAAATAGAAAGACACACGTGATATGTAAGTGGATATTAAACATATAATATAGGGTAATCATACTAAAATCTGTATACACCTAAGGAAGCTAATCAAGAAGGAGGACCCTGAGTAAGCTGATGCTCAATCATCATTTAGAAAGGCAAACGAGGTGGATATCGGAAGAGGGAAAAAACAGGGAACAGGACAGGAGCCTATCACAGAGGGCCTCTGAAAAGACTTATACAGCAATGTATCAAAACACATACTGAGACTCATAGCCAAACTTTGGGCAGAGTACAGGGAATATTATGAAAGAAGGGGGAGATAGAAAGACCTCGAGAGAACAGGAGCTCCACAAAGAACCAAGAAATCTTTTCTGAGACTGATATTCCAACCAAGGACTGTGCATGGAGATAACCTAGAACCCCTGCACAGAAGTGGCCATGGCAGCTCCTCGTCCAAAAGGTTTCCCCAATAATAGGAACAGGGACCGTCTCTGACATGAACTCAGTGGCTGACTCTTTGATCACCTCCACCTGAGAGGGGAGCATCTTTACCAGTCTACAGAGGAAGAGAATGCAGCCAGTCCTGAAGAGAACTGATAAACTAGGGTCAGATGGAAGGGGAAGAGGACCTCCCCTATCATTGGACTTGGGGGAGGAGCATAGGAGAAAAGAGAGAGGGAGGGTGGGATTAGGAAAGAACGAGGGAGGGGGCTACAGCTGGATACAAAATGAATAAACTGTAACTAATAAAAAATAATTTAAATACCAGTGTAGAGCTCTGCACTCAATAGAAATTATCCCACAAAAATTAATAAGAAAAAAAATACTTCATATTATAAAAACAAAGGAAAATTTGTCAGCTGATTAACTAAACAAAAAACTCTTAAAATAAATCATTATTATAGAAATAATTATAAGGTGCTGAAGAACTGAAACAGGATTATGAGTGTTTGCTGGTCCAGGAGATGACCAGAGATTCCAGCACCTATGTTGAGTGATTCTCAACCACTCTACAGTGTGTACATGCCTACACATACCTTAGACAACATTATTTTTTTAAAGAATCTGATGTCACAAATGTTTACACATCAATAAAATATCAGAGAATTGATGAACAAGGATAAAATTATATTTTCCTTATTGATGTAAAAGGTGAGGAATGCAGTGGTTAATACGGTGTGAATTTGGATAAAGCAAATAAACAGTGATTCCATAAAGAGTGGGAATGAGAACATGGGAATATTTTGTTGAAGGGTAATGTCACAGGGACAGTAGCAAACAGAACATCACAACCGTAAAGCATTTCACTGGCATAAAAGGCAACGCTCTTAGGCTTCCTTCCTTGGTTCTTTATTACAATGTTATATATGGTTCTGGAAGTGTGGGTGTTTTATGCTTGCTCTTTCTGTGAAGAATCTGAGGTGTAGAGTGGAAAATAAATGTGCCCAGTAGGAAAGCTCCCTTGCAGAAGTGGAAGCAGTTAGGGAAACATTAGGGAACAGAGTGCATTTAGCTACCCTCCTCTTCTGTACATAGAGCTGAAAAGAGTTTAGGAAAGATATTCAACCTTCTTGTGCCAAGGGAAGCCAAGATAGAAACTGGTAGATGCTCTGAAAATGGTGTGTTTGCAGGAAGATTCCCCAGGAGTAGAAAAGGCAGATTTTTCATGCTCCTTGCAGACTCTCAGTAAAGAAAGAGCTTGCAGTGGGAAATACGAGTTTTCTTTTCTTTATAATTATTATTTCAGTTTATTTTCTTTACATCCCAAGGGTGCTTCTTCCCTCCTCTACTCCCAGTTTCCCTTCCTTTTTTACCCCTTTCCATCTCCCTGTTCCCCTCACACACACAAGCACACTTGCTTTAGGATCTACACTGAGAATGACTGAGGGACTGCTCTCCAGTACTTCTGAGAGAAGGGTGGCTGCCATGTTGCTTCTCTCGCAAGGGTAGTCCCAGCTCTTTCTGATTACCACAGGTATCCTCTTATCCACCTCAGCAATGGCCAGTTGTGGGTCAGGTAATTAAAAAAGGTTGAGACAAAAGAAAATAATAACAACACAAAGTATAAACCATTTCAGTCACACATTTTCCCCCGGCATTGCCTCACTTTTTTTTTTCTCTCTAACTTGTTCTTTGGACTGTGTGTTGTTTTCTCAGTACACACCACACCCAATGCATTACCATTTTCAGTTCTGATTCTTTGCCATAAAGCATGAACTAACTTAGACGCACCTACAGCTAAGACATAGATCCAAACAAGATTTTTTTTTTAATGTCTCCACTTACATTGTTAGATTTTCGGCTGGTGACTTGAAGTTGTAGCGACTTTTAGAAATGTGATTCTTAGTGATTCAGCCTGCCAAAGTGGTGTCAAGGCACTTGTAGACACGTGTGTGAACATTCATGCATGAACATACCTTTGTGACAATGTGTGGATGGTTCACATGCCAAGGACTTCACAGAGCAGAGAGAATTTGCTCTGCCTCCTTGAAGAAGTCACCACTGAACTATGACTAAGTGGATTAGACAGACAATTTGCATATTGTCCTAAATTTTTAAGTTTTTATCAAAGAAATATATGTTACATGCATAGTTTAAGAAGTCTAAGAATTTAGGTCTTTGTGCTTGTGCATGGAGTCAGCAGACCCATTTTATTCCTCCCAAGCACTGCACACAGAAAACTATGTGCCTCCCTTTTAAAGCACTGATTGGACTTTTCAATGTGGAAAACCAAACTACACTCTAACTTTATTCTATCACCATTCATAGTTTTATACACACACACATATGTGCACACACATACACATGCATGCACACGCACACACACCTTGATTAATATGCCTACACTTATATGGGTTTTATAATAATAACCGTATTTACTTTTCCTCTTCTTAGATAGCTTGCTTTTAGCATGACCTTGCTCGGTAAATGGTATGTTAGTTTTGACTCCATTTTCTGCACATTTCCCAGCAATGCAGTCCCAATCTCACTGAACCATGAAAGCCCCCTTGCAGTTCAGCACATCTAAGCACACCCTAGAGGCTGTTTCCACTTACCCAACCCCTCTCTAGCTCTGGACCTTCTAGGACACAAGCTCATGACAGTTGTCGCCTCGTCAACCCCACCCCAGTTCCTTAGAGTCCCTTATTGTTATAATGCGTTTCCATACTTTGCACTCTTCTCATCTGATGAACTATAGCTTCCCTTAGTTTTCCAATGGAAGGATGAGAAGTAAGTTATTTGGAGTATTATGTCTTCCATTGCCTCTTACTTACATTATACATATATACGTGTGTGTGTGTGGATGAAGAGTCTAAGGCTGAAGTCAGCTCCTTCCATCTCCATATCTTAGATGTATTTCAGTGGCAGGAGTTACTAGTGGAGAATAAATGGGAAGTCATAGCTATGCTGATGTAAATAAAAACCATTGATCGTTCGCTCTTATTTTGAATATTTTATTTTTTAATATTATAGAATTATAGTGTTTCTTCCTCCTCTTTTGTCCCACCAAACCATCTCCTATACCCCTTCTCTTCTTCAGAATCACAGCCTCTTTTTCACTTATTGTTACTGCAGTAGACTGTTTACAAAATATGACGCTGGTGATGAGCTGTAAAAATAACAATACCAAAGTCCAGAGAGTCCTCAGCTTTCTGCTGGTTTAAGCAATCAACCACTGAATATACAAAGACACCCTTCATGCCGTGTCCAAAAGATTACCCTGACACGTGCATATATGTAAGTGGATACACATATATATTCCTAAATATAACCTGTTCAGTCTGTGTAGTGTACTTTTACGTGTGTTTTCAGGGTTGATCCCTTGGCACTGGACAACCAATTGATGTGCCCTTTTCTAGAGAAGGCTGCCCCTCCCACTCCCGGCTTTCCTCATTTGCTTATAGTGCTTTTTGTAGGGTTGTTGCCTTCTGGGCCTTTCCCTGTCCAGATTGACATGTTTGCTGGTGTCATCCTTGCTCAGGTAATGTCTGCGTGGCCATGTTGATGAGACTTTATGGGTGTAGCTTTTGGTGTTCCCAGGAGACCCAGTCTAACAGCAAAACCCCCTGTCCCTTTTCAAAAATACATGTTTGTTATAGATGGTTTAGTAAATATGTCATTTCTGAATAATCGAATTTTAATACTTCTACACCTATTTGCTAAGTATTTGTTGTCCTGTTCACTTTTGATGAAATTTCCTCAGATCAAATTAAGCCCCTTTTCTGCTCCCTGATATATATATATGTAATATTTTATGTTTAGTATATAAAATACAGTATGCCTCATGGTTTACATAGAAATATAATGTATTCTGTTATGGTTTGTGTTGGGATTAGGATTAGAGTTATAGTTAGGGTTAGATATATACATATAAACATATCCATATTCCAATTTTACAGTTTGTCTGTCTTCCCAACTCTTTCTAAGTAATGAAGCTTTATCTATATAATAAGATCTGCTGGAAACAATAAAAAGGTGCATGTGCTGAATATATATTGTAAAATACATTACAATTATATTATCATATATAATATTTATGATTAGCATATAAAATATAGTATACTTCATGTTTTACTTGGTAATGTAATGTATTCTTTTGTGGCATAATATTTCACTGTTATATACTTGTATCATTTATTAAGTGAAAGATATGCATCTGAATATGTGAGTGTAGGTATATGTGTCCATGAATACTAATACCATAAATAACAATGCTTTCTTGAACAGTAGTTGGGAAGAAAGGGGTGTACTGATAAGACACCTCTTTTAACAATGTGAAAATACACTAGTATACACAAAACAACAAAGTATAACTACACTATTATACTGTATACTTAATTAACACAAAAGACAAAATGTCCACAAGCATATAAAACATAGGAGTAAAATTGTGTGTGGATAGGAGTAATATGTGTGTGGAGCTGTGTGTCTCTGTGCATGTTACTCTGAGCTCTAAATGTTCCTAAAATGGTCTGTAATTTTTTTCATAGATTAGCTTAAATGTATTTTCAGTGACTCATATTTCATTTGTTTTTGGATTAATGTTATTTTAATTCCTGGGCTGAAAATAGATTCAAGTTCAGAGGTTGGTGTCCGTACAGCCCAAGTCAACATAGGCCCTTTGAGGGGTATCATATATAAATCATAACAGTCCCTTTCAGATTGTATCCAAAAGACATGGGGAGCCGAGAATTAGGTACATGTTATGAATAAGGGGCACCATCTAAGAAACAGCATACTTTTTTAAAGAAGCATATTTTTATGAGGGTCCAAAGGACTTTGCAGGAAAACATGTTTTAGAGATGATGGTTTTAAAGGGTCCTTTACTTCAGAAATGCTGTCTTGGTAATGTCCACATTGTCCACATAAGGACTATCCCCATGACCAACCTTCAACTTGCACAGAAGTAGGACTTGAGAGTTAATGCTTCAAAATACCAAACTAGCTGTAAAAATTTGTACAAATTGTACAAATGCCAAAGAGCTGACGAGTCGATGTGGATGATAGTGCCATGAAAGAAAGCGGACAGGGTAAGGAGTTGGCTGTATTTGTATTCCAGTTCTGTCAGTTCAGGAGTAGACCTCTTAACAGTGGTTAAGATGTCTGCGGCATCCAGAAGGAATCGACATTGCCGGCATCTAGATTGATTTTAAATTCTAGCATCTGTTTATGACTTCCAAAACTATTAAGAGGAAAAATCTGTGTTGGACTAAGTGACTTAGTTTGTGGTAATTTGTTACAATAGCAACTTAGATCAAATGAAGAATAAATTACTTGTTAATGTGAAAATAAATCTATTACTTTCAAGAGTCAAAACCTTTTAAATTTCTAATATAGATGTATGTTGTAAAAATAATTTATACCAAAATTATTAGATTGTCCAATTTTAAGCTTTTACTTACCTATTTTTTTAACTTTGTTGAAGTAGAAATAATAATAATAAAAAACAAAGATTAACTCTATTACAATTTTAACCATGATCTTGGATAATTTAATTTTTGAGTTTCTTGGTTTCATTTTTTCACTCTCATGCTGATATTAACCTTAATATTATAAAATTCCAGATGAAGAGTACTGCCATATTGCCAAGATGTTATGACTTAAGGAGTCATATAAAATCAACATGGCACCAAATCTCTTACCAAGCTGACCACAAATACAAACTTACCTTCCATTCCCATATCCAACCTGCCAATCCCCATATCCTCAGTCAAGGGAAACATGTCTGTAGCCACATACACTCCTAATTTAACTATACATAATGATTCCCATAAATTCCCTCAAAAGTCACAGGGACAGATCGTTACCTATTAAAATTCCATCTGCCATACCTGATTATGTTTCTTTTGACCAATTCGACCAATTTATAAAATACATATGTATTTAAATTTATTTGTCAAACAGCTGTCACAGTGCTATTACTTTTGAAAAATGTTTTTATTAGAAATAACTTCCTATAACTAGCAGTTAGATAACACAAATTTACTAATAGTATCAATCCCTTTGTTTTCTGCAAATTGGGTATACATAGCTACCACGATGTATTATCCTTCAATTTGGTGAGTCCTATGTTCAGCGTGTACGTCATTAGGATAAATTAAAGTATAACACGGCCATTTTGCTTTATGGAGGCTCAAGACAGCTCTTTCTCTTTGCCCTTCCCAGCTTTCAGATCTTGTCATCTGTTCCATCTATTCATGAAAGCAATGACACAGGGTTCTAACCTTGCCTTCCATTGCCATACCTCCTTCTAACCAGAGATAAAAAGGCTCTCCACCTTTGAAGAATCACATAATTACTTTGGGCTACTGGGTAATGGAGAGAAATCTCTCCATCTCAGACTGCAAACCCACAGTTACATCGACAGAGAAGTCTCCTTAGCCATGTGAGGTAACTCATTCATAATTCCCAGAATTAGAGAGTACTAATCTTTGAAAACCATTGTTTGGATGGACAGTCACACACACACACACACACACAGAGAGAGAGAGAGAGAGAGAGAGAGAGAGAGAGAGAGAGAGAGAGAGAATTGAACTCCACAGGGCAGAGCTGTAAGTAGAAACACAACCTCAAACCTGCAGCTACCTCACCGTCACTTTAAAGAGCTGTAACAGCAGTTATTTCATGCTACTTGAATGAATAAAAGAAATGTGTAGCATCAGAAGCAGCTATCCTTAAACTAATTATTTAGACAATTTACCTTATTTTCTCTTTACTGTGTGTGGAAAAAAGTGGTGGAGAAAATGAGTGTTATCAAAACCAAAATATTATCTTTATGAATCCTAAATTACTTAGGGAACATAGAAGCTGAAAAAAAACAACAACAACAAACAAACAAAGTAAAAGGTGGCAGACATGTTGGAATAAACAGACTCAATTGCCCAGTTTAATTTCAGTTAAGAAAGAAATAGTGTGCCCTTGGGATGCTCTAGATACTAGGATAAGGTACACGAAAATAAGCAAAACATTGGCTTTATCTTTGTTTGTACGGCTTGTTAGGGAAGATTCTACAGAAAAAAAAAATTCAGAGATGGGGATGTAGTTTGGTTCATAAAGTTCTCCTCTAGTATGAAGTCCTGAGTTTCATCCCCAGAAGCAGAAACAACTGGACACGGTGCTGTATGCACAGAAGTTCAGCATGTGGATGCAAGGGCAGGTGGATCAAGGTCATCAGGAGATATGGCAGAAATTCAGAACCCACCTAAGCTTCATAAAACTCTATCTTTAAAATATGATGTCTGAACAGTACACAGTGGCCTACTGCAGCTGCAGCCTCCACTCACAGAGAGCTGTGAAATGACAGAAATTGTGGCACATTCACACAATGGAATACTACTTAGCTATTAAAAATGAGGAAATCGTGAGGTTTGCAGGCAAATGAATGGAACTAGAAAAATCATCCTGAGTGAGGTAACCCACAACCAGAAAGACATGCATGGTATACCCTCATATTTATAAGTGGATATTAGCCGTATACTGTAGGATAAACATACTAAAATCTATAGACCTAAAGGAGCTAAACAACAAGGAGGACCATAGGAAGGATGCTTAAATCTCATTCAGAATGGTAAACAGGAGAGACAACAGAAGCTGTGGAAGACAGGGAACAAATAGGTCAGGAGTCTACCCTAGAGATCCCCTGAAAGCCTCTACCTGATAGGGTTGTGAAGCAGATGCAGAGACTCACAGCCAAAGTTTGGGCAGAGCAGAGGGATTCTTATGGAAAAAGGGGGTGGGGGATGGGAGGACCCAGATAAGACAGGAGCTCCACAAGGAGAACAACAAAGCCAAAAAAAATTTCTGGGCTTAAGGGGGCCTGCAGAGACTGATGCACCAACCAAGGACCATGCATGGAGAAGACCTAGACTCCCTGCTCAGATGTAATGATAGCTGCTCAGTCTCCGTGTGGGTTTCTGAGTAAGAGGAGCAGGGGCCCTCTCAATCAGGAACTCAGTTGCCTGCTCTTTTGCTCTTTAATCACTTGCCCCTGGAGGTGTGGTCTTGCTAGGCCACAGAGGAAGAGGATCCAGGCAGTCCTTGATAAGCTAGGGTCAGATGGACTCCCCCTTTCAGTGGACTAGGGGAAGGGGATAGGGAGGAAGAAGCAGGGAAAGTAGGACCTGGAGGAGATGTGGGAAGGGGCTACATTCATGATATAAAAAATGTATAAATTTAAAAAAATTTTTTTTAAAAGAATAAACATTCGCCTGATTGGTCTCTATGTCACTCTGTATTAGTACTGATAAAAACACATTGCAATAATTTGCAAAATGTTAATAGATGATAGTGGAGGGGGGGCAATTTGACTTTTTGAAAGCAAAATTTATACCAAGTTCTTATTAGAAACACATAAAATTCAATAAGCTTGGCTAAAAGGCACATTATTGATATTGAATGTATGCCACATGAAATTACATAATAAGCACAGTACTTGTTATCAGCAAGGATTATTTTAGCCAAGACTAACAGTGGCGCACAGAATAGGGAAGTTGCTCTCAGTTCCGCACTATGTCAGTAGTTTGGATCTGTCATATGACATTACGCCAGTTAGAGCAGCTGAGAGTACTGCTGCCAGCACAGCTAATCACATCCCGAAATCATGACCCGCTACTCTACATTGGCAGAAGAAAGTAAAAGAGCAAAAGTGAAGTTTGGAATTTCTTCTTTTTCATACACAGATCATCTCTACAAATTAAAACAATTTTTAGAAGTTTTTATTTTAATTTTTATTTATTATATTAATTACAATGTATTCACCTTGCATCCCAGCTGTAGCCCCCTCCCTCATTCCCTCCCAATCCCACCCTCCCTTCTTTACCTCCTCCCATGCCCCTCACAAGTCTCCTTGATAGGGGAGGTCCTCCTCCCCTTCCATCTGACCCTAGCTTATCAGGTCTCATCAGGACTGGCTGCATTGTCTTCCTCTGTGGCCTAGCAAGGCTGCTCTCTGCTCAGGGGGAGATGATCAAAGAGCCAGCCACTGAGTTCATGACAGAGATAGTCCCTGCTCCCTTACAAGGGTACTCACTTGGATACTGAGCTGCCCTGGGCTACATCTGTGCAGGGGCTCTAGGTTATCTCCATGAATTGGCTTTGGTTGGAGTATCAGTCTCAGAAAAGACCCCTGGGCCCAGATTTCTTGGTTCTGTTGCTCTCCTTGTAGAGTTCCTGTCCCCTCCAGGTCTTACTATCTCCCCCTTCTTTCATAAGATTCCCTGCACTCTGTCCAAAGTTTGGTTATGTGTCTCAGCATCTGCTTTGATACACTGCTGGGTAGTCTTTCAGAGGCCCTCTGTGGTAGGCTCCTGTCCTGTTTCCTGTTTTCTCCTTCTACCAAGGTCAATCCCATTTGCCTGAGTGAGGATTGATCATCTTGCCCAGGGTCCCCTTCTTGCTTAGCTTCTTTAGGTGTACAGATTTTAGCAACCACTTTGGAAATCAATCTGGTGGTTTCACAGACAATTAGGAATAGCGCTTCCTCAAGATCCAGCTATACCACTCCTAGGCATATATCCCAAATATGCTAAAGTACACAACAAGGACATTTGCTCAACCATGTTCGTAGCAGCTTTGTTTGTAATAACCAGAAGCTAGAAACAACCCAGATGTCCCTCAACTGAGGAATGGATACAGAAGTTGTGGTACATTTACACAATGGAATACTACTCAGCAATTAAAAACAAGGAAATCATGAAATTTGCAGGTAAATGGTTGGAACTAGTAAAGGTCATCCTAAGCAAGGTAACCCAGAAGCAGAAAGACACACATGGTATATTCTCACTTATACATGGATATTAAACATGTAATATAAGATAAACATACTAAAATCTGTACACCCATGGAAGTTTCACTTACAATTACACCAATCATTGTAGCCGAATCTACATATCTGCAATTAAAACTTCATTAACAGCACTGTTTTTCCAGGTTAGATAATGACTACAGGATCATTTCCTTTATGTTTCTTTTGCTTAAATATGTTGTGTGTGTGTTATTTTAATCTTTAAAACATTTGGATTCATTTTGTGTGCTGAGTGTTTGAGAAACAGAGGCACTTCCATGCGCCCTCTCTGTGGTGTCTTTGGTACCTTCCCCCAGGAACTGCCTCTGGAGGTGCTTGCATTGGAAACTAAGTTTCTACCTGAGTTTCGTAAAGAACAAAACTGTTCAAACCCACATTAATGTCTTTGGGTTTTATGATCCGTTGGGGCCTGATGGGCTTACCATAGGACATGCAACAGAAAACAATTTCAGTGTTCTCACACCCTTAGAATCAGTTGGTGGACAGCAGTCAAGCAGGCAGAGGTGGCGGCCCGTGAGCCCTTCGCCTGCCCCTGATCAGCTGTTAGTAAGTCCAGTCTTCAGCAGAGCCAGTGGAGGGACTCCAGGAAGCTATGAGTTCACGTGAAAAGGGATTTATCAGGAAAGGGGAAGCAGACAGGGGTGCAGAAATGATAAGCAGGAGCCAAGAGTGTTCAGAAAGTGTTATATACTGGTATAATCCTGTCCAAGAACACACTTAATGGTAAAAAAATAAAACCATGGAAATTCCTGACTAGAATGTTGTGGTAAGATGTTAACCTTCCCAAGTTGGGTTACGAAAAGAAAATAACTTACACAGATAGATTCCCACCCCATCCCCATCCCCACCCCCACCCCTACCCCTTCAATTTGCCACTGTGACAAGCCCTGTAAAAACATCCATATGATGAACAATTGCTAGCTCCAGAAGAAAGACAATCATGTCAGATATGGGAAGAGACAGCCCTGCAATAGTCCAGGCCTGCTGGTTTCTCCATGACAGCCCATGAGGACTCATTGAGACATGCTTAGATTCCTCACATTCAGAAATTATGATACTTAAGGACTATGTTTTGAGCAATTTATTCCACATTCAGAAATGCCTATGCAAGAATGTTAGTAGTCAGTAGTACCTTAATTAGACGATTTATACGTGTTAGTGTTTTATTTCTTTGCTTTGTCTCCTGGTGTTTTCGCTATTATCTTATAAATGCTATTCCTTTTAATTTTCACATGCTGCTGATACTTAAACATTTCCCTTCTGCCCATGCCACTTTCATACATCACTTTTCCCCACATTATTGTTTCTCCTTTTACCACACTTATGGTAGCCAGAAGGTTTAAAACCATAGCTGAACACGTAACAGTGCTCCCATTAATAGTTAATATTCTTCACTTGTGTTATGTCCTGACAATTCATCTTTTTCATTCGTTCTAATAGTTGAGCTACAAGCATCTTTGGTGTTCTGGTAAATAGATAATCTGCCGACCAGGATGGATTTGTGCCAGTGTCCTATAAGTTTCACATCTGCTTTTGCCTTATATTTTTAACATTCAAGAATTTTCAGCTTCTTGGGGAGGGGTATGGGAGGAGATGAGGGAGGGTGGAAATGGGAGGGAATGATTGAGTGGGCTACAGCTGGTATACAAAGTAAATAAACTGTAATTAATATAAAAAAATTAAAAATTAATAAACCAACTAACCAATCAAACAAAAAAAAACCCAAATAAACAACAACAACAACAAAACCATTTCCTTCACTTTTGAGGTTGTAATTAAACCAACTACTTGCTCAGTCAGTTTGGTGCTCCTTGTGCGTATGCTTTCCGGAGTGACTCCTCTGTACTGGATAACAAATTGGTAGGTGCTTCTCTGGAGAAGACCTTCTCTTTGCTCCCAGCATTCGTTAGTTGCCTCTAGTTCTTTGTGTAGGGTTGAAGCTCCTGCACTTCCCTCTATAACGATTATTTAGTGAATACCTTTGTAGAATCTAAATGGATCAGAAACGGCCTGCCTTCTCTTTTGGTGGTTGCGATGAAACCAAATTTTGAAAATGAGGAGGAACTTGAATTTTGGCTATACGCCATGTAGCTAAAATTTCCAAACATACTGACTACTCCAAACATGAGAGATCTAATAACTCCAAAGCTTCCAACAGACCCCCAGAAGGCCTCAACCTGTTTGGCAAATCTGACTTCAGGATAGGCTTCATTTTCAACTTTGCCTAACTAGGCCTGAGTTTCTATTTCTTGGAACATAGAAAAACAGTTTCTGGAAAACACACACACACACACAGCTTGCAGTCAGCCAATCAGTTTAAAGGTTTAACACATGGGCTTGAACTAAGTATAATGATTCAGCAAACCTGAGGAAAAGGCCTTAGCAACTCTGGAAAGTTTCTAAATCACCCCCAATCCTAAATCAACCCCCTACTTCCTGAGTCAGCACTAACCAATCAAATAAAAGGTTACCTCACTCCTTTTGGAAATTCCCCTAACTGTCTTTTAATAGAGCCTGCATGCTCACTTTGCAGTCCCCATTCTAAGGAATGGTGACCCCTGCATGCTGGAAAATTTCATCTGAATAAATGATCCTTATTTTTGCATCTCATTTGAGTCTGTGGTCTTTCTTCGGGGATTCTCAGACCGTAACAAACATACTAATCCCATCTTACACATCAGCGAACCTACAAAGCAAGGCCTAGTTCAAGGCATTCACCTGTGATAGTAGAGCACACAGTGACAGGATCATTCTACAAGACCTGTAGCACTCACAAACAATGGAACAAGCTCCAACTTGTTTCTAGTTTTCCTTCCCTAAACATGCTCACGTGTTGAATATTGAAGGCTCTGTGTTGTCCACCATTTTCTGAACATTCATCCAAAATCAAGAGCACAATGTACTCTTATTTGACGCCCACAGCATAATGACCTTTGTCTAGTTTGAATGATTTTTCAAATGCCAAGAAGCTATACCTCTACCTAAATTTATCAGCATGTATTGAAATTGTAATTATGTGTGGATGTCTGGCATCCAAACAAGCTCCTGGCCTGGTCAGCTGTCCAGTTTACTAGGGGTGATTAATTATACAGAGGCTGGTAAACTTGTAGTCATGAACTCCATATAGCTCATTCCCAAATATCCTTCAGGTCTTACTACTCATATTAATGTTTTCTTTGTGAAGCTAGCCCCAACCCTCTCACCTTAAATAGTAATGTACCAGGTTCCATCTTAAACTCCAAGTATACATTTTTTTCATTGTAGTTGTCATCTTCATGCATCCTGAACATTTACTCATAGTTTTTGTATTTGTGTGTATATGTGTGTGTGTGTGTGTATATTTATGATACTGAGAAAGAAAGAGGGAGAGAGCAAATGACTAAGAGAAGTAGAGAAGAACGCATGTGACCTATAAGCTGTTAG